>NW_026067902.1:2681521-2722148 GCF_014885135.2 Alexandromys fortis | reverse complement strand
ATATGAATATGATAAAATACAAAGAGATTAAAGTTGATGTGGTGTTGACTGAGGCAGGACGACCACTGTGTTTGAGGTCACTTTATGCTACTTAATCATATGCTGTCCCCAAAACACCAGAAAAAGACAAGCAGTGATTTGTGGCACATATAAATTACACAAAATTCTGTCTTTATGCCTTTAATGCATTATTGGCACAAAGTCATAGTCTTCCCTTCAGAAAGTGGTCTGTGTCTACTTGGAGGGCATCATGGCAGATCAAAGTAAATGCGCTAAAGCTTGAAAATTTAAGCATATTTGATTTTGTACCTTTTTCAGAAAAAAACAATTGCTGGGCTCTGACTCCTGTTTGACTTGACTGTTATCTGTAAAAAGTACAAGTCCTCTTTAAGTTACATTTTTAAAGGCCACATTCAAGAGCAAATTCCATAGAGTACTTGCATAAATACGAAAATGTAAATGTTCTTCATAAAACTGTCTTTCGCACATACACACACAGACACATAGACACACACAGGCATACACACACACACACACACACACACACAGACACCCCTCACACATATGTGGAAGACTAGAGATAAAACCCAAGACCTCACGCATGCTAAGCAGAAGCTGAAGTAGTTACCAAAGCATTGATGATGTAATATTTATGGAGAAAGGACTGATCACACCATTTCAGCTACCAACATAGTGAAACAGTGCATCATGAAAAAGACTGAAAACTGTTATGTTGAAACAGAATCATTTTGAAAATACATTGAATGAAAGAAGCAAGCTAGGATGACGGCTATAAAGATGAATACTATCATTTAGGTCAAAACGAGAGGAAAGAATGCCTAAATGCATATATGCCTCTATCTCCATACATTTTATTACAGATAATAACATCTGCTAAGACTATGCAATGAAGATGATCTGTATTTTGGTGTATCGCATGTAAATGCCCATGTTCCTGTGTAGGACTCTCCCAATAAGAAATAAACCTTCAGACCCTCTGGAAGAGAACCTGAAGGCAATCGTATATGGAATGAGAAGCAGAGAATGCCCGTTAGCATTCATGCATCCAACTTTGGTAACTAGCAAGGTGCCTCTCTTTGACATTGGCTCCCTAAGAAGAAAGCACAGAGGACCAGTTCGAGGGATTGGATTAGTGTGATTGTTAAGAGAAAGGTCCTGAATGTTAAATTGCAATCTTGTGAATTTTATTAATTTTAAATTGATAATCTGAGAAGGAATATGGCACCAGGATAGGGCTAAGGAGAAATATCCATATACCACCCCTATAAACACTTGCTGGGTTTTTTTTTGGTTATTATATTCTGTTCTTAAAAAAAATTATGGAGCAGCTGAGACAACAAGACAGGGTGGTCCAGGGATGGGAGAGCAGACACCTGGATTCTCCTGCTTCCTCTAGCCTTGCCTTGGAAGTTAGTGCTTTCTACAAACCTTTTCACTCCACAGTTTCCTGTCCCCGATAAGGAACTAACAAGGTTGAACAGGACGCCATGTGAGGGTGTATATATTATAAGTTTTGGAATTTGATTACTAAACTGGTTTCTATAGAAGTGTGTGTGTGCCGGTGTGTGTCTATAACCTCAGAATCTCTCAGACATCTGTGTTTCTTGTCTGTGTCTTGGTGCACCTTCACTCTGATGGGCATCCCACAGCACTGGGACCTGGAGGAGGAAGAAACAAGCTGATTTCACAAGCCTAATTCTCAAAGGAAGCTGCTGAGAGGCTGAGGGACTTGATCTGGATAGTTCTTCCCAAACTTTGAGGTGCACAGAAACCATGAGGGGATCTTGTTAACATGGGGTCTGACTCCACAGGTAAGGGAGAGTTTGATATTTGTATTTCTATTAGGTTCCTAGGAGTGCCAGTGTTATTATTAAGCAGATTGCCCTTGGTGCCACAAGGTATAGGGCACAGGGACACGTGTTTTCTGAGAGCCTGAACTTCCCTCCCTGCCACTCCTAGGTTTTGTGTTTTTTTCCGTAGCGGACCTAATTAAGAACTTAGCTTCTGAAAGACCATAAAACAACTGAGAATCATGTGGAAACTGGAAACTTTGTGGAGTTTCTGCATGTCTTTCTTAGATTTTCCAGTTAGTTGATGTAGTAATTAATATTTTAACACATTTAATGATCTCAGTTTGTTCATTTCATTCGTTCTATTTTATGTCTGATCTTCTGAAATCATTTCTAAGTCCTTTGGGGATGTTAAATTAGATCTCTTATGATATGAGTCTTAGCCTTTATTTTAAATTGTTTTTTTTTTTAGTGTCTGTAGATTCCTGGACTATTTCTTAACCACTTCCACAGCCAGTGAGGTCAGTGGACTGGAGAACAGTTATGACCCTCCCATCATTAATACAGAACCTCCTTCTGACCAGTTAGAGAATACATACTATAGATGTCCAAGACACCATGCAAACATTTTCTAGAAAAGTACTTATTACCACCTGTTTTTATATTTTTCTTTGTGTATTTGAAGTTAATAAGACCTAATGGCCATTTTAGAGTGAATAACACCTATACTTTATTTCCAAAACCTATATTCCAAAAAATGTTTACTTATGATAACTTCATAAAGATTTGGTGTTGAGTGTTTGCTTTTACTTTTGTTTATTTTTAGACTTGTGTTAATCTAGCAATGGTGACATCTGCTTTCTTTATACACTACTCCTTTATTTTGTTTTATTTTTCTTATTTTCAGTTTTATTGGGGAATCATCCAAAGACATCTTCTGATGAAGAAGAACCACAATAGCCAGGGATGCTGATCACCCTCCTGGGGACAAGGACCCACCTTTGGGGCTTCCTTTCAATCCTTTTTGCATTCTTACTTCCTCTCTACCTCCTAACATCCACAACATCTAATCCAGCTCACAAACACAGTTCAGAGGCTTTGCCTTTCCAGACTGCTGCTTCTGGACTTTGTCCTGGCGCCTCACCTCCAGGAACAAGAGGCTCTTTCATATTTATCAGCAATTAATTGCAATCACTGTTGCTTTATGACCTCACAAAGGTCTTCATCTTCAAGGTTCAGTCATTGTTTCCTGCTGTGTGGTGGAGCTCGGTGATCACCATCTTTTCCCACCATTCAACTCCCAGAGGTGCTAGCTCAGATGAAGTTTCCAGCCTGCAGCTGGGTGAGGCAGTGGCTCAATCACGTGAGTCAAGTTTTGACATTTAATGGGACATGAATTATCTTTGAACAATGTATTCTCCTGCCTCTAGCTTACTGTGGGCAACTGGGAACATGCTGTACTGCATAATGACATCTCTGTAATGGAAAGAAAGGTTGATTATACAGAGGCATTGGCATCTAGGGGAACATTTTGAAAGCATCAGACCTTGGCCTCTTGTCACTTTTACTCTATCTTGCTGAAGGTCCAATATATATCCCATGACAGCGATGATACCACAGAAAGTACACAATGGTACCAACATGCCAGGTGGTGGCCCTCTTCTCTGTACTTCAGATATGAGTATATTATGTCTCTTTTGAGACTCTGGGAAGGCTTTTATCTTACGTCATGGCCTGTTCTTTATATCTGATAGACAAAATGACTTGGTGACCCTCCAAGTACAAATAAAAGGTTCAAGAATCAAAAAATGAAACAAGTTTCAATGGTTAAGTCACTTCGAATAGCCATCCCTTGAAAAGGGAGCAGTCGTTA
Organism: Alexandromys fortis; assembly: GCF_014885135.2. NCBI lineage: Eukaryota > Metazoa > Chordata > Mammalia > Rodentia > Cricetidae > Alexandromys > Alexandromys fortis. The sequence goes on along the minus strand of NW_026067902.1, from coordinate 2,718,464 downwards.
TGAGTGAGGAGCCAATTTTTTCTTTTGGCAGAGAAGGGAAGTGATGATCTTAGACTCCTGGTATGCCTGACGTCCCTTTCAGCCCTTTCTACACTGCCCTCTTTAGCCGGTATTTATTTCACGTGTATTTGCCTCATCTCCAAAGAAACTCCATTTTCCTCCAATGTAAAAGACCTATCTTTCTGTCTCATGTTCCTCTCCTGTCTATACTCAGTAGGGAACATAGACTCTGGTATAGCGTAGAAACAACAATATATGCATATAAAATCATTCATTGCCTTACTGCTATTGACATCAGGGGAGCCTAGACTGTGTTCCACTTATTGGTCCTGATGTATCACACAGTAGCCCACTTCATTCTCACCATGAACTCAGCATTAGAGTTCACTCTTTGCCTTTTTTTTTTTTTTAGACTGGAAGGGCTACTGAAATTTGCACAGTGGCAAGAAGCAAAGTCACAACTAGAGCCCCAGGTTTTTTTTTTTTGTTGTTGTTGTTGTTGCTGCTATTTTTTTTTTCTTGAGGCAGAATTTCTCTGTGTAACAGCCCTGGTTGTCCTGGAAGTCACTCTGTAAAACAAGTGACCTCGAAATCACAGAGATCTACCTTCCCCTCTGCCTTTCTGAGTGTTAGGATTAAAGGTGTGCAAGACTACCACCCAGCTAGAAACCCAGTTTTTGATAAATGATTTTTCTCTACCATATGGTGGTGTGATTATACATTATTCTCAGCTTTGATATGGCTCTGACATATTTTCCTTCAATTAAAATAGACTTTGACCATCTGAGCCTAGCCTCAGACACTTTAAGACAAAACGAACAAGCAAACAAACAAAGAAGCAAACAAACAAAAAACATAAAGAAAAGACATTATTATCTTGAGAAACATGTAACGGTAGCCTGGGGTGAGCCAAGAGAATATATAACAATGTACTGTGCTAATATTCTTGACTTATTTTCATATTTTTTCATCACTTTATTTGTGTTTATATTTGTTCTGAGACGATATCAGATATATTTTTTAAATATTTGAATAAAGTTGTTACATTTGTGGATATATTGCATTCTTCTATGTCCTTTTTTTAAAAGAATTACTTATTTGTCATGGCTCAGCAGAAAAACCCAGGTAACCTAGAGTCACTCAATAACAGAAGACCTTATGTTAAGCCATTACATTTTGGGAGGATTTGTCATAGAACAAATATTACCTGCTACAATGCTCATTTCAGGAATAATTTCATGTACAGTTTACATAGTATGAGAAAAGCTATGGACAACGTACTTGATATATAGTGGATATTTAATAAACACTGATGTTTGCCTTTCTACCATTTTCCTAAAGAGATGTGCTCCGAGATAGGGATTTTTAGACTTCAGCCACATCATGCTGAAATTTGTGTTTAGGAAACCCAGAACCATGAGGGGATACAAGAAGTAACTTCTCTTAGTAGCATCGCTTGATGTGAGGCAGGACATTGATGTTTCCTTCTTGCCTTCTCAAACAATAACGCTTAGAATCCCTTGACTGTTAGAAGAGACTCCAAACATTTACACAGACTCCTGAATTCCTGTCAAGTAAATGATATTGACTCACATTTATAGCTTTCTTTAGACAATAGTTGTCAAAAAATAGATAGCACTGATAGAAAAATTGGTTAAATGTTCTGAGTCTATGCTACCTGATATGAGGCACTTTCTGGGCCTCAGTTTCCTCATCTTTCAGTCAGGAAAGTTGGACCTCCCAACTTGGATCCTTGCTCCACCCATCTGGAACTCGTCTGGTAGCATTGAAGTAAAACTGGGAATACAACCTCCACAGCCCAGTAGCTCATTTGGACATAGAACTCTGACACTGTTGTTTGTGCCTCAGTTTCCTCCAGGGGTTGTATCACAGTGTGGTTCTGAGGTTTCTGTGATATACCTACATAAACACGAAACTGCTTAAAACTGCCTGACTTATGGAAACTGTTAACACATATTAGATATTATTTCGTTTGGCACAGTCATCTCTTATGCAACAGCACTTTCATGAGATTCAAATGATGAAAGTTCAAATGGTGAACATAAACTCACTGGAGAAAACTATGACATGTTTTGAAATTCACACACACAGACACACACATATGTGACCACACACTTTTGCATACACACACACATACACACAAGAACTAAACACCCTCAAGCTTTTAAATTCATTATTCAGTTTGTTTTTTTTTTCTCACATACTTGGGTGTGGTTTCTTATATGAGAAATTTGTCATTTTAGTTCTGACCTTAGGTTTCTTTCTCATTGACAGATGCCTCTTGGCAATACAAAAGAATCAGGGTAATGCAGTGTTAAGAAAATAGAGTTCTTTGTAGCTGGAGAGATGGCTTAGAGGTTAAGAGGACATGCTGATATTTCAAAGGACCTGGGTTCAGTTCCTAGGACCCACATGGCAGCTCACAAACATCTGTAATTCTAGTTGCTAGACATCCAACAACTTCTTCAGACTTCCCTGTACACCAGGCATGTGTGTGACTCACACATGCATGCAAGCAAAAACACTCATACACATAAAGAATATAAGTTCTAAATATGAAAGTATTTTTTAAAAAGAAAATAGATTCTAGCTCTGGCTCTGCTACTTGTTAAGTTATTGTAATAGGTATAATGCACATAATAATGCCTACTTTATAATTAATATTTGAGTATGATACATTTAGAAAAGAACCTGGCACACACTAGGTTCTTAAGAAGTAGTCTGGATTAGTGTGTATTCTATCCCATTCCCACTAGGATTGTCTTAAAGTAAGCATTAGGAGCACTAACACCATCCACGGGAGTGTTTCAGGATGCCTTAAGCAGGTATGTGTAGGGATGCTGATGTCAAACTGCCATATTATCTTTACCAAACTAGGCTTCCATAACTCCATATGCTAGGAGTTAATGCCTTACAGATTTCCCTTTCTTTGGAGAATTGCCCTTGACCAAATGGGGAATTGCCTAGCCTAGAATTGCCTGGGAAGTTTTGCAATGTCCCTGCCATTGGGGGAGGCCCATAGCCAATAACTAAGTGATACAGGGACACAAAAGGACCCTTTGCCTCAGTGAGGGGGAGAAGTAGCTGTGGTGTAATCTGTGCTCCAGAGATTCCCATGGGATCTGACAGAGGCTCTAGTCCAGCAGAGACCACACCCTCACCCTCTTCCCTCCGATTCTTGTTATCAACAAATGATTTTCTAGCTAAACTGGGGTACATGTCTGTAATCTCAGTACCCAGAAAAGTAAGTCATGAGGGCAGAAAGTTGAAGGTTACCCTCAGTGACATAGCAAGACCCTGTCTTAAAAAAACAAACAAACAAACAAATACACTACCACATGAATTCCCTTCTTAAGATCTACTTTGACCCCCATAACTCAGATAGAATGAAAAGAAGAACTGAGTAGAAACAGTTCTAGATAGGGTGTGGACATGACCAACTTGCTAGCAGGCCAAGCACCATAGGCAGATGGAGATTTCATTTCACCTAAGTTTTTGTTTGTGGAAAGAGGCTGCTGTAGCAGAGTAGATGTTGTGATGTCCAAAGGACTGTAAGCACTGTCATTTAGGAACTAGAATCCACGGGCTCTGTGTTGTTGACGTCTGTGTGCCAAGCATGTACAGGCCTATAGTGGAATATATATAAATCCTATGCATAGATTTTGGCAAACATTGTGACATACAAATAGACTTGGGTCTTTAGCATCCAAAATGCTCTCCACCCCGAATTCTATACTCATAATTTCTGACTGTCTGGAAAGTTTCTCTTATAATGTAATAGTTACTTTCCTTCCATAGTCTCTGAAGAAGGTGGCCCATGGGACTTTGGGAATGAACTAAGATGTTGAATATGGATTTTGTTTCCTCTGAGGCATTGGCAGGTAGGCCTAGAACACGATTTCCATGGCTGGGGCACAGTCCTCTGTCTCAGAAAGAGATAGGAAGGAAAGTCATGTAAGTACTAATTTAGTCTTTCCAGTGCTGAAGAAGCAATTCTTCACTTGGTTCCAAGACTTAGTGTACTCTGAAGTTCTGGCAGGGGTGGGAGGGGAGAATTTCCTCACTTTTTTCTTTCTCCCTCAAAAGTTTATAAGGCATCTCTTGTCTGACTTCTACACATTTAATGCTACTTCAGTCCCTGTGGGATCTCTCGTAATCATGTTTCTATAAACGGAATTCAATGAACTAGTTAACATCTACCAGTATGCTCCCCTTTGAAAGATTGTACGCACTACACCGTTTGCTTCTTGCTATCATGGATGAGAAAGAGGCACAGCTTCTTAGAGCATCAACTGAAAGTATTGCCCTAATTCCAAATCATATTAATTGTGTATGTCAAAGGGTATTGGAATTTAGGGTCATGGGTCAGTTGTATATAAATTAGAGGTGAAGAAAACACATGGGACTGTGGTGGGCCATATGGATCTCATATCTGTGATTTAGCGCAGTGTCCTCTCGTATTACCAAGACAATCATACTATCTGAACAACATCCCCAGTTATTACTTCTATTCTTTTAAAAATGGTTTTAAACCTCATGAAAAATGAAAATGCAGCAAACAAACGAACACCACCCAAATAGCACCACCCAAAGCATGCAGCAAGAAGGAGGGATGGTTAGGCAAACCTTAAATGGCAACAGTATTTCATTAATTTTCTATATTTATGTCACTAGCTCGCAATCTTTCAGAAAATGCCTTTCTCAGTTCTCAGGAGCAGCGGAGGGACAAGTGAAGTGAGATGGTTTTGGTTTGATACGTTTCATAAGAGGCCTTTGATGGCCAACTCTACTGGTAGAAGATCAGACATTTGTCACCTCAAAGCTTGTTTTCAAGATGCGACTCATTTAAATGTCCAGGAGTGTAATTGGTAGCCTTTGTGGCTCTGGTCAAGAAACATAAATGTTTATTGTCTTAGGAGTGCCTTGCATGTCATTCTGTTTTGGGGACTTTACAGACTGACTTGGTCTGAGAGACTCTTCTTGTGAAGAAGGACTGGGACAGGAAGTGTGTGAAATCATCTCAGGTCAGTGGTGGTTGAGAGGATAATTTTTCTTGTAGGAAAGTAACATCATTTCCACCCAAAAAGCATGAGAGGTCAAGGTCGAGGAATTAAGTTCATAGGTCATGATCCATCAGAAAAGACAGATATGGAAGCTCCATGTTGAGCCAGTGTCAGTTAACCCCAGGCATACTGAATTAGATTTTGACAGTGTTACTTTCTAAGCAAGGCTCACCCCCAAAACCCATAAAAATGATGTTGAAGTTGGATTTTGTAAGGGAAAATACAGTAATGGAAAAGCCTTGAAGAAATATATAGAAAATCTTCTAAAATTCAGATGTGTGTGTGCATACGCGCATGCGTGCGTGCGTGTGTGCGTCCGTGTGTGTGTGTGTGTGTGTGTTAGGTTCAAGGAGAGTTCTCAGAAAGAAAAGAAAATCAAACTCTCCTATAGGTTTGAAAGTCTTTGCTTCCTCCTATCTTATGGTTCTGCTCTGAGAGACTGGGTTAAGGTGACTGCTGACTACCCCCACTTCCCTTAAGAAATCTTTGCCAGGCAGAGCTTGCCTTCACAGGGCCTGGGGCAGGATGTCGTGGGGGTATGTATTAGCTCTTTTGATCATCATTTCACTGTAAGCAATGGGAGAGAGTTCATGTTTCCTTCCTGCCCTTTCCTATGAAGCATGCAGTCAAGTGGGTGGTTCAGCCAGAGATACCCAATAAATATTTGCTGGTGAACATAATGAAGGAACACTGATGACAGCAAGGTGTTAGCCTCACCCCTTCCTGACTGTTGGAGGTGACACCTATGTGGTCCTCACTCTGTGCTCATGGGAGACTTTGATGCCCTGGCTGAGCCTGGAGTCTTGGCCAGGATCTGTCTTGGAACACGCCGCCTATCTGAATTTCCTTGCCGTCCCTGCTTTCCAGAGCGCTTCATTTCCAATGGCAGGAATTACTCTTTCTCCTAACGAGTGTGTAGACAGAAGAGGGAATTAAGGAGACAAGTAGAAACCACCCAGCAAGATGAGTTGTGTGCACGGCAGGGCAGGGAAAGGAGGAATGAAAGAAAATGTTTCCAAACAGTGTTGCGTGAGTTTTATAACTTTCCACTAATCCAGATGTGGATTTGTATGAGCACTCATTCCTAACATCCAAGACAAGATCCAGACAAAAATGCTCCTACTGAATAAATCCAGGAGAGAGGTTTGTTTATCAGGTTCTACATTGTTTGAAAACTCAACATCTGTCAAAGGCTTGTAGGTCTTCGCCCCCCACACTTTCGGCAGGTGCTTCTGGTCCGCATGACACCGCTGAATGGATTTGAAAGAAGCATTTGGTTGGAAAACGTAAGGGGATTTCTATGCCACTGACTCTTAACTCCAGCCAGGCCTCCCTATTTCTTGCTTGCACAATTGTAGAGCTTCGAAATTCTCGCACCTTGTCTTTTCTTCTCAGATATCAGAAATATAGTCTTCCTAGAGGTAGACTTTTGCAACATTTTAGTACTGCCTGCGTCTTGAGTCGAGAAGCTTCAGCTGTGGAATGCTTGTTTCTCTCAGCTAGATTCCTGGCTACTGTCAACCCTTCATTAATCTTATATTTTAAGAGATAGATCTTTTTGAATACAGTATAAGAAAAATATAGAAGGAAAGTGTGTGTTGTTGGATGGGTCCTGATGAAGGTCATGTGCCAACAAAATGGCCTCCATGTCATAGAGCAGAACACAGCCAACAATATTCCGTCCCGCCAGTAGTTCACAGGGGTAGTCACTGTTCTAACTTGTAACCCCTTGGAACTTTAAATACATGGAATCACAGGTTGTGTATTCAACTATGCCTACTTCATCTGTATCAGTTTCTACTCTTGATAGACATCGGAGTCACCTGCAACCTTGGGTAACTGTGAATATGTACTCATGAAAAGTTTTGTTCTAAGTTTGTTTGAACCCCGCAAATGGTAACGATAAAGGGAAATGCTGATAAGTCAGCTATGGGAATTGAGTACCCCAATTTTTCAGACACACTTGTAAGAAAGAAAAGGATTCCAGATATAGCTCATGGGTAGAAGATTTACCCAGTATGCATTCTATGCATTAGGCCACAAATACAGAAATAACTGTTTAAATAAAAGAGGGCCCCACCGATAAAAGATTTTATATCTATATTTGTGTCTATTTCTATGTGCTCCTACCTAGAGTATATAAAGAACTCCTGTAAACCACAAAGGAATAAAAAAAATGACCCAAATAGTAAAATATGCAGGAGACTTAAACATGCACTTCACAAAACAACCTTTGCAAATGGATTTTGGCCCTACGCGTGTGAAAACTACACAATGTTGGGAGACCTCACTGCTTGACTTGACTCACTGTCTCACAGCTCTCAAACCAGGCCACGCATCTCCACACAGGCCCTTGGCTCCCAGGGGCTTCTTATCTCTTCTTATACCTACTTATCTTTTAAGGACCTGGCAGAACAGCACCAGCTCTTTCCAAAGGCTTCCCTGGCACCATGAGGTGGAATTAAATTGTTTTCTTTGGGATCTGAAAGAGTGATTCAACTGAAGTCTAGCTGCAATCTTTGTGTCCTCGGTGCACAGCGCTGTTCCCGACGCATGGATGGTAATCAATAGACACCTTCCTCACTGGATGCCTTCCTTTCCCCTCAAGCCTCCAGATAGGATCTTACACCAGGGAGGTATAGATGGTAACAAAGCCTTTCTATGTTGCACACAGTGTTTACTAGCCAATATAAAGGTTTCATCATAGAGAAAAACGCTGGCTTATCTCCAGAATCATAAGCTCATATTCAATGAATGGTATCACCACAGACCTGTAGGCAAGAGATTACCCTGTTTTACTTTGGGCTACATGTTAAGATGTATGTATATATGTATATACATATGAATGTACGGACATACATATGTATGTATATATGTATATTGAAAAGTTCCCTTGCCTTCTAAAAGTAACAAACATGGATCCTCTATGGGTCTGACTAGGTCCTCTGCATATACCATAAGGTAGTGCTTGGGGAACTTGTGGGACTCCCAACAATGAGAGCTGGTGACAAGGGGAAGGGGGCAGTGTCTCTGACTCTTTTATGTGCTCTTGAGACCCATTTCTTCCTGCTGATTTGCCAAGTGTTTGTGCCCAGTCTTATTACTTATTACATCTTGTTAGGACATGTTTAAAGCTCTTTTTTTTTTAAATGGAGGAGAAGTGGATCTGGGGGAGAGAGGAGGTGAAGGAAGGACTTGGAGGAGTGGAGAGAGGGAAACTGTAGTTGGGATGCAATGTATGAGGGAAGAATAAAAGTTAAAAAAAAACTACTCGTCTTGGTTACTTACAAATTTGACAAAACTTTATCAATTAATTTTGGGTATGTTGCCTCCTAGCATATAGTCTACAAGGCAAGCACCTAGAGCTTGGTACTGCTGTCTTCAAAATAGTGGCATGGCACACTCTGCTGTGAAGAGTCCTGGCTAACCAAGTAGTTGATACTTTACCACATGCTTAGGCTTCTCAGGCATCTGTGAGGGGATTTCCTGTGAATCTTTACCTTTCCTCAGGTTTTGTGAGAAAATTGTAGCCCTCAAGTCTTTGTATGCCTAATCAATCCCTTCTGCCAGGAAACATGCACTTTTTTACACTTCTGTGTAAAATGAGGAGTGTCCTACTAACATCCTTGATACCCCCATTGGCTCTTTTCCCTGTGAGATGATGAGTCAGGAGCTATTCATGAGATAGCCCAGACTTGGGAATTGCCAGTGAAGGCCTCCTGGGAGGAATTTACTGAAGCTTTTCAACACTTATTGATGGTGCTAAATACTTTGGCTCTAGATATCACTGAATATTAAGGAGAGCATACATTTTGGAACCTTCTGTGAAGTCCAAGCCCTCTAAGGGAGATGTAGTGCAGGACATACAGGTTTTGACTTGGGAGAGTAAGTTGGGTGGCCCCCCAACTCTGTTGCTACCTCTGCAACTTCTAAGAGAACACTTATTCTGTCGATGTTCATATTCTAAATAGTTGCTTTGTCCCTGTGGTGGTTTGAATAGGAATGGCCTCCATAGACTCATGCATTTGAATGCTTGGCCCATAGGAAATGGCACTATCAGGAGGTGTGGTCTTGTTGGAGTAGGTATGGCCTCATTGGAGAAAGTGTGTCACTATAGGGGTAGGTTTTGAGGTCTCAGATGCTTAAGCCCAGGCTTAGGGGCACACAGTTTTTTTCTCCCTGTTATCTGCAGATAGTGATGTAGAACTCTCAGTTATCACTCTAGCACCACAGCTGCCTGCATGATGCCATGCTTCCTGCCATTGATAATGGACTCAACCTCTGAAACTGTAAGCCAGCCCCAATTGAATGTTTTCCTTCCTTTGTAAGAGTTTTTGTGGTCATTGTGCCTTCTCACAGCAATAACAACTCTAGGATAGTCCCCCCACAAACTGTTAGGAAATATCCAAATTACAGTTTTTATGAATGTTCTATTTTTAGTAGATATTACTCATTTTCTTAGTTATTGAACACTTACCTTGTACACTTTATGAAGAACTATATAATCATTTACCCTCTTAATCCTTCCCCTTAAACATTATTTAACAAAAATGTCTAAATAATTTTTTTTGCAAAATACAATTCTATGTGAACAATTTGAGATATCTCTCATAGGCTACCATTATTCTTCATATATTAAAATTTTTAACCATCCTTATTTTACCATCACATATTTTATACATGCATTGATACCCCATAATTAAGTAGCGCTGTAATACATCCACAAAAGCACAAAAATTAGAAAGACTAATAACAATAATAAACCAACAGGCACTTACTATATAGTGTGGTATGTCAGAAAAATATGCGAAAAATTGATTTATTAATACTCTAACTTGGATATTATAATCATTAAATGCCTGTTTTACTGATGAGGAAGCTAAGGCTCAGAGTTTAGGAATTTGCCAGAGGATTTAAAATGTAAATACTAGAAACCATTACTTAAATCCAGAAAAACTGGGTCCAGAGTCATCATTCTTCATCACAAGTCTTTGTGGTAAGCCTCTGAGGATAGATGCCTGTGAGCCAGCCTGTAAGATTGACCGCATGGTTTATCATTCAAACCAAGACACTGTTGAGAATAAAGAAGAGTGAAATTAACAGAGCCGATCCCTTACATAAACTGCTGCTCCCTCAAGCAAAACAAGGCTTCCGGCTACCCTCCCTACCAAAGAGTTTCAGCTACCCTCCCTCCCCTACCAAGCAGTTCCAGCTCCCCTCCCCACCAAACAGTTCCACCAGTCTGCCTGCCAGCCTGTGGGTCAGCAGTGTTCTCTGCCCTACTTCTCCTTGAGTTCCTTTAGATGCTGCTCCATAGTACCTATAGATACATTATCTTTGTACACAAAGGGCCCTCCCCCTCCTCTTTGATTCATTCTCTGCTTATCATGCGTATGTTCACCATGCAGCCTCCAATTCACGGTGCCCCTTCGGAATGATAAGGAAACGTTTATGTACTTGGTAGGCAACGTTGCTCTGATTTTGGTAACATCTGTCTCCTTTGTCTCTGAGTGTGTTATGTCCCCTCCCTCGGCTCCCTCCTCAGACATTAACTAGGTTCAATCCTTCTCCAATCCAGTTAACCTGACCTGGGATAGACTGAACGTATAACAAATATTTTTCAAAAGAAAGGGAAGAGAAAGGGAAAGAAACAAGAGAGACAAAATACTTAACAAAATATTTTTGTTAAGATTATATACATATAAAATCATTGATTTTTCAACCAATATGTATAAAGTGCTTCTATTCTTAGTGAAGTTCTAGATGTTCCAGTGGTGGCTGAAATGAGAAGGAATTCTTTCTCAGAGTATACATTCTTGGTAATAGCCCATTAATAAAGAAGCAAGGCTTCTTTATTTCATATGGTTCACAAAGCATTAAAAGATAAAATAGAAAGAGAGTAGAAAGAGATTAGATATAGATTTAAGCCTGGTAGTTGCTATAGTTAGAATGTTGCCCCAAATTCACATTCTGAAACTTAATCTCTATTGTAGTGGTAAAAAGCGCCGAGGAGGAATCTGGAGAGGTAGTCATGGATTACTGTGTAACAGGCCTGAAGGGAGTTAGCTTAGACATTTCCTACTAGCTTTTCTACCCATCTCAGCATATGGATTCACCCTCCACACTGAGCTCCCCACTCCGGATGATAACAATGAGGAGCCCTGTTGGGAGCAGAGCCTTGGACCCTCACCAGATACCCACATTTCTGACACCTTGGTGTTAGACTTCCCATTCTCAGAACTGAGAGGAAACACATCTCAATTATGGAATCTGGCACTCGGCCATTTTATGAACGAGCACAAATGGCCTAATACAGTACACAGGAGTATTTCCTCCTGGGTCATGTTTGTGATGAGATAGAATAACATGACTGGAAAAGCAAGGGAAATTTTCCCAAGAGCACCAGTAGAAGGAAAACTTGGGCTGGATATGTTATCTAGAAAGGGTCATGTGGCTGGGAACTAGACCAGAAAATGTGGTGGAGGTCCCTTCATCTAGGTCTCTTAAGTGATGACAAGACATTTGTGTTTATGTAGCATGTAACCATTCCACTGAGTTTTAAAGAGCCATGGAGTTTATTCTCTGTTCTTTACGCTGGTGGCTGACTTGAAAGTAGACTAGAGGAAGATAAAGCTAAAGGCTGGGGACCATGACACAATCCAGTCAAGCATCGCTCACAGAGGGAAGACATATTTTCCAGCAACGTTTCTCAGACTTTAACAGGCAAATGGGTCGTTGGAAGTTTATAGCATGGCAACCCTAATGCTTCAGTCTGAATTTCAAACAAATTTTCCAGTAACACTACCATTGCCACTCTGAAAACCACAGCAGAGAAGCAAAAACAACAACAGCAAACAACAAAACGAGTGCTGATAGGTGGCTGTAGTTTCATTGTAAGAAAAGAATCACTGACTGTTCTCTCCTTCTTTGGAGAAGTACAATGTGCAGTTATTTAGATAACAATTTCATTTCTATCCCTGCTTTATAAACCACCTTACTCTTGTCTGGTGGGACTGGAAAGCTTTTCAGGATGGATGGACATTGACACACTCTGTGGAAATGATGAAGCCTGATGGCATTATGATGGCATGACACATCTTAAAAATGTTTTTTATTGATTTTATTAAGTTATACATTTTTCTTTACTCCCCTCCCATCCTCCTCCCTCCCCTTCTACCCTCTTACATGGTCCCCATGCTCCCAATTTACTTAGGAGATCTTGTCTTTTTCTACTCTCCATGTGGATTAGATTCATATATGTCTCTCTTAGGGTCCTCATTGTTGTCTAGGTTCTCTGGGATTGTGAATTGTAGGCTAGTTTTCTTTCTGTTTTTTTTTTAATCTAAAAGCCACTTATGAGTGAGGACATATGATATTTGTCTTTCTGGGTCTGGGTTTTCATTCAATATGATGTTTTCTAGATCCATCCATTTGCCTGCAAATGTCAAGATGTCATCATTTTTTTCCGCTGTGTAGTACTCCATTGTGTAAATGTACCATATTTCCTTATTTATTCTGTAGTTGGGGGGCATTTAGGTTGTTTCCAGGTTCTAGCTACTACAAACAATGATATTATGAACATAGTTGAACACATGTCTTTGTGGTACGATTGAGCATTGTTTGAGTATATACCCAAAAGTGGTATTGCTAGGTTTTGAGGAAGGTTGTTTCCTAATTGTTTGAGAAATTGCCATACTGATACCAGCTTGCACTCCCATCAGCAATGCAGGAGTGTTCCTTTTACCCCATATTCACTCCAGCATAAGTTGTCATCAGTGTTTTTGATCTTGCCCATTCTTACAGGTGTAAGATGGAATCTCAGAGTTGTTTTGATTTGCATTTCTCTGATAGCTAAGGATGTTAAGCATTTCCTTAAGTGTCTTTCAGCCATTTTAGATTCCTCTGTTGAGAGTTCTCTGTTTAGGTCTGTAATCCATTTTTTAAATTAAATTTTTTTATGACCAATTTCTTGAGTTCTTTATATAATTTGGAGATCAGCCCTCTGCACATTTATGGTACAAAATGAGTCAAACATGCACAAGCTATGATGATTTCTAGCTCTTAGTTCTTAGTGATCATTTTCTGGTGACTATCTATACATTGTTAATTTCACTGTTTTAAAATTTGTATTTTATGATCTATAAATTATCCTTTCCTAGAGATATCAAGTGCCCTTAAAGAGTGGTTAAAGAAAGATGGCTTGGGGAACCAGTGAGGGAGCAAATGAGAGCAAAGTAAGAGTAAATACATGAAGATTCCAGAAGGAAACCCACTTTCTCTTATACTATGCTGAAAAAACAATTTAAGATACAGTGTTTGTTAAAACTGCAAAAGCAAAAAGGTGGGAGGACTAGAAGATAGTTCAGTCAGTAAAATGCTTCCTCTCAAGTAAGAAGGTCTGAGTTCACATCCCTAACACCCAAATGAAAAGATGAGTAGGGTAGCAAAAGCCTGACATTCCAGTGCCGGGAAGTTAGAGGCAGGAGGATTCCCTCAACCTTACTGACTAGCCAATCTGCCTTATTTGGTGAGCTCCTGGACAATGAGAAACTCTGCCTCGTAACACACTCACTCACACATATACACCCCCCCCACACAAATATGTCACAAAATATCTGGGACAAAGTTTATCATACTTAACCTTGACAGATATTGCAGCACGGCTGTCTACTTGTCTCTAACAAGTCCCATCATGGTAATGCTTTTGCTTTCCAGAAACTGAAGCCTGGCTACTGAACTGTGAAGTTGCTCATAAAAGGAGACTTTTTCTCTTTAGGAATCTGAGAGCTTTCCTGGACATCCCTGCTTTGCTCAAAGAGGTGCAATGCCAGCTAGAAACCATCTGGCACAGCTGCGTATCATAAAGTGAATCTGACTTTATAGATCATATAGGGCTTCAGCGACTGCTTCTAGAAATGGAAAAACATGGCAAAGCCAAGCCTTCCTGTGGTGTCATCTCTTTTGCACCCCTTCTATGGACCATCAGCTATTCATCTGATACCTCAACACAGTTTATACCTGGTGCTAAAGATGCAGACATGCCTGCCCTCTTGAGATTTTCTGATTTTTGGATGGCACTATAAGCTGGAAAATATGATTTTTTTCTGGCTAGAACGCATTCCCATAAGGTTCTTTTGACACCAACAAGCTCTCACCAAAGAACACTACGCGAACGAATCTGAAACATGTGGGTTAAGTTCCTCCTCAGTTAAGCGTGGGCTCTCGTAGTGGGTAGGGGCAAGAGTGGATTCAGGCAACAGTGTGTCGAAAGGGTTTGAAATCTTTGGTAAATGAAAACCATATGAAATACCCATTTTTAGAAAGAATTTAAATACTACTTAGATTTCACTTCATTCTGATTTGAAATGTTAAATTTATTGTAGTTTAGACAGTTGTTCTTCAACCTTGATTTTTGACAGTGACCTAATACGCCAGACGGAAAATCCAATTTTTCTGCATTTTTCAAAACCGTTCCATTGGGTTCCAGTCACCAGTGTCCGAGAGGAGCAATGATCTGTAGGCATTATCTCTTCTGAGGATAAATGTTAGAAAGTATTGTTTGGGCTAAGTAAAGCATCTTCTTCAGTGCCACGAAAGAAGAATCAGGAAAGTCTCCATTTGTTTAACAGCTAAGAAAGAGATTGGCATCAAAGACCTACTCTCAGCACCCAGGACAGAACATAAAACAAGAAAGCCAGGGAGGGTGTCCATTTGCTTCTTGATTCCTTTTAATACCAGTTACAGTAAAAGAAACTTATAAGAATGTGACCTTGATAACTCCCTGGGTAGAGTCAAGGTCCATTCCAACTCACATTCTTTTTCAAAAATGCTATTTTATCGCACTGCCAAGGACAAAGGAAGGCTGAGTCCAACTGTGTATCTTTTAAAATCTTGGGAATGTTTTTAACAAAGCAAGGAAAATTTCCCATAATTACCATATAAGATGTCTTAGTTCAAATACCTGATGGGCTTCTGGAATTTGAAAAGCTGGGCCGTCTTTCAATTTCAAATTTCCCCTTGCTTTTTCCATGAATCTGCACAACCAACATTTCATCCAGTGAATGATATTAGATGAATCCAAGGCAATTCCTGACAGCTTGTCATCTTACGCTTCTTAACACAGGTCAAGAAATTCCTTCTTCCACAGCTGAACTGTAAATGTACCAAGCCTCTTATGAGGTTGGATCTCTACGGGTCACACCCCACTTCCCACCCTTTGCTTTTAACTCCTAAGTTGACCACAAGTTCTTGGATGTTGTTCTCACATTCTTGCACAGCTTGCTCCTCATGCCTTCTTAGTGTCTGCTCAAGTGCCCATCTCTGACAACCACTGAGCCCACCCCTTTGCCTCTTTCATTCTACAATCTATTTTCTCTCTATGACTCTCGCAAGTTATTTTGTTGCTAGGGTTAACTATTAGTTTGTTTCTGTCTTTTTCATAATTGTAGACACATGTATTGGCCTAATATAGGTAAAATCTTATCTGGTTTGTGCATTGCCTCATCTGAGGGACTTACAAAGAGTGAAACCTCAATCATTATGTCTTAAATGGATGAGCAATTGAATTGGTGCATGTTGTCACGTGATCACTGTATGTTGCCAGATCTGTCCACCATCCCCTTTCATCTCTAGCAACCATGTAGTACATCCCACTGAGGTCATGCCTGTAACACTCTCAGAATATCCTCTTGGACAAACAATCCATGAAGCTAAAGGGATGTCAGCTTTAATTGACAAGTGATGTAGTCATCCTTTAAACTGGAGAGTGGGATTCATCTGAACCTTATGGACATTTTTACAAAGAGATACTCGATAAACCACTTAATCCTCCAGGAGAAGAAATTGAAAAATTACAATGAATTATGTGGTATGATTAGTTGATTGAAATAAAACCTTTTATTTAATCATAAAGATACTGTTTTTTCCTTGGTGCAAAAAGCCCTCAAATTTTTGTCAACAGGAAACACTGCTTATAAGTAATTATAGTGCTAATATTGTTCAAAATGAATTCTTTGAGGATATCCCATCTTTGTACTTGGCTGCCCATACTTACTGTGATAGATGTTCTAAGTGTCAATTAGATCTGCTTTACTGTTCTGAGCACTCATCTCATGGCTCTTCAAGCAGAGGCTGCTAGCAGCACCTAGTCATATCTTCCTCAATAAGGGAGACCCACACAGTCCCCAGAGCTCCCTGGGGTCAGAATTTACCTTATTCTCTCCTGTCCCATCTCGTTCCCCTCGAATCTTGGTAGATTTCTCCATTGAGCTGTCAGTCAGCATAGCACTTGGATCAGCATTCCCAGCTGACCTCATACGACCACAGACACAGTTCTGTGAAGTCTAAGATCTTTGTCTAAGATCTTTGAGAAGTTAGGGAAGTGCCAATTGCTCTCGAGGAATGGAAGCCGAAAGAAAGGATGGGAAGGCAAAGATGGGCTTAAAGGCCCCACTGCTCTGCTGTTGGCTGGCCCTGTTTGTTTTCAGTGAAGTCCTCACTGCCTGCCTGACATTCCATGGCATTTGCTTTGCTGAACAAATATCTATTGCTATGTTATATTTTGGAACTTTCCTGGGAAAGTCAAGGCCTTTCGTTTGCAGTTTTCGTAACTCGTGTAACCCTGCCCTCCTGGAGCCTTGGGACACAGACGAGAAGAACATGATTTTTCTTTACAGTGTTTCACTTAAATTGAAGAAAAAAAAGGCTCTTAAAATCAGACAGTCTTAATATGGTGCATATGGTTATGTTTTACCTCAAACCAAAACCAGCCATGCAAGTCCCAATGATATTCAGACTCTACTTTTTGTTTCAAAATATATTTCTATTGCAGAAATTAATTGGATGGACTCATTTATCTGGTTTTGCAAGTAATTGGGAGTTTTGTAATGGTTGCCTTTGGAGTCTCTGTGAATGACGTGTTTTAAATCACAGTGCAGCTGGATGGGTTATTAGATTAAGTAGCCAACGATCAACAGCAAGGCCTTGCTAAGTTCCCCAAATCTCACGAGCTAAACACTTGCTTTTATAGCTGCTGTATGTGCCGGGCCTCTTCTGATTTGGCCTCAGAAGTCTCCTTTTCCCTGTATAAGTGGCATCATGGAGGGAAAGTTGAATGGTGGGGGAGGAGGTGTTCATGCTACCTCTGACCTTTGTCTGGAACCTCAGTGAGGTTTTACAGTCTGGCACTCTGGTTCCTTATCAAAATAATTACCAAAAGGGAGTTTATTCTGTTTTAATTTCCACTGAAGGGCAGGGATTTGGAACTGAGAAATATCTGGAACTGGAAATAGCTTCCAGCAAAGTTATGTTCACCACGGAATGCTTATAAATCCAGAGAACCCCCTAAACACATGCTTCTTAGCCAGGTACTGGGGTGATTATGAAGAAGGGTGTGAAGCATGGGAGAAATTCTTCGGGTCTTATGTCACAGTGAGATCTATGTATCACCGAATCTGCTAATAAAGGCTTTGCTGTAGCTCTGGGCCACACCTAACTCTGTCCATCTGCCATTTTTGGTTACGCCCTCATGCAATTTCCCTAATGTCCTTTCCCCTGGAGTAGCACATTTTAAAAGTTCTTTTGAAAGTTTTTTTTTCTCTTTACAATTTTATTTTCTTCTGCCCATGTTGAGGCTGGGTTTCATGGGTCATAGGAGTCTATGCTGAGTCCTGTCTGAGGTACCACGTTTGCTTCTTCCTTTTGCAGGGTGTACCTTCCATGGAGAGTTTCCCAGAAGAACAAAGTGGACCAAAGCAAATGTACAATCATGAAGGTAGATTAGTACCTTTATATACACACACACACACACACACACACACACACACACACACACAGTCTTTAGATTTTGATTTTGTGCTGATTTCTTGAGCATGGCCTGCAGATCCAGTTCTTTTCACTGAGCTGGAGGGATGGTGGTATGATCAGAGGTGGGCAAGTAGAGAATATGGTTTTATGACAATAACCCAAGAATTATTTGAACATTAGGAAGACAAGTTACACAGAGAAAGAAAAGGTAACGAAGAGTTCAGCTTAGCTAAGAAAAGAATGATTTTCCAAATATTTGGATCAGGGTTCTAAAAATAGAGTATACATGCTAGAAAATACGATATTAGAGAGTGCGAAGAAAACTAAATTTAACAAGATTGCCCTGTTTGCTTTTGATTGCTGTCATAAACACCATGACCAAAAGCAACTTGGGAAAGGAAAAGGCTCATCTGGCTTACACGTTCACATCCCAATTCATCACTAAGGGAAGCCAAGGCAGGAACTCAGGGCAGGAGCTTGAAGCAGACACCAATGATGGGATGCTGCTTACTCACCTGCTTAGAGGCTCACTTTCAGCTACCCATCATTTACTCCCAGCATCACTTGCTCAGGAGTGGCACGACCCACAGGAGGCTGGCGCCTCCCACACCAATTGATCCAGGTGACTCTAGTTGGTTTCAAGTTGACAAAAACTAACCATCATAAAAGGTTTACCTAGAAATGAGCACAAGCTGAGAAAGTTTATGCAGAAATGCGGGCAATTGTAGAATTGCAAATGTGTGTGCTGATAGATTGCACGGCCTTATGAGGATGCTTAACACCTGTGTAGCATCAGAACTGGGGGACTTGTCAGTCTTCACAACAGTCTTGTGCAGTTGCTTTCACTGTGATATGCTACCCCATTTCTTAATAACTCCAGGGACGTGCTCCCTTATTCTTGCTTCTTGTGCCCCCTCCCACCCAGCCACGAGGACAGTGCCAGTCAAAAAGGTATTTTGAGCTTCTTGTATAATACGTGTCTCTGAACTGAGTTATGTTTACTTTTTGGAGGTACTTAATTTTTTAGGTTTTCTTTTCGTTTTAAGGTTATGTTTGTCCTTGAAACAGAATTCCCCTGGGAAGACATTGAAAAACTGCTGAATGATGTCATCTTGATGGCTTTTATGGACAGCTTCTTTTAGCTCATGCTGAGCACTAAGTCCAACTAAATGAATATCGACATATTACCTAGGAATATGAGTATGGAGCTGCATGGCCAGATAAGCTCCCAAGGAACTCGGCCCATTTTATTTACAGTGTTAGTGGACTAAGCCAAAGAAACATTTTGGACACTTTACATAGGAGTTGGCTTAGATATCCGAGGGAGAGGGAGGAGACTGGGAAGGGGAAAGTGAGGCAAAGACGCACTGTGGGAACCTGAACTCTGGGGCAAGTCATTTAACAGACCCAAAACTTTTCCTGTTTCTATGTTTATCTGTTGTAGGAGGCCGCTTGTTTGTTCCCAGCTGCTCAGCCCCAAAATAATCACACAAAAACTATATTATTTAAATCACTGCTTGGACCATTAGCTCTAGATTCTTATTGGCTAATTTTTACATCTTAATTTAACCCATTTCTATTAATCTGTATATCACCATGAGGCTGTGGCTTACTGGGTAAAGTTCTGGCATCTATCTCCAGTCGGGCTACATGGTTTCTCTCTGACTCCGCCTTTCTTCCTCCCAGCATTCAGCTTAATTTTCCCTGCCTACCTCTGTTCTGCTATGCTATAGGCTCAAGTCAGCTTTCTTTATTAATCAATGGTAATCACAGCATACAGAGGGGAATCCCACATCATTTATCTATGTTCATCTCCATCAAAAAGTGATTTTATTAATTTTTTAAAGCCAGCATACAAAGTAATCAGTTTCATTATGATAATTTCAAATACACATGTCATTATGCTTTGCTCTAATTTATCCTTCCCTCTTGCTGTTCATTTCATACCTACTACCCAGGTCCCCAAACCTAGATTGTCCCTTTTGCTTTTTCAGTTTTCCCCTCCTTTAAGATCTCTTCTACATGTTCAAGACTCCCTAGAAGGTGTCAAATACATATACATTATACACATATACTCATAACAAGCATATATATGGTTTTAAAATTAATGCCCCACATAGGGAAAAGCATGCATTATTTGTCTTCCTGAATCTGGCTTATTTTGGCTTAACACACACAATTCTTATCCAGTTCTATTAGTTTTCCTTCAGTGCCAGGATTTCAGTTTTTTCTTTAAGGTTGAGTTGTATTCTGCTGATATATATATCTTCTTTATACATACATCTGTTGATAGATATCTAGGCTGACTTCATTTTTTGGCTATTGTGACTCATGCAGCAATAATCACAATGTCCCAGTATGTCTGTGATATGATGACATAGAGTCTTTCAGCATATATTGAAGAAAAATATACCTATGTCATATGGCATTTTTTTGTTTTAGCCTTTTAAGAAACTTCCATACTGATTTCAATAGTAACTAGACCAATTAAAATTCCCACAGCAGTATGCAAGGGTTCTTCTTTCCCTACATACTCACTGGTATTGATGGTTCTCTATTTTCTTGATGATGGCCATTCAGACCAGGATGAGATGGAATCTCAGAACAGTTTTCATTAACATTTTCCTATGGCTAAGGATATTGAACACTTTTCCAAGTATTTATGGGCCATTGGTATTTCTTCTAATACATCACTTAAATCCATAAAATAGAAAGTGACAAGACTATTGTAGAATGTGCTATAAACTTAGAAACTATTTAGAGTTAAGTATTGAGTTAGTAAACAAAAGAGAGAAAGGAAGCAGTTAGGCAAAGGGGAAAAATAGAAGAAAAAAGATAAAATAAAAGAAAGAAAGAGGAATAGAGAAGAACATGATGGAGGGGAAATAAAATAAGCAACCAATTAAAAAAGATATAAAAACTGAAGAATAAATTTTGATATATATATGAAGGGAGATTTTAAGAAAGTCATGAGATCAAATAAAAAATACTACTAACAGTACAGGAGGGAGGAATAAAATATGTAGGTTTGGGGTGTGGGTGATCACTGGGTAAAAAGAAAAAAAGGAAAAAAGATTTCTAATTAGCAAGAAACAAACAATGTTAGGTAAGTGTATAAAATGAAAAAAAAAAAAACCACAAACATTAAGAGGTCCATAGAAAAGCTATGGAAAGATAGCTAAGCGGCATTTGTTGCTCCGATAGAGGACCTGGGTTTGGTACCCAGAACTCACATGACAGCTCACAGCCAACTGTAACTCCAGTTCCAGAAGACCTGACACCTTTGTATGGGCTCTGAGAGCATTTCACACATGTGTTGCACAGACATACATGCAGGCAAAACAGCCACACACATGCAATAAAATAAAAATTCTTTTTAAAAATTCAAAAATGTAAAAAATTACTATCAAAACAAGAAAGGAGTACAAGGGTCAAAAAATAAAGGAAAAAGATGACATGTTAGAGTGGTCACCTTTTGAGCGCCGAAGTTCTATTCAGAGGTGGGGCACAGTTGAACATGTGGATTCCTATTTCCCTATGGTTTATGCTATTACCGGGGCTGTTAGACAAGTCTGATGTTCACCAGAGCTCTCTTCCTGTTGGTGGACTCCCTTCTTCGCATACCAAGGGATTCTGTTTTCTACACTTAACTTTGCAGTCTGGGCTGAACAAAATCTCCCATCGTCTGGGGATCTCCCTAGGTCCTGCTCCTTGGGATGCCTAGTGTTCTAGGCTGGTGGGCCCTGCTTCTCCCAGGTTTATTGAGTGTGCCAGAGCAACCACAGCAGTGAGGTCTATGCTGTAGCGATCCCTCAAGAACTTCTTAGCTGTCAATCAGCCTTCTGGATGCATGCAGCTTAGGTGTCATCTGGCCTGCTAGAGCTTTAGTGATCTCAGTTTCTGCCTCAGTGAAGGGTAGGTGGGTGGCTCTAAAATTGTTCACTCACTGACCTCAGACTCAGAGCCGCCAAACTCCAGGGTTAGCCTCAGTTGATAAGCTCTGCTTCCAGACACCATGGTCAGGCCCATCGTTCTATGCACTTCCCAGCCTGGGCCAAGCCTTTTGCTGTTTGCATCTTGTGGCTTGCCAACATATTCCCTCTGGCCTTCCAAACCTGCCTCCTGTTTCTTTTCCCTCACACTTGGGCTGTGGTAGGCCAAACCAGATCTCCTGGCCTATTGGGATGTCCTGCTCTCAGCCCCCTGGTGGGTATGTCAGTTTTGAGTTCTTGAGACTGCCCAGCTGATGATTTCTCCCACTCATAAAGCCAGAGCAAATAAGATTTCTCTCCATCGCTGGTCATTTTGAGGGAGAAATTACTGTCTCAGCAAGTCCCACAACTGGATTTGGGAGTTGTGAGTTTGTGTTATGAGTAATCTTTTGCTTGGGTACTTTTGGGATGGGGTTATGCTTTTCTTCTCCCCACTAGGAGGAAGCTGGAGATGTTCTGGCCTGTCTTTTTTGGATACCTGCATGATTCCCATGACCCTTCTTTACTTTATCTCAATGAAATAGAATCAGTATATTTCTTTTTCTTATCTGGACTTCTGACTCTAGGTTCTGACCCTGTTTGAGTTCCTGCCCTGACTTCCTTCAATGATGAACAGTGATGTAGAAGTGTAATGAACAGCGATGTAGATGTATAAGCCAAATAAACCTTCCCTCCTCAAGTTGCTTTGGTGACAGTGTTTCATCACAGTAATAGTAACCCTACTTAAGATAAGATCCCATGACAAGCCATTCTTGCCTGGCATCCTAAGATGTTTCTCAGATCCTAAAATGCAAATTCTCCTACTAAAATTCTTGCATATCTTTCATTTTTTTTCAGAAAGCAAAATGTGCATATATTACATGAAGTTTATAAGTATCTCAATATTTGACTTGCAATATTATTATTACTTTTCTTTCCTCTAAATCTAGTTTGACATGGTTTATGACTATCCTAATCCTGGATGAATATGTAGACCACAAGGCAAAAATATTAAAGATGATAGGCAATTAATTTTCACCAAGACATTGCTTCTGTGACTAATTTACACGTTGTGTCTCGAGATCTAGAGGTATGAGTGGCTTTGTCATGTGAAATTTGACTCTTCTCCTCACCCTTTCTTTTGTACTGGGCATTGAATCCAGAACCTTAGACATTCCAGGGAATTTCTCTACCATTGTGCGATATGCCCAATGCAAAGTTTCTCTGTCCTTTAAGGCACAATGTACATAGTACAAACATGACTTGGCCTATCTTTCCTACCTGACCTTTGTCTACTTTGAATATAGAGTGGGTCATGTTCATGAAAACTGCCCGAAAGTCTTATCTGAGAGCAGAATAAGCTCTTCTGATCTCCAAGGCTCACATGGTGAAAAGAAAGTCACACGAAGTCGGCATTTATAGAGTAACTTCCTTCTGTGGTGATTTGATTTGTTGGGGACTAGTTTACTTGCTGGAAAGCTCTACGATAAACATTTTCCCAAGCACGTATTGGATAAGGTAGCACCAACAACTTCAATTGCAGATTAAAACAAAAAAAGAACAGGAGCGACAGAAACAGTTATTAGTTCGAAAATAACTGGGAATGTATTATTTAAACTGGAATATGCTTAAAAGTGAAAGCAGGTATTACTAATGACCAAGAAATTTTAGCAGGTTTAAACCTGAATACCTGAGAGCTCTGAGCAATAGGAAAAGTTAATTCATACTTCTGTACTCCAGTGAGTGACCCATATCAGTTAGGATATGACTAATGTTTGCATGAGAACCTGCACACACACACACACACACACACACACACACACACTTTAGTATTCAAGAAGAAATTGGGTTATTTACAATAGTTAAGGTAGAGAATCAGCCTGAGTAACCATTTCACAATTGAATACATCAACCATGATATTATCCTCTATAAACATATATAAATTTTATCAATTATCCTTCAGTAAAACTGAAGAAAAAAATTGGAAGTAAGTTCTTTATTTGCATTTCTTAAATACTGTGAAGAGTATGAAAATATATCCTAAGAACATAAGTTCAAATTTCCATTTAGCAATTTTATCATGTTCCCTGGCATCCAAAAAGGACCTTTCTTCTCAGGGCCACTTATTTAATGATTCTGATCTTAGTTTGGCTTGGGTTCCTCCCTCACCTCATCCACGCCCATGTCAATTCTTTAATGTGTAAGCTCCAAGTATCTCTTTGGCAAGGCCATACTCTTCTGGGAGAAAGAGGGGGAAAGCAGACATCAAGCTGGTTCAGCCGAATACTTGTTACCAGCCAGGCAGTAAGCGGAGAGGTTCCTATTCATCTGGTAATTGTCTTTGTCCTGTACCAATACCTTGCTGAAATCAGAGCATTTCTCAGTGTACCTGGTGTTGTGATGAAGACTTCAAACCTTGTTTCTATTTTATGATGATCTTGGATATAAATACTCTTGACATCCCTGCCTCTCAGAAAAGAAGACTGAGGCTGGCCAAGGCTTGAAACTTGCTAAGTTGTAGAGCTCAGATCTCTGCCTGGGAGTTAAAGAGTAGATGCACCAGCATGTATATAAGAAAAACTTCAGCTTAGTCATCAGAATTGCTTAGCAGTCATAAACCCCCTCTTTAGATGTGCTGTAATAGGGTGTACTTAGCTGTAAGTCCATGATCATGTTAGCTAATGTTCTTCCCTGCTTTGCAAATCACTAGTATGAATGGGGTGTCTATAAATCCCTCTGAAAAATGAAGCCAATCCAAAAATAAGTGCATATGAGTATAGGCTCTTTGGCAGATGCACAAAAGTTGAGCAGAACACACAACGAGATTGGGCTGCTTTTCATCCAGTTGGAAAGGTCTGCCATTGGCTGAGCTTAGGTGCTATTGCCAGAAAGACATCAACCATTTTTTAATACACAGACTACATTTTATGGCAGCCGGAGAGATATCAGATGAACTGTCTGTTGTAAATCAGTAGTGATTTGCCGTAGAATAGCGAGGAACTAAAACTGTTTCTAATTACTCTCCAAATGCTTAGCATACTTTGAAAAACCAATTATTTAAAAAATTTAGGTTTCTTCTCTGTCTTTAGAAAGACCTGGGGGTGGAGGATAGACGAAAAGAAGTGAAACGTTGTGGAACCATGAAGACGTGTGAAAGCAGGAGAAGAATATAGGCATTCCAGGCTTTGTTTTGTAATTTGAGAAGCAGTGGTTCTGAATACCACACCTTACAGCCAGGACATTGCTACTTGGCCCTTAGGGTCCTTTAAGCCCATTGGCTGCTTAATGGTTGGCTAGTCTTCATTATCAACTAAGGATTATGACTGGGATATATTGGAAATCTCTGCTTTTGAGTCCAAATCATGGTCTCTGCTTGCTGGCAGTGCTTTGCAGTGATTGGGTAACTAGAGCGTGTCTTGGAATGTGGATGGATGGGTCCTGTTTTCTGTCTAGTCTCTTTTCAGTATTTAGACTGCATCATGGGAAAAGAAAAATGTAGGCTCAATTCATCCATTAATTTGATACTGCTATAACATCTATTTTTCCTGAGGACTTTCTTATGAAACTGGAAGGGGGAAAACTCTGCTGGGGTAGAGAAAAATAGGAATGTTTTTCCCTCTAAGTGTATCTGAGTGAATCTAAAGTTAGGGCAACATTTTAAGAATAAGCTAGTGGTTAATAAACTGCTATAGTTGCTACCTTTAGTTAAAAAGAAGACAAAAGAAAAAGTAAGTATAAGCAAGCAAGCAAGCAAACAAGCAAGAAAGAATGAAGCAATGGTTTTACTTGTGGACTTTCTGTCCTCTAATCCCAGGCTTATTTGGGGCAGGAATGAAAATCCTGCAGAATATTACAGCAAGACAATAGTGCATTCTGAGCTGGGTTTTCTGCCCTGAGAGAGCTTTTCTTTAGTAGGTTGCCATGAATGTGGGAATTTCAGCTTCTGGGTGTTCTAATGTGTGCATAGCATTTTTAATTATCTTTTATTCAGTAATGAATGCAATATGGGTGTATTCTTATGTTGGTCACTTTTGGAAATGCAGTGGGTTTTTGTTTTATTTTGTTCTTTCCAGAAAGTGTTTAATCTCCACAATTTGATTCTGTATAAAAATCTACTGAGAGTCTGTGGCTAAACTTTCCTCATATTTCTGCTATGGGGTATGGCTGCATGGTCTGCCCTTCAGAGCTTAATGTGGTTAAGTTCCTGTGTTCTATTCCATGGGACGTAGGCAAAAGTGATAACTGTGCTCCTAGACCTGACTTGGGAAATGGGAGGCGGTGGCAGGGAAGAGACAGAAATCTTTAATAAATAAATAATTAATTTAAAAAAAGGAATATTAAAAAAACATAAAATAAAAATAAAAGCCAAAAAAACCCCACCCCGTTTTCACTTCTTTTTCTGCTTCCTCCATGTCTGTGTGTAAGCTGAATGACAAGGGCTCCTAGGACCTAGAAGAGAGTACATTCATGATTTGAAAGGGGTCTGAGTCACTGAATAGTCAGTCACTCTGAAGACCACTCCACTAGACCAAAATAAATAAATAAACACATAAATAAATAAGAAAGAAAGGAAGAAAGAAAGAAAGAAATCTCTGCTGGTCAATGACTAGCATGAGAATGAAGACACTATCATATTAGCTACTACTACATGGAAGAGGGTTTTTATAAGCACCCGGCCTCCCTTCCTTTGCTAATGCTGCGGTGCTTTATGTAATGACTGTGATGAGATGATGACGTCACAGGTTAAGATGCTCCTCTTCTCTATTAGGCTGTCTGGACTTGTATCTTGGCCTCTGCCTCTCAGTGTCACACGACTCTAAGGGGAAACACACCTTCCAATCTGGCCTCAGTTTTTCATTAGAAAAATGCAGTGTGGGCCAAAGTCTTCCAGACAACTCACAGTTACACAGTAAGTTGGAACAATTTATGTCACAAGAACTTGTCATGAGGATACAGATGGCTGATATTATCAAAGGTGCTGTTCGAGAGCCATGCTCAGAGAGTGCGAGAATCAGTCAGCTCCATGGATTCAGGCATCAAGAATATTGTCATAGGTACCACGTATCAGTTAGACTAGAAGAATAATTTGTATTCAACTGTTGCATGTCGTGGTAACCACAGTTCATAATAATCTATTTTATGTTGCAGAAAGCTAAAATAATAGAGCTTTAATACCTTCATCTTAGAAGTATGCTAATTGCTGAGGTAATAGATATATTTGTTAGCTTTCTGTAATATCTTCTTAGATCAAAATACTATATATTATACCATAAATATACATAATTACTAGCTTATTAAAAATGAATTAAATCCTGTCATGGGCCTTCTCAGAGGCTTATCATGTTTCTTTTATCCTTGTCTTACAGGTCAGGGTTTTTAAAGCCTGTACAAAATTTTAATAATTTTGACTCAGTATATTAATTTTGAAACTTTTAAGAATTTTATAAAACAATACAAATATATACTTAACAATATAGATTTTTTATTAAATGGGAGGACGAACAAGTTTTAATAACACTAAGCATGGCACTAAGATTCTATAATTTAGCAGAACATTTGGGTAGGTCACTGTTTTGTAAGTTAGAAATTTAGACTGGGCTCAACTGAACCTCTCTGTAGATCTGGGCCTGAAAAAGGTCATTCATGCAACAACCTTAAGGTGCTGTGTCATCTGTTCAGTCATAAACGTCCCACTGGGATGGCACATTTCACTACTATATGCTCTCTCCACCTCCGTTGGGTGAAGTTTGCTCACATGTCAGCTGATCGGTTTTGGAAAGTCCCCGGGGGTGATGCATTTGTATTTCTGTGCCCTGCATTCTCTCTCCTTCCATCCAGTGAATGAGAGCTTGTTTACATAGTAGTTGAGCAGGAAAAGTCAGCTTTGATCAAGAAAGGCCACCTGAGAAATCTGGCAGGAATAGATGGTCAGATGTCTGAGTCCTTCATCCAAAACAGGTTCAAGACTGCTGCCTGAGATGATCAAGACTCAGAGGATACTTCAGTCAGGACTTGATAATAACTCTAAATTTTCTTTAGGTCCCCATAAGATTATCAGCGCCCCCAACCAGCTAAAAGTAGCCTAAAATACTATGCCCACATTTCCAAAAAATTGACTATGGATATTTTTCTTTCTTTCTTTTTTTTTTAAAGAGGGAGAAATGATGCAGGAGAATTGTCTGTATTCTGTCAATCATGTTTTAAATAAACGCTGATTGGCCAGGCAGGAAGTACAGGTGGAAAAACCAGACAAAAAGTAGAAATTATGTAATGAAAACAGGAAAATTTTGGGAAGAAGGAAGCTGATTCCTCCTACTCCTGCCCAGACCACTGAAGCAGCAGGATGTGATCTGCCCACTGAAAAAGGTCCTGAACCACATGGCTAACATAGATAAAAAATAATGTGTTAATATAAGCTGCAAGAGCTAATAAGTAGCCTGACCTAATGGGCCAATCAGCTTTATAACTTATAGAGATCTCTGTGTGATTTTATTTGGGGCTAAACAGCTGTGGGAACTGGACAGAACAAAAAACCCCAACAAGCAGGCCCCCTCATGTTACAAACAGGGATCTAAGACCACGATGCATTTGTTCATGGTGTCTTGAGGTTGAGGTTCAGAATTTCTACAAGGTTATTTCTCTCACATTCTACTAGTCCAAGAAAGTCAAGTCACAAATCCAGCTCAGATTCAAGAGACAAGGAAACGGAGTCCACTTTTTCACAAGAAGAGTTTGATGTTTCATTTTGAAAAGAGAGATGGGCCAAGGATGGGGGTGGTGGAAATAACTTTGACTATGTTGCAGTTCGTCAAATCTATCTCAGGTGGGATATCTACTCGTTGGTAGGGGACAGCTAATTGATTTCAAGATCTTAAGAAAACTGGAGAAGACACTTCTTCAAAGTATCTAAAAGGAGGGACATTATCTGAGCCACAAAGTCCTGACTTTGAGATATATCATCTTAATTGTGTGACCTCAGAAAAACACAGCCAAGTCTTGAAACTACATTGCCATATATTAAGTGGCATAAGTTATTCTTGCAAGGTTGTAGGACAGAGATTCTGAATGTGAAGCACACTAGTTTTCCTAGAGTGAGTAGTGGGATAAGAGTTGTATGTATTTCAGAGAACATTTCCTTTTGGTTCCTCAAAAATACAATGCACTAAAGCCCCACCTGGTTTTATTCTTGCTGTAGTACTTAGAAGGATTGAGACTATCTTTGCCACTGACCAATGATTAGCTTTAAGCAGGTTGATAGATCTCAGGTGAATATTCTCTACATAGAGTAGCAAGGCATTGTAGTGGGGTACTCTGGCATTTTCTTGGCACCTCAGAAGACATTCCTTGAAGTCAGAGGCAACAGATAACTGGAGTTCAGCCAAACAGAATGGTAGCAAAAGCAATGTATTTTACATCTGGGAGCAGCCCTAAAAATTTTACAATATCCTCCAGTGACCTTGGTTTCCATTCCTACCAGCTTCTCAGAAATGGATTTCTATGAAAAGGGCATTTTAGAATAGACAAAGTGGGTCCTGATCACAGTCTTGAATGAATGGCAACCTTCCCTACAAATTACCTTTGAATGTATATGGATGTGAACAGAATGTATATGTATGTAGATATATATGTATATATTATATACATATGATGAGTAGATAGATAGTCATGCCTTGTGTTAAGCCATCACTGATATACATGCTGCTGACTACAAGTAGGCCTGCCTGTCTTAATTAGAATAATATCCAACTGTCTCCCAGGAAAATGAATCTCAGGATTTCCCTTTGCCTCACTGGCTCTCTCTTTCACTTCATATGTGACATAACACTGGTGTGAGAGATTTCCAAGGAATAAGGAACATTAAACCAAGTGACTACGCAAATAATTTGTTCTTTATGGTGTATGAATGAATAGGTATACATTTATTTATCCTTTAGGATTATTTGAATTAGGCCCTTGAAATGAAATGTATTAAAGAAACAATTCATATTAAACATAATAGCCATATACTGGTATCTACAGCAAGTACTGATGTGCAGAACACTTGTGTCAATATCTGTATAAGCACAATCCTCACAAGTCTTTGAACAAGAGGCCTTATTAGCTTCCTTTATACAAACGGGAATACTGGAGCTTCCGGAGCAGAGAAAACATGCCGAAGTTCATCCACGTGAAAACTGTAGGATAAGATTTGCACAAAGGCATACTCACCTCCAAAAGCTTGGTCACATTCATCATTAGTCCCAAGACAGGATCTTGCTGTGTTTCCCAGGTTGGCTTGGAAATCATGGTCCTCTTGCATCCAACTTCGTGGTGCTAGAATTACAGGTGTGAGCTACCACACCCAGCCCAGGACCTCTCAGATCTTACTCTGACTCATAACTCATGATGATGATGATGACTGACATTTCTGCAAGCTCACTCCTTAGCTCTGGGTTTCTCATGAGATAGTTTAAGTCCTCATAGCCATCATCTTAAGACGGACACGATTATTGTCTGTTGTGTGCCCAGCCTGTTTCCAGTGCTACCAAAAACACTCATAAATATAAATCAGTTTCTAGCTTACAGCAGAGAAAACTGAAGTAGAGCATGAGTCACTGGCCGTACAACCTTGTGAAAGCTTTCAAAGACAGTGCCTCGGGCATCCGAAGTCTGTCTGCCTCGTTTGAATCTGCTGCAAGCTTTGCTTCTTCTTAAAGGAAGAAAATGGGAAGCACCGTGGAAAGGACAGCGGGGCCTGAAGCTGGCTAAAGCATCCCCTACATGAAAAAGGGGTGTGGAAATGCACATTTCAGTGAGTGCTCCTATTGCATGAAGACACACCAACACACACACACACACACACACACACACACACACACACACCCCTTAACTTCTCTGTCTAGTCCAGAGAATCTGCTTTTGCTGAAATCGAAGAACTAGCAGACTAGCTTCCTGAGACTGGCCAGTGGCTTCCCAGGAGCTTTGAGTAAGAGGGAAAAAGGAGCAGACACCAGACCAGGAGAAAGCAGCCTCCCTGTCTGGCTCAGTTTTCACTCTGATCAAAAGAGATGAGGAGAAAAAAAAAGTAGAAAAACAAAACCGAGACAGAGGGTAGGAGGAGACAGGGCAGCTCCAGCCCCAGCTAGCCGGCTTGGGTGCACTTCCTTTTGATTGTCCAGGAAAGCTAAGAAAAGCGAAAACAAGGCTGCAGCTTGGTGGAAACAGCCCCATGGAAGCCTTATGTTAAACAATCAGACTGTGGGTCAATTGTGCAGGGCATTAATGTGTGAGACCCCGATAAAGAGATTTGCACGAATGGTCACAAAGCATTTTGTCTTTAAATATGGGCTTCAGGTTGTTCTGCCCAACAGTATAAATACAACTAAGGTGGGGTGGGGAAGGGATTTGGAAATCAGCCGATTCGGAGGAGGCCAACACAAACACTCTCACAAACGCAGCCTTTCGCATGTCCTTTGTGCTCATTTCTAGTTGTTGGCATGCGCTCATAGAAACAAAAAGGGGCCGTGAGCAGAAGGGTGGAGAGTGTGTATGCCCTGGTGGTAATAAAGCATTTGGTTTACCGGCAAACAAGCTTCTGGTCACGTATGTTGCGTTTTCTGGAGGGAGCGGGGCTGGTTGGTTTTGTTTCATGGTGGTAGTAAAAGCTTAAAGAAGAATTCAACAACTTCTTTTCACCAGCATCCATCCCATCATGCGGGAGCACTGAGAGGCCAAAGAAGGCTTTTAAAAGTTGGTGTTTAATATAAAAGCATATATTTTAGCCTTCTTAGCAAATTCATTCTGTATAAAAGTGTACTTTAGACTAGACTAGCAAGGCTGGCTAAAATTAGGCAAAGCTTGGCTGCGGTGCCTCAAAATATTTGGCAGACTTCCCTACAAAGCCACATTTGAACATTTTTAATATATATTATGAGATAGAAAAGAATAATTATTTTCTACTGAAGTCTTCAAGTGAGAGAAATGTATTTGTATAACCCTTTCAAAGAAAACTGTTGTATTGTGAAACTGTTATGTTTGGGATGGTGTCCTCTACCTGTGGTTTGTGGCTTGCTTTTCTTAGAAAAAGCGGGCATAGCCTAGCCATTATCCCTGCCTTTCAACAGACTGCTACCTTAAGCAAGGTGTTGTGACAAATGGCCTTGAACCCTTGACTGAGCAATCTCCTGGATAAATGCTTTTCGATGTTTTGAGTGTGATGCCTTGGAGGATTTGGGAGCAAAATCTACCTTGAGTGATACTCGCTCTACTTTGTTCCAATCTTGGCACTTGATTTAGAAGACATTGTGTTTCTCTCCCCCTGCTTTTTTTCTCTGAAGAGGGTGTCTTTCACTCAGCTTGCTCATACATGCTCAACACATCATTCTGAGGTTACTCTTTGCGTTAGTGTGGCCTGCCTCAAACAGAGATTCCCAGATAAGAATTTGTGTCACTAGATTATTTGGGAATAGATCTGGGGAAACACTGACAGAGCTGGGAGAGTGAGGGGGGGGGAATGAAAGATAACCAATAAAGTGTCTTGAAGACATAAATTACTTCCATGGGCCTTAATCCCACTAGGGACTGTCTGGGTCACCTGCCATGGAGGACAGCTGGCATTTTCCCCTCATAGGGTAAGGCAGCTCAGGCATTTCTTCTGTATCTTAGGTTCCACTGTGTAGGTGACTTGTGAGCTGCTGAATTTCCATTTGAAGCTGTCTATCATGCCCAAGGTTGACAGGGCTTTCATCAAAACCAGGAGGCGTCTTTAGCCAGAGACACACAGAACTAGTTGTATCTGAATGGGACTCTTTGCAGGTTCTCTTGATTATAACTCAAAGGATTTTGGTTATAACTTAGGGGCATTAGCAATAGCTAATGTCTTCCTTTTCTTTCTGATTGTTATGACAAGAATATTCTGATGGTGGGGGCAATTCAAAGGGGAAATGGATTGTTTGCCTTACAATTCCACTTGTGGTCCAACTGAGCAGGGAAGTCAAGGAAGCGGGCACTTTAAGCCTACGGTGATACATTTATAGTCAAGACCAGACAGCAATGAATTAAGCCACGCATGCTTGCTGCTCAGCTCCCTCTTTCATCCAGTCTAGGGCCCAGCCCATCTTCCCAACTCTATGAGCCAAATTAAGAAAGTCTTTCATAGGATCGATTACAGGCTCATCTCCTTGGCGATCTAGATTTGGGCAGGTTGACTATCAACACTGTCTGCCATCGTCACCATTTCTGGGGTCTAAGGCAGTTCCATACAGAGGGGAAGCCCTTATTTTTCATGCTCTCTCCAATCTGACTATATCCCCTAATACAAATAGTTCTATTAATTTGGAGTAATTGAAAAACCATATGCATAATGTTACTTCTAGTAACATTAAATACTAAAAAAGTAGTAATAATTTCATTTATCATTTAGTGACTGCCAGGTCTATTTAAAACACATGGATTTATCTAATTCTCACAGTAGCAATATGATACAGGCATTATTATTTTAGTTTGACCAGTAGAGGAAGGCTTGGAGAATGATAGTTCCCACAGGATAGAATGAGGATTTAAACTCAGGTCTACCCAAATCCAAGGTCTGAGGCTTCGCCATTAAAATTCTTTATCATCACAACCAAACTGAGAAATGATGTCTCTCTAGTTGGTGAGGAGTAGGGTTTTAATGGAGGGTGAAATGACCGGCATTCGAAGTGGTCCTCAGGATGTGCAGGATTGGTTTAAGTGGCCAGGTATTCCACTCCCGTGAGAGTACTTCAACACAGAATGGAGATTTCCTTGCAAAGTCAACAAACAGCTAATGAGACCATGACCTGGGATTCAGGAGAAACACTGAAATCTCTTGGTGTATTTGCTCAGGGGAGTGGAGCTGACATGCCAAGAGGACTCTGAAGCTGCCTTGGAGAAAGACTGTGTCATAAGAAGCCAAAGGCTTCTGGCAGCCTTCGCACCGGTCTACCAACCTGCAGGAAGGAACCTTGGAAATGCACTCTCTAGTTCCCGCCTTGATGTTTTTGTTGACTACATTCCTAGGCAATGTGTACAAAGCATTGCTAAGAGAAATAAAGGAATATCTAAATCGTAGTGACTAGTGAACTATTAGTGACTCTATAATGTAGTCTCCAAACCTATTTTAATAAAATTCCTATTAGGCTTTTTATTCAAAATTGAAACGTTAAAGACTATATGGAGCAGCAAAATGGAGCAGCAAAATACCTACGAAACCCAAGTATCTTGAAAAAGAACAAAGTTGGAGAGCTTACCATATCTGAATTTAAGACTCCTAAAGGCTCACAAACCCACAGTGCAATATTACTGTTTCAACAGGCATATCTATTAATTGAACATATCAGCAAGAGCAGGAATAGGGGCTTCTGATCAGTGATAAACACTAGCTAGACATGTGTGAGATCATGGGTTGTCATCTGCAGCATAGAAAGGAGAAAGAATGAAAAGAAATTAAGAAGAAAAAGAAAGAAAGAAAACAAAAATAAAAGACTCCCAGAAATGCTTCCATATCTATATGATCAACTTAGTTTTGACAAGGTTTGACAGAGTGGCTACTGCATAATTTAAGGAGGAAAAGAGACTTTTCAACATTTTCTTCAGGAACAACTAGATATCTGGACAGAGAGAAAATGAGCATCCGATCTTCCTTTCATATCCTCATATACAGTAACTCGAATCAATGTTTAAGACCTATATATAAAAGATAAAATCATAAAACACAGTGCCCGCAAGCTTAAGATTCTGGAGGGACCCTTTAATAGACAATCAAGGTATGACTCAAAAAACATTCTTTTTTTAAACAAAAAATACTAATTACACATATGCCATCAAAACTGAAACCTCCCCCTTTCAAAAGATGTTATTAAGAAAATGTGCAGCTTACATGCCTTGACTGGATAAAATATCTTATTAAATGTCTCATGATGGACTTGGATCAAAAATATATAAAAGATGCAATTCAATGAAAAGTTAACTAATTCAATATAAAATAGGCAAAAAAAAAACCCAAACCATGAATAGATACTTCAGAAATGAAGTTACAAAAATGCCTGGTGTTATAGACTAAATATTTATGTCTATCAGAAGCTTCTATATTGAAACTCCAATCTTAATGCAGCTGTAATTTGGAAATGTGAATTTAAGGAGGTAAAGGTAGAGGAGGCCAGGAGGGCGAAGCCTTGGTCTGATTAATTTAGTCCCCTTACACAGTTCCTCTACTTCTCTTCTCTCTCGTGAGGATTACCGTATGGAGGTCATCATCTGCCAAGTAGGGCTAGTTCCCTTCTAGAGCTGAGCATGCTCAGCTTCTGATCTTGAACTTCCAGCTTCCTATTTGTTAAAAAAAAAGACACCTAGGGTTTAAGATCCAGTCTATATAATTTTGTTATGATAATTCATGCTGACTGATATTGCTAGTAAACCCCTCGAAAGATGAATAATGCTATTAATTGCAAGGGAAATGCAAAGGTAAAACTTTATGAGATTTAAATTTATATTATAATATATATATACACATACTAGAATGATAAATTATGAAATACTGAGGATATTTAGTTTTGGCAAAGACATGAAGGAGCTGCATGTCTCATACATGGTTGACAAAAGTACAAAATTGTGTGACCATTTGGAAAAACAGTTTATTTCTTATAAAGTAAAACATCTGCCTGTCCTACAAGTAGAGATGATTCCCTTGGCTCTCTTCCCAACAGACATAAAACTTGAGGTTTGTACATGTTTATGGCAGCATTATTTGTGTTGTCAAAGACCGATCACAGG
Source organism: Alexandromys fortis (assembly GCF_014885135.2). NCBI lineage: Eukaryota > Metazoa > Chordata > Mammalia > Rodentia > Cricetidae > Alexandromys > Alexandromys fortis. Next base: position 2,682,834 of record NW_026067902.1, on the reverse strand, counting down.
CCAATAGAATGGAGGAAACCTTGTAGTATTGTCTGTCTGAAGGATTACAAGCCAGCAATAAAAGGAACAAACTCTTGATACATGCAAGATTATAGAGAAATCTTGCAGACATTGCACTGAGCAGGAGAATCCGGACAGAATGCAGTATATTCTTTAGATTCCATTGAATTAGGCTTCTAGAACACGTAAAATTAATGTGTGTGATTGAACTAGGTCAGCATTTTCGCAGTGTCAGGAGCAGCTGGTTAAATGGGAGAAGGAGGAAACTCCCTGGAGTGATGGGGCAGTTTGTATTTGGAGTGGGTGTTACACAGGTGTGCACATTCACCCACACTTAAAATTTATATGTTTTATTTTCAATATTCTATTTACTGCAGAGGGGAGAGAAGACTGTCCTCATCCAGGTGCAAGGAGGCACCTTCCTAGGGGAATAAGCTTTGGTCTTTCTCTAGGACAGATGGAGACCTGATAGGTACCCACAAGGGTAACCCTGGATGCTTTTTACCCTGTGGGATTGTGTGGTGTCCATGCAGTTCTGAATAAGCGCCAGAACTTTTCTAAGTGTATTCTGGTGCTAAGTAGTTCTTCTGAGACTCACTCAGAGACTTAGGCAGAGGGTTCTGAATGTCCCTTTCTGGGTATGGAACATTCACCTTCACTCTCACTAGCTGGGGAAAAAATGGCTCTTTTCTCCATCATCTGGCTCGTTCACAAGTTGCTGCTGTAAGGTTTGTGATGCCTTTGGCATGTCTTCCACGCCCTCACTGTTCCTCTGTGCCCTCACTAGAATGTGTCAGGGTGCAGTGTGAGGAAATTTCTAGAGCTCTTTGCTTCATTCTGTTCTCTATACTGTTCCACACATGGAGAGAATAGAAAGTTTGGGCCACTTCTGCTTCCCTTTCTACCCTAGTAACCACCTTGGTGGCTCCCAGTGTGATTAGCTCAGAGAACAGAAACTCTCCAAGGGTTTCTCACATGCTAAGACCTGGGTCTCCTCCCCGGTGTCTGTGGGGGAGATGGGATACACATTTGGAAATATTGTGTGTGTGTGTGTGTGTGGGTGTATGTGTGTGTGTGTGTGTGTATGAGTATGTATGGGTGTATGTATGAGTGTCTGTGTATAGGTGGTATATGTGTGTGTGTATGTGTGTGTGTATGGGTGTATGTGTGTGTGTGTATGGGTATGTATGGGTGTATGTATGAGTGTCTGTGTATAGGTGGTATATGTGTGTGTGTGTATGGGTGTGTGTGTGTGTATGGGTGTATGTGTGTGTGTGTATGGGTATGTGTGTGTGTATGGTGGGGGTGTGGGT
>NW_026067902.1:2642207-2681475 GCF_014885135.2 Alexandromys fortis | reverse complement strand
TGTGTGTATGGGTGTATGTGTGTGTGTGTATGGGTATGTATGGGTGTATGTATGAGTGTCTGTGTATAGGTGGTATATGTGTGTGTGTGTATGTGTGTGTGTGTATGGCTATATGTGTGTGTGTATGGGTGTATGTGTGTGTGTGTGTATGGGTATGTATGGGTGTATGTATGAGTATCTGTGTATAGGTGGTATGTGTGTGTGTGTGTGGGTGTGTGTGTGTAGAAGAGTGTTTGAAAGCCAGTATAATAAAAAATACAAACTAAATGAAAATAAGCTTTAATGTAAGTTAAAAATAAAATTTTATCAATTTACTGATGGTTAAAAATCAGGGACAGATGAGACTGTGAGGCTCTGGGCATTAAATTTATGGGAGGAGGTTTTCTCATTGGTTAAGAAACAAGCCTACCCTGACTACCATGAGCAACATGTCTATGCCCTCCCTCAGTGTGTGAAGCAAAATAACCAGGCCGCCTGAAGTTCTCTGTGCCTTTTTACATCACGCTGCATTTCAGTTCATTATTTCATCTGGGACAAGAAGGCAAGGAACACCAGTGAGCAACCTGGAAGCTAAAATTTGCCCCCCCTGAAAGCACTAAGGGACAGACACAGGGAAGGGAAATATCAGGAGGGAGATAGGAGGCTCAATGGAAGAAGAGCCAGGCTGCTTCAATGAGCTGAGCAAAGCATCTGACCGTCTACAGTCATTGCATAGAGCGAGAAAGCAGCATGGGCTAGGAGGACTGAACAGGGCTGCTCCTGATGTGGTCCATGGACAGCAGCATCAAACATCACTGGGAATTTGTTAGAAATGTGTATTCCTGGCTTTCAGTTCTTCTAAAAGAGAATTCCTATGATTTCTCTCCTCAGAGTTTTCATACTGGCAGGCCAAAGGCCACTCTAATTGCTTTGTCCAGGCAAAAAGGATGTTGGCTTACAAAATATTATTAGAAATTAAATTTGTTGCCAACAGCTGCAAACATGTTTATTTTCTATTTTTTTTAATCTTTATTACTGTCTCATCATGGCCCAAACTGAAGGTCTGACATCACTTAATTCAGCCTGCCATTTGGCCCAGTCTCTCACAGTCAGGTAGAACTTGCCCCTTCAATTTTGTGCAGACTTCCCATGCCTATAGGCGCATCTCAGTTTCAGGGTAAAATGTCTGTTGTGGTTTAGCACTGACCTTGGCAGTTTGCTCAGTAGCTGGTGCAAAAATGGGTGTGTGATCCAGCCCACTGGCCAATAAAATACAAAGGAAATCGGCTGAAAGTCTTTCTGAGAAAGGTTTTTTTTTTTTTTCTCCCTTGGGAGATTTCTCTTCTTCCCCTTGACACCATGTGTTGATGTGACACTTGTTTTCTTGTCACAGCCGTCCATGAGTAAAACCAGACCAAGTCAGAGTAATGTAAACTTGAAGAAAACTTGGACCCCGAGAACCCCAAGGAGCTGTTGAACCTCCCACTCTGAATCCCACCCTACCCTGTACTTCCTGCCACGGATCACTGAACAGTTGCTTATTGTCTCAGAGACTTCATTATTGGCAACCAGAAGCATCTTAATTGATTCAGAGGAAAAGCAACTCATCAGCTGGAGCCTGTGCGCTTTTTTTCCAACTGCCATTGTTATTGACGCCCATTGCCTCATCTGGGGATAGAATTTCCAACGTTGAGTCTCAGTGCAATAAACCTCACTGCCTTTGCACGTTTGGAGTATGGCTCCAGAGTCAGGCTTATTTGGAGAAGTGCCTCATACCCCACGGAAGAGGATCTCAGATACCATTTAGAACAGAAGATAATGGCTGTACTATTGTTAACTTTTAGAATCATGGCAGATATCTTAATGCTGCTAAGCGTCCGTTTCCTTTTCTGTGAACTACCAGTCTACCTTAGTGGGCTGCCACATAGATTAAATGAAGCGATTGCAATGGTCTGATTCCAGTTCTGGACGTTTTACTGCTGAGAGCTGTGACGTCCTACCACTCCCTGTTTTCTTTGTGTCTCCCATCTGGAAAAGCTGATAAGAAAGCACAGTGCTCCTTCTTTCAGGCTGTTGATAGAGGCTGCATGGGGCAGTGACTACACATGGAAACTCTGACCCTGCCTGTTGCCATCGCTGTAAGAACTCCATACCAGTGCCGTCTCGTTCTTTCGAGGCCTCTTCAGATCTCCCTTGTGTGTGACCGGGTCTGTCCTACTCCGAATTGTGTTGTGAGTTACACGTTTTCAAATATTCTTGGTATGTGGGACACTATTATTATGGCTACGAAGCCAATTTTTGAGTGATGGTTCCATCCTGTTCCTGTAGCATAGACATGACAATGCCATGTGCAGGGTGACTAATGTTATTTTAAAACTGTATGTTAGTGCGGTTTATCGAGGTCAGAGGTCAACCCCAAGTTGTGTTCCTCAGGAGCCATCCACCTTGTTTTTGAGGAAGGGTCTCTCATTGGCCTTGACCTCACCAAGTAGGCTAGGCTGACTGAGCAGTGAGCGAAGCAGATCTGACTGTTGCCTCTTTTCCAGTGTTCCATTGTTCCAGGACATTCCACTGGGTCCTTACATGGGCACTGGGAACCGAACTCTGGTCCTCATGCTTGCATGGCAAGTACCTTACCACCTGAGCCATCTCTCAAGCTCCATTATATTCAATATAAAGGTTGCTCTCAAGTAGTCATCAACATGGGAAGTAAAAAAAAAAAATGAGTTATTTGCCTTCGTCCCATCTCTAAAACCGTCTTTCTATCATCCATGTTCTTTACTCCTCCTGACTCCTCCTTAGATAAAAAGCAGATTCTAGCACACTGACCCAGAAGCACATTAGTACATTCCTAGTGAAGTTTTCTTATCTTGTTTTAGATTTTTATTACCTATTAAATACATATGCATATAAACATACACACATAAATATGCACACACACAGTGGAACAATGACTGTAACCAAAGAAATCAACATATTCATCACCTCATAATTTTAATTTTTATAGTAAGAATGTGTAAAATATGCTTTTCTATAGGACACAATATATATAGATATATATACCTGTTATGGGCTATTATTTAGCTATTAAGAATATGTCTTACATAGAGGGGGAGAGTAACAAAAGAGAAATCTTGATGGGGGCAAATTTTGGGGTTAGGGAGAAATCTGATGCCAGGGAAACCCCTAGGAATCCACAAGGATGATCCCGACTAAGACTCTTAGAAACGGTGTAGAGGGTGTCTGAACTGGCCATCTACTGTAAGCAGATTGGTGACTTCTCTAATTGCCATCAGAGATGCTCTATCCAGTAACTGATGGAAGTAGAGGCAGAGACCCACAGACAAGTACTGTGCTGAGTCCTGGAAGAAGGGGAGGAGGGATTGAACCAATCACGGGGGTCATGATGGGGGAACCCACAGAGACAGCACACCTGAGCCCATGAGAGCTCATGGGTATTGGACCAACAGTCAGGGAGCCTGAATGGGACCGACCTAGGCCCTCTGCATGTTTGTGACAATCATGACGTAACACTGAGAGTAGGATCTCTCTCTGGTGCGAGCTGGCTTTTGGTAATCTGTTCCCATGCTAGATTACCTTAGCCCACCTCAGTGTAAGGGGAGGAGCTTGGTGCTCCTTCAACTTGCTGCACCAGGCTTGGTGCAAACCCATGGGAGGCCTGTCCCTTTCTGAATGAAGATGGAGGAGGAGTGAATTGGGAGGGGGTATATGGGAAAGGGAAGGGAGGGGATAGGAAAAGAGAAGGGAGGGGAAAGTGATTGCTATGTAAAATAAATGATAAAAATGTTATTTAAATAAAAAAGAAGATATCCTGCTATTTATGACATCACATATGAAATTAGAGAATATTATTATTCTTATTTTCCTTTTAAACATTTTTGTCAAACCATGATCACACACCAAAATGTATATAATTCTTAAGCATCAAATATTCAGGTAGTATCAAGATTTCTTCAGTTTCTTTAAAAGTGCCTTTTGTGATCAGATTTCCATTGAAAATTCAGTTAAGGTCCATATATCTTCAGCCCTCTACATAGTTACTTAACATCTTTCTTAGCAACTTGTTGTTTTCATTTCTTTGCTGTCTCTTTGGTATGCTACCATCAGCACTAACCTGAAGATCTATATACTGGGTGGGCTCTGTGAACCTCATACGCCACAGTTTCCACTGCACCTAGTGGAGTGTGCACAGCAGCCTGAAAACGAGCAACTGCCGAAAGAGTGAATCAATGATTGTGTCAGCTAAACTCTTCACATATTATTGGTGTGCATTTGTAACTTTTCCCTTTGGGATCTTCAAAGCCACAGGACTCAGGAGTTGATTGTCTTTTGCTCTCTTTTTTTTCCTTTTTAAGATTTATTTATTTTTATGTTATGTGTTTGATTGCTTTGTCTGCATGCATGTATGTGCGCCATGTATATATGCCTGATGCCTATGTGATCAGAGTTGTATGCTTTACCCCAGAACTGGAATTAGAGGTGTCTGAGAGCCCACATGTGAGTCCTGGGAACCTGAACATGTGTCCTTTGAAAGAGCAACAAGTGCTTTTACCTGCTTCGTCATGTTTCTAGCCCCTTTCTTTTGCTTTTTCTTAAGAATAAAAGTTAGAAACAAGTTGAAAGTTCTTTGCTTTGCCTGTGTGAATTCTCTGAAGACTATCCTGAGTAGGAACGTGTACTGACAAGACTAAATGATAACTCAATAGATCTGGCCTCGAAAAGAAAAGAGGATGAATTACTGAAGCTGAGTCATCTTTATCCGGAGGATTTACACAGTAACTGTAGATGTAAGACACATTTATGTGCTTAGATCCTTATTTTTATCAGTATTTATGAAAAGGATTTTTTAGAATCTTTTAAGCCAGTCTTCAATTTAATTCAAATAAAATTATATGTGAATTTTTCTTAGTCATTACAAATTCCACATGATTTATGATTCAACCCTAAAACAAATTATTTTTTTGAAACAACATATGGTTTTGATGCTAATCTGCGGGCACATGGAACATATATCCATGAGCACCCTAGGCTGGGTACTGTGCCATCATGGCAGAAATGGTAGATGGTTGGCCCTCTGTGTCCGCGGACCTTGCATCAGCAGAGTTAAAGCTCCAATTAGGTATGGGAATAAAAGTGCATCTGTGCTGAACACATGCAGACTGAATCCAGTCATTAGTCTTTAACCATATAACATAGAACCTGTGCACACAACACTGTCAGTGTGGTCGGTATTTTTAATAATACAGAGACAGTTACATAAAGAAGGATGAGGCAGGATGCATACAATGACCACACCACTTTTTTAGAATCTTATCCTCATGAGTTTCAGAACCACGTGGTACTGAGGCAATCCTGTACTGAATTTTATCTTTTGTTTTCCTTTTATCTTACTTTTTTTTTAACAAAAAAGATAGGACAGGTTCTCATGCTTCTCAAGAGGGTCTATGGTACCAAGAATAGCACTGGACTCTTGCCTCCACCTCCCAAATCCTGAGATTACAAGTGGACACCACTTATTTTTTTTTTAATTTCAGGAAAACCTCAAAGAATACTTATAAAATTGACTGACTCAAAAATTTCCTTTCCCTTAGTTGTCTGTAGAACTGCCATTTCTCTGAAAGATACAAACTTTGGCCTTCAGGACAAATGGCATCGTTCTGATCGTGTAGTTGGTTGTGAGCCAGCATATGTACTGTAAGACTAAGGGTAAGTAGAGAAGGAAGATGGAAAAGAAAAAGAGAACTCACTTGGAGCTCAGGACAAAACTTGGGGAAAAAAAAAACCTCAGTTTTTGTTCTCTCACAAAGAGTTATTGAAAAACCGATGACTTAAGTGTAGCATTAAAACGTGTGTGCACAAAACACATATACATTTCCCCATTACTCCCCCACGTGGTGCATGTGGCTGCTGAGTATGTAAGAGGGCCAGGGATGCCAGATTTGCCAGGATCACACAGAGGCTGCTGTTTCATATGATCTGAGAATTCTCAGTGCTCGCACACATAGATCTGAGAGACCCAAAGGCACACAGCTGCGGCTTTAGAACCCAGCTCCGTTTACCATCTGTCTGTTAGCACCACGAAGCTTGGCTGAGAAGGCTGCTTTCAGATCTGAGAATTCCATCTTTTCCAAGCACCCTGGGTTGGGGACTTTCCAGAGGATTAATGGAACCTAGGAGATACCACGCTTTTCTCCTGTCACTCTTGGGGCAGCACGAGGGGAGGTTTTTGACCTTAACATTAGTTGTGGGGTCTTTTGTATGCCTTGTAACTCCTTGGTAGAGACATCACACATCGTCCCTTTATGATAATTCAAGTAGATGCTCACGAAATTCCACACTCAAATAGAGTCACTATTGAATCCAGTGGTGGTGGGTGGGGGGAGGAGAAAAGTCAGTATTTTTTCTGGCTAATATAGCATTTCTAGATGTTCATCAAGCTGTTAAAAAATGTGAGATGACTCATTTGGGGGCCCCTCCCAGCCCCTCTCCCTGCCCCAATTTGCCTGCGGGTTGGAGGAATGTATACTGAGCTGAGTTAAAGAAGAAACTTGTGGTTTCCATTATAGTCTGTAAACACCGATTTCTGAAAGCCTCAAGCGTGCTATCATCTCCCGCCCCACGCATGCTTTATATACAATCCATCTTGGAAAAGAGCTTGGGAGAGCACTGTGTTTACTACTCCAGAACAACCCAACAAATGGGGGGGGGTGGCTGATCTGCCCTGGGGCTTGATTCACAGCAAAGTGGAGGGCCTTTCTGAGGTCTTTCAAACCAAAGCATCGAGAGAGAAATCAAGGCCAATTCTCTGGAAAGTCCATCCTTTCTGGTGCCTGCAGTAGCCTCTGGCTACCATTCATCAACAACAGAGCTCTCTAAAAACACCGTTTCTGAGGCCCACCAGAATGCTTTAGCTTCCCACTTAGACTTTATGCTTATGTCTCATCCCTAAAGTTATTAGAAAAGGGGAGGCATGAGATCCCAGTTTGGTTTAAGGCAGTTTCAATGATGCAGGGATGGGGCAGAATGCAAGCAATCCTAGAAATTTTGATAGTACCTAATTCATTCACAGATCACTCGGAGGTGGGACATACAGAGAGGACATCCCGGGTTTGCCTGGTACTCAGATCATGGCTGATAAGAAGAACTAAGTACACCTCACTTTCTTCAGGAAGCAAGAATTGTGCCTGTAGAATGGATGGAAAAATTTCAGATGCGAGTTCACTCTGCTTAAATTTGTTTTCTGGCTTTGACACTTGCTGGTACTGTGACAATTTCACTTTATAGTTTAGGATGGGTAAGAATGCTTGGGGACTTTCCTTGGATGTGACTCATGAGGTGTGAGTAGGGTAAGAGATTCTGCCCGGGCAGTTCACCCTCAAAGTTCAGTGAGTAGTTGATTTTTGTGGGTCTCCTCACCAATGAAAGCCTCAGCTTTCTCTTTAGTCAAAGTATGTTGAGAATGCTGCCATCTTCCTGGGACTATTTGGAAGATTCATGGTGCTGCTAAGCATGCTGGTGTGGGCCTTGACCCAGAGAATACAATACTAGAAGCGGGCGTGAGATCCTGGAATAACAGCAACAAAAGTCATCCGAGGGATGGCCTGGTTTTAATCCCCGATTCTGTAGGAAAAGAGACCAAAGTGTGTGTGTTGCTCAGGAAGCTAGGGTGAGGTTATCTGCTGTTCTACATAGAGATGCAGTGGTCAAGGACATGGGTCATACTTTGGGTGGGAATGCCCTGACTATCAACATCTGACCTCTGTTTTGATTTGAGTCATTGGCACAAATATTTCATTTAGCAGCTCTTCCCCTATAGTATAATGCTATTATTTACTTTTGTTCTTTTATGGATTAAGAATGTCCTATTGCATGGTGGTGCATGCCTTTAATCCCAGCACTCAGGAGGCAGAGGCAGGCAGACCTCTGTGAGTTCAAAGACAGCCTGGTCTACAAAGTGAGTTCCAACACAGCAAAGGCTGTTATACAGAGAAACTCTGTCTTGAAAAACGTACAAAAAAAAAAAAAAATCCAAGGGAGAAAGGCTGTCCCATTGCCTAGTTCTAGTGCTCCACAGCTCTTAAATGTATTCAGCAGGGGTCATTGTCATCATTAATCAAATAACATGAACAGTACGCGCCTTTAAAGTGTATCTTTCTGTTCGTCCTGTGCTGCAGTATGAGGGATCGTGTTAATGATGCAATGAAAGGGCTAATGAAAAACATGACTCCCCAAGTACTGGAGTTTAGTGAGCAGCCCATGAGAAAGGCTTGAGGCCACAGCTTGCTTACTAACAACTCAGCATTCCTTGTAAGGAAGCAGTTCCCACTGTCTGTTTCTCTTTGCAGAGACCGGTGACATAAGGTTGTTGAAAGGGCCTCCACATGGCTCAGCTTTGAAGAGGTCAAAGCTTATGAGGGCTCCCATTTTCAAGTGTTGGGTTTGCTCTCACCCGGTTTCAGCTGTCGGAGATGGTTGTCTGTGAGTGTGATGCTAATGTTCTTGGAGCCTTCACCCCAGGCATGTTTGTACAATTCAGCACAAAGAGACAGCTTATTCTCTGACCCAAGACTATATTGTACATGCCTGTTTCCTCTAAACATGAGAGGAGACAACAGATGGCTGACTTGAACTGATTCTGAGACTTTTGGAGTCAGAAAAGTCTTGTCTCTGGGGAAAAAAACTGGGTCAGTTGTCTCTTTTTTTGCATACAAAGGGCAGCCCCTCCCCAAGAAGCAGATGATGAGAAAGGGGCGTGGTAGGCTGTCCTGCTCTGGAATAACCAGCAAAGGATTCAGGAAACTTATGTATTCAGAGAAAGCTACAGGATGGACTGACAAAGATGCCAGGGACGGCATGATTTCCAGACTTAAGTGTGAACAGAAGTAACTTCACTTCCTACTTCTTAACTTCTCACAGGATAATGACTAGCTTCTCCTGACCCAATACAGGGTACACCTTCCTTATCATCACTGGGACGTATTATAAGACCCATAGTGCATGGCTGAACCTGTATTTAATAATGAGCTATGGTTGTACTATATTTCCTCTTCTGTACCTACAGACCTATGATGAGTCCAATGTAAAAATCAAGCACACTAGGAGATAAACAATAATACATTAGAATAATACTATATGCTAAATAGGCATTGAAAATTTATGAATAATTTATTTCTGAAATTTTAAGTTTGATACTTCAGATCACAGATACAAATCATGGAAAACAAAAATCTTGCCCTGGATTTCTGTAAGATCACATAAACAAACCCCCACTGTTTTATATGAGGGTGAAACATAAAAGCAAACCATCACAGATGCTACAGTTCCCTGTGGAGCCATCATGCAGCATGGCGGACTCATTCAAGAACAGTATAGCCCATCCGGAAACAAGGGAAGGCCCATATTTGAATTAATATTTGATTTTACATTCAACATTTTAAATGAAAAATTTCTAATGACAAAACTGACTGTTTTAGTCTACAGCCACACATGACTGCTTAGTATTTTGCTATATTTTCTTCACTAGATCTTGCCCATGCCCTTGTTCATCTATTAATCCTTCCATACATCCATACCTTACTGCAATTACTGCATTGACTTGTTACATTTTTGAATCATTTGCTAGGTAACAGTTCCTTGTTATAGTAGGTAACTGATACAGGGAACTCAGAAAGTAGGGTACCAAGGGAAAGATTTTGAGAAAAATGACTGACTTCTAATTCTTTGCTTTGTGCTATGTTTGAACTAGTGGGCACTGGTAGGATCCTCTCTCTGAGAAGGTATACATGAGCTGTTGTGGAACGGCTTGGGATTTACAGAAACCTAGGGAATGGCCAAGATGCCAGGGATAGCATGACTACTAGAGCTGAGTGTAATGAACAGGGGTAACTTCATTTTCTGATTCTTAACTTTTCATGATGATGTCATTTCTTTGTGCTCTGTGACTGTCTCCCTGGCAACTAGAAATGTTTACTCGAGGAGAAGGTAGGAAGCAGGTGCCCATGGGTTTTGGGAAGAGGCACGCCCCTTATACACATTGATGCTTCTGTGACTGTGAAGGGTCTCACACACAGCATACTCATTTCTGTGTCATTGTCACTTAGAAAGAAACTTACAAGCTTTGATATTAAATCTCAGAGAGGCTCTGACCTACTGCCCAATACCTGTTTAAAGTCGGTTCCTGGATTTTCCACTTATGCTTCAATATTCTTTGTATCACAGATCAGATCTCTTTTTGTTATGTATGCATGCACACATATACACATAAATAAAAGGTTTGGGAAGACAGAAAGAAATATGGAGACTAGGCATGCCTAGTCGCAATTATAAACTACTACTTGACCGAACCAGAATGACTGAGAGTCCACAGTCATCCTGAGATATATAGAAAGGCCCTGCTCTTAAATATATTAAAAATAAAACAAGGAAGACGGAAAGGAAGAAAGGATAAAAGAAGATAAAAGAGACAGGACATTGTTTATGTGACAAATGATCGGTTTATTCTGACCTTATTGTTTCTATCCAAAATCATTATTTCACCTCCTTCCAAATATTTGACTCTGTGCTGGATGCATAGTGTGGCTCCCATCTCAGAAGATAGCCTCTGCTTGAGATACTTAGAGTCAAGTTGGTGAGACACAGAGCAAATACCCCTGACAACACCATCACAGACTTCCATCCCACATGTAGCAGGCAGCTCCATTAATTGAAGCTTACCTAGCTGCCAGCATCTTACTTCAAGGCTATGCTATGTGCCATTTTCTGCCAACCCAGAGAGTTTGTTTGTTTTATAGATGCCACTTATAGAACCTGGGGATCAATACGTCAAGGCAGGTGAACCAGTGAGAGATGCAATAAAGTGACTAGGTACAGCGGCTTTCACCTTAAAGTCTGACAGTATTAGGAGACTTTCTGGCTTCTTTGGTCTTGCTATTTGAAATAGGGTCTCCTATTGTAGCCTAGCCTTGGGACTCACCATATAGTCCAGGGGAGTTTCAAACTTGCCTTTTCCTGCCGCAACCTCCATGTACTTGGACTTTGAATATGTACCATCATTTGTACCTTTCTCCTTCCACACAGTGTGTCCTGTGGAACCAAGAGGTAGTGTCTTCCACAGCAACCCCAGTAGTACTGCATCCATCTGCATTAGCTCCTCATCTTTCCTCCTCTTCTCCCTGTTCTCTCATTCCTAGTTCCAGGGCTACTTCTCAAACAAGCTACTTAAACCCACATCTTACCTAGGGCTCTGTGTTTTCACAGCTCATGTAAAGATGAAACATATTCACCTAAATTATAGTAACATAATACATGGGAGACACCCAATATAAACACACACACACACATATAAACACACACATAGTTATAAGATAAACAGAGCATACATGATACAGGGGATTAGGGGGGAGGATAATGTTGAATTCTGGATTTCTGGAACTGAGCCTTTACATGAGATTATCATTTCAATACATGGCTAAATAGAATCCTGGAAATGGAATCTATGGGAGACATTTTTTTTCTGAAATTGTTATAAACCTCTGTGTTTTTATTCCTCTCTTCTCTACTAAATGTCAGCTATTACTAGCACTTAAGTACCCAATGGAAACTTTAATCACCAAGTCCCTACTGTGAAATAATGACTCGTTGATGGCTAATGCCATTTGAAACCCAAGTTGTCCAGTTTTTTTTTTCTGTCTTTGGTTGGGGTATCATTTTATTAAGGCTGGCCTTTTATATTTTCAGGACGATCATGTAGCTCTGTTCCCTGGTAGGGTGCTTATAAACATTCCCAATGCCAAATTCTCTAAGAGTCCCAGGGACAAGTAGAAGAGGAGAGCCAGGGTCGGTGTGTGATTGAACTTGTCAGTCAAAGAGAAGTGCAAATGCCATGTGGTCGGCTTTTAAATCAAGACCAGATGATCGACGGTATTTGGTGGGTCTTGGTTGTTCTCCAGTTGTCTAACGCTCTGAAGTCTGACGAAAAGGAGAGATATTTTTGCCATATTCAAATCTTGGCATTCGAACCACTTGCCTTGATTTCCATGGATAGAGAGCCAGCTCTGAGGCATGACTCATAGAGGAGCTGCTGGGCAAGGGCTTGTGAGAAGGTGGTCCCCTTGGATGGGTGATTAGGTTTGAAAAAAGGGCAGATGTGTGAGTGTGTTTGTGTGTGTATGTGTGTGTGTGTGTGTGTGTGTGTGTGTGTGTGTGTGTGTAGGGTGGGCAGGGTAGATCAGGCTGCGATTTACATCACTGGACATAGTTTTGCTTTAAGAGGTAACTTTGCTCCTAGGACTGAATTCTCTCCCACTCTCTACTAGCACTGTACCATAAAGGCAAGGAAGCGATGGAGGACATTCATAAGAGAAAGCAATTAACTGCACACCACAGTTAACGTAAACAAAATGGAAACCTTGAGTACCAGGCAGCCATAGGCAGATGGAAGCAGACAACCTGAGACTGCTCCCCAGCCCCCCCCCCCCCAGCTGCACAAGCTTCGGCTGTTCCTACATTTGAAAAGCCTCACACAGTAACTATTTTGCTCTGTTCAAAGTGTATAACCTTTACCCTTTTGGTTCAGCTGTGTTCTAATGATATTTTGTTCTGTTAAAGAGGATCGGTTTATGAGAACAGGATGTTTGTATTAAATATTAAATCGTTAGGGCTTCTTCCTGAAGGTCTCAACTTGGCTTCAGTTTTGATGGAAATAGACAAACGCACATTCCTGTACAACTACAGAGAGCACAGAGAGTTTGTCAAGTCCTGATAGTGTAACTCGGCATTAGGCCAAGAACAGAATAATTGGTTAATGTCTACACAGCGCTTTGAAGATGCAAAGTCCTGTGTAAGTTCTGAGTGATGCTGCGAGGCAATCTGTCCTTGAAGGTCTGATCCTAGGGACCAGGAGACTGACTGTTCCCCAACGGCCTTTTGAGGAGCAAAGACCCTGGCGTGTGTTGAGCTGATTTTCTGTGCCAGCTCTAGGAATTCTCAAAGCTAGATCTTAATTCTGCATTTCCCACTCCAGTCCCTTCTTGGAGTTTAATTATACACTCAGCTGCATATGGGAGAAAATCAATGTCCTCTTTTTAGCCTTCAGAGGCCATGCCTTGTCCTTGAAGCTGCCCTTCATTTCACTTGCAAATATTCTGGGGCTGGCAGGTGGATGCTTGAGAAAATATTACCATGTATCATGGTGGGATTTTCAAACTCTTCTGAAGAAAGTCAATATAGGAGTGGAAGGAGATTAGAAGGGGCAAGGGGGATGGGGATATGGCCAAAATATATCATATCCAAGCAGGAAATTGTCAAAAATAGAAAAGGACTAAAAGTTATATACATGAACGAATAATTCATAACAATAGTTATAAATTATTATCTATAACTAACATATGTGTATAAAAGTTTTTAAAAATGAAAATAATATAGCAAAATAAGTTTGAGAAAATATATTCCTTCCTTTTGAAATTATAAAATACGTGAGTGCATTGTTTCTGTTACAGTTTGCCAAGTAGTTGAGAAAATGTATTTCAGGGACTGAACTTGACAAGCACTGGATGAGCTGAAGACAAAGGAAAGGAAAGAGTTAAAGATGAAGATGTGGCAAGCCATCACCATGCCCAGGTCTGGACAATGGGTTTGGGAGATAGGTACTGGACCTCAGGGGCTGCATGAAGTTCTGATCCCAGGGAAGGCCCCACAAGAGGGCAGAGTCACAGAGAAGATACAGCTATGCCCAAGAAACCCACTCCCCTTAGGAGAAATAAAGATTCATTTTGGACTCTAGGGGTCCTGAATGGCTTAGACAAACAGAGACCAAGTGACAAGTGATATGGAAGATAAAGTCTGTGTGGATCAGCAATGTGGTGTGGCTAGAAGGGTCTAGATCTGAAACATGTGGACAGGCATGCACATGATGTGTGCAGAGAAAGCCCTGCTACCAAGAAGTCTCTTATCACAACTACATCGGGGTCAGGCACCATTATTTAACCAGAGTACATTTTCCCCTTTATTTACATTGGTCCTGAATTGACATCTTAAATGGATTTCAAACTCCGCTCAAGCTGTTACTTTTGTACCATTGTAACTTGGTGGTGTTATTCTAGATTAAAAAGAGACATAGAGGCTTAGACTTATGATTTCTCGGAGTGGTTGTGTTTTTTTCTGTCTTGACCCACCATAAGCAGAAAAAGGCAGGGTATTCTGATACTTACATGGGGTAAGTCCTGGCTAGGGGGCAAAATGTGGCGCTCTTGCCTTGGATCACACTGACAAATCAATGGAGAACAAGAGTCCTCCTCTGGGAACTAAAATAGATGCTGTCAATAGAACTTTTTCTGCAAGTAGGTATGATTGACATATGTGATTTCAGTTACCTCAATTACTTGAAAGTCTAACAACACCTTTTCTATACCCTAAGGCTCCTATCTTGATGATTGGTCCTTCCTTGTACTATTGCTATTTTCTCTGGGTGCTGTCAAGGCTTTTTCCTCCGCGTATCCTAAGTGTTTCACAGAAGCAAACTTGTGCTAACAATATGCTGCTAAATCCATGCACACATTTATGCATTTTTGACACATGTACACTATGAATCTTTTATAGTGTATATATAAACATGTGCATTGCCTGTGTGTATCTGCTTATATTATGTTAGAAGTGGTGTTATCACCAAACCCAGAATGGGTCCTTGGGGAGAAATTTATCTCAAACTTTTCCTGCATATATCTCTTAGAAAAGGCTCTTTTAGAATGTGCTGTCCTGAGTCAGGTCTCAGGCCTAGAAAACTAGGCATGAATGTTAGCGTACCATGCCAAGGAGGTCTTCAGAATTTAGGCATTAAAGAATTGCATTGCCTCGAAGTGAGCTATTAACATGTTAGCCCCAGATTTAGGGAAGATTGACTCAGGTGCATCTTTCTCAGAATCCTGGTACAGAATCTCCTGGATGATGTCCAATCAGAAGAATGCTGCAAGATTCCAAAAGCCGTTCCTTTCCATCCCTGGGCTCTGTCTTTGTCAGAGAATCCACACATGCAACAAGGGTAGCTTCCGAAAAAGGAGCATTACATGTCTCACCGTGCTTGACAAGCAATGTGGGTAACTTAGAACCTGACAGTGAAACATGTTGTACTGTGTGGGAGTATGTGTGGCTTTGTTCTTCTCTGAAGATGGCTTTTCCAATTTCCCTTCTTTTGGTCTGGTTACACCTCTGCTATTCGAATCCACTCTTCCATTTAGGGGTTAGTCTGATTGCCTGAGAAGAAATTATTTCTGTAGTCTAAATCTTAAACTTCATTGACTGTAATCTGCATTCCTTCTATGTTTTCACAAATCTTTCTTATCCAGTACTTTTCTGCCTTTTCTCAGTCAACATGAACCAGGAAGCTGCATTCTTACGCTGCATGACTCTCTGCTGCTTTAGGAGATACTATCAGTTTTTGCCAAAATCAAATCCATGAGCTCACTGCATACAATGACGGATGGCTTCTTTGGACCAGTCAGCTAAGTTGCAAATTTCTCCAAAATTCTAGTCTCTGGATTTAAAAATCAATTCAATATTATATAATCAAATATATTATAAGGTGCTAAGGAAAGTGATGGAAAGTATGATTATGATTTTTCTTGAATTAAAAACCAAATTACCCCAGCAAATGGAATGTATCATTTTTGCACTATTATAATTCTACAATATTTTCCTCCACCTAATTTCTTTAAATAAGCTATATAAGTCCTCATGTTCTCAAACTGCTATGCTCAGAACCTTTTCAGACCAAAGAGAGATGAAATTAGTCCGTGAGGATATCAGTCTCATCTGAAACTCAGAGTACTCCACCAGCTGTGGGCAACATTCATTTTCTGTGGCTGTGTGGTTTAGATCCATGTTTGCTTGGCTGTGGATCATCTTCATCCCCTAGATGCTGCTCATGTTTCTGCATCCTGTAGACTCGTCTCTCCTCAGAGTTATAGCTCTTTGTTTCCACTGGCCAATCAGAGCATATGTGCTGCTGCTGCTGGGCTTCCTTTTGATCACCCGAGTTAGATCACGTTTGCATACTCAGGGTACCCTCTCTCTTTTTATTGGTTCATCTCAGCTGCTAGAGATCTTCTATCTGCAGAATTCTTTTTGTTCTATAATATAACACAACCATGGGGTTGATAGCCCATGATATTTCTGAGTCTGTACTCAAGGAGAATGATACAGAACATGCATACCAGGGATAATTGGGCACAGTGGAATTCTGACTACCACTGAGTAACACACACACACACACACATTCACGAATATGAATCACCTTTAATTTATGTTTGCAAAAATAATTTATGCAAACATCAATTAAAGGACCATAGATAAAAACTCTTTAGTATAAAGTGGTGTTTTTCTAGTTTTATTTTGTTATTCTTACATACTATTGGTTATGCATATTTTAAATTGTGAACTGAAAAGTATTCTCAAGAGGAAAATTGAATGCCATTAACATCCATCACATATAGAAGGTAAGAAATATTATAAACTCAAGAGATGCAGAGCAGAGCAAGTTGCATCTATTGTCTGAATTTAAAGTCTGTTTCTGATGTGCACCTCTCTCTCTCTGTCTCTGTCTATCTCTCTCCCTCTTGGCAAGTTCAGCAGTTATTTTTCTGTGAGTCCTGCAAGTCCAGTCAAGCAGTTCAGTTAAGAACAGTTTGTTACCCAAATGGCCAACAAAATCCATGGGGACCTTCTTCAATGGCCGTCAACTTCTTGAATTAGATTGGTGTTGCTAGGAGCAGATGTGTCTCACTGTCATGAAAAGTTGTAAGTTCTTAAAAAATGTTAAATGTCATATTCTGAAGGTCTCTGAAAGATTTGATGAATACCAATCCAACTGAGATATATCTCTATATACCTAGAAAATCTAACTAACATGACTACAAGCTTGACTATTATAGATGACTCACTATTAACTTATATTTCTTAATTATACATTGCATTTTTAAATGAGCTGAACAAACAAGAACATATATATATATATATATGAATACACACACACACACATATATATATTATAATTGACTTTAAGTTTGTATCCACTTCTAGGTATTTTGGTTTGGATAAGAGATACGAAACCCAAACTACTTATTAGATTGGCCAACTAGTTACCTAATAAGGCATAGCTTCTGTTGAGATATTAGAATGTAAGCGGAGGCAAAGAGAATTGCAAAGGCAACCCCACCTGAACAGGACTGTGCCTCAAGCAAGACAAGCCTTAGAAGGGCCAAGAGGAGTCTGGGTAATGCAGCATACAGAACTGCTGGTGGTGTTGTAAATTCTTCACACATTGCGATGATATGCCTACAAGCAGCTTTAGGAAGCACAACATAACCTTTAACTCGCCTTCGGTTAGGGCAGACTAACATTCCACAGCATAGAAAGTAGCTTTCTTCAACTACTTTAGGTCCATAGCAACCATCACCCACTTGGTCTGAATTCTGCAGGTCTTCGCTGTCTTGGTAGTCATGAGGAGATGGCAACATGGGAACACTGGAAGAAAATGATATCAGGCCACTTGTCCCTTGACTTATTTTTTAATCACAGATTGACTGATCAGACCATTGAAAACCACAGTTCTTTTCTCTTCTTTCCTTTCCTCTCCTCCTGTTCCCTCTCCTTTCTCCCTTCCCCTCCCCTCCCTCCCTTCCCCTTCCCTCCTCTCCCCTCTTCCACCTTCCCTCCCCTCCCCTCTTCTCTTCTGTCTTTTAGTTTAGGAACACCCCCGCCCAATTTTATTTTCTGTTTAGAGTTCATAAATAGGCTCTTGCTGTTTTGTATTGATCTCCTAAGCAGCTCCCTTAACTAATCTCTCACTACTAGACTGTGTGCCATCTCTGCCCTGCTGGGATCTGCATACACCATGAGCAGATTTCAAGAAGATGGGCTTGATATAATTCAAATCTGCACTTAAAGCAGGCCTCTTGCTAAGATATTTTTTTCTACCTTGGATCACAAAGTAAGGTCCAAACAACATTTCTTGGAACTCTCCCCTCCTTCACCACCACAAGTAATTTAATCTGTGTATTCTAGAATACAGAGCTGAGATGTATATTGGAAAAAGCAGTTGGAAACAGTAACACTTTTTGTCATATTAGGAGAAGTTATTATCTGAAGGTAAAAGTTAGAGATTTATTGTGCTAAATTATTGCTGCCCAATTTCTGCTTCAAATGACAGAAATGTTTTTGAACTTGGCACTCCTGTCCACTGACTTCTTATGTTTAGTATCATACAGACTTGAGCTGAGACACATAAGCCCATTGAACCTTCTCAATTTGGCCGAAGAAAAGGATCAAAGTAGTGCTTATAAGCCTGAGACAGGATGCTGAGTGCCTCATAAAGGAAAGAGGAGTGAGGCTGGATGCCAATTATCCTAGCATTCGATGGTTTTGATTTCAAACAGGATAGGTATTGAAAGATCTTTTTTAATTGAACAATTATCATATTCCAAAAGAAGATTAGGTAGGATGAACCTCAATCTGAAGACCTAAAGACACAGGCATTTCTTTAAAAGAACACTAAGCTTGTCATGTATTATTCTAATAGTCTTTGCTACTGGGGACAGGTTCATTATGCTTTTCGATGACTCAAACTGCCTTTAGCTGGAGTAGGCTTAAGGACTGTCAACGGGGACATTTCAGCTGAAAACTCTGACAGTTCTCTGTGTATGTAGCTGGATGAAGTCATGTGAACAGATGATCACTAGATCTTTGCATAAAAATATGAAATAGTTTAAACTTGTAACTACAGCTTCTCTTGGAAGGATTTGTTTTCTTCTTGAGAACAATATATTTCATTGCATGAAAGAGATAAGCAAGTATGGATATGTACTGCAGTATGGGAGAAAATGGTTACAGTGATCCATAGAAGACCCAATAAATAATATATTATGTAACTTTTTTCCTTTCAAGTAATCTCTCAGACCTGCAGATCATACGAATGAGTTTGTCTCAGTTTGTTTGTACCATATTTCACTGGTTCTAAGATGCACATAAATGTGAATGCTAACGGCATTAGAATTGAAGGTCTTGTAATTTGATCCAGTTCAATATGTTAGTCATATGGCAGTAAGATTTAATTGATAGTCTCTGTGTTTAGTTTGACTTTTATTCATACTATTGTCACTTCTACATCTACGTAAGTGTGAAAAATATTTTAATAATAATAAAATTTAGGTTTTATGTGACATGACAGCATTACATTACCTAAATGGCAACAGGTTTCTTGCCTTGGCGTAGTATTTTATAATGGTGTACCTTAACTTCAGTGGCATCTGAAGGTCCATTAGGGCACACTCTGAAACTTGATGACACACAGAATGGTCTTACTAAGCTAGAGAGTTGAAGTAACTTCTCTATTGATTGTGGGAGACAACTGCATTGAGTCAAAAGGCTGGGAGGATTTAACTTTGCCCAAGTGGTCCATCTTCCTAAGCCTCAATGATAATGTCATTAAAAGAAATAATGTTCTAGTGATGTAGATGAAGTGAACGTGTTTATAAATATATCTTCATAAGAAATTATGCCCAAAAACATTCTTTATAATATACCATTCATAATGTTAGTTTGGAATTAACCTTGATGCTCCACGATAGATTCTCCAATTATTATATCTCAACATAATGAATAGTCATATAGTGCAGAAACACCATTTAAAAAGGGAACTTTCAATAGGTAGATACCAAAGATGAAAACCTTCAGAAAGAGGTTACAAAAGTTAATTCATTAAAACTAAAGTAATTGCAGCTATCCTTTGGTATCCACTGGTACCAAATTCTTTTCATATACTTAAATCCATAGACTACCATGCATTTATTTAACCTATGCAACCCTCCTATATATTTTAAATAATCTTTATGCTGCTCATAATACTCAATGTAATGAAGATGCCATGTGAATGATTCTCATACTGTATTTCCTAGGGAATAAGAAGAAGAAAATTTCTATACATGCTCAGTATAGAGCACATATTTCCAGTGCTTTCTATGTGTACTTGGTTGACTCTCTAGTGTAGAGTATACATGCACAACTTTAGTGCTTTTTAAGTTATATGAGTAAGATATCACTACCAAAATAAAAATAATAAGCATATTTCCATTGATTAAACAAAATTTTCATTTACATTTTCTATTTAATTTTCTGTTCAAAAATTTGCAAAGATGCAGATATGGCCAAAGAAATGATTTCAATTCCAGAGAGTTGGCAGGTATCTCCATAGTCACTAAGCTGCCTTTTTGCCCATGCCTGAGGTGTGAGTTAACAAACTCTGGTGTATGCTGAGAAAAGTGGGTCATTTGCAGGCCAGGTGCTAGAATATGTTGCTTTCACTTCTCTGCAGACCTGCAGTGCTCTGCCACAAGTTACCTGAAGGTTTAGACAAGTCCTTTTAAGTCTGAAGAACATGGGCACTGTGGTGGCTTGAATGAGGAAGACGTCCATAGACACATCTATTTGAATGCTTGGTCCACAGTTGGTGGGACTGTTTGGGAAGGATTAGGAGGTGTGGCCTTGTTGGAGGGATGTGTCACTGGAGGTGGCCTTTGAGGTTTCAAAAAACCGTTCTATTCCCAGCTAGCTCTCTCCCTCTTTATGCAGTGTGATTGTATAAGTTCTCAGCGGCTGCTCTAGTGCCATGCCTGCCTGCCTGTTGCTGTACTTCTCCACATGACTATCACTGGCTGTAACCCGCAGAGACTTAAGCCACCATTATATGTTTTCTTCTAAACGTTGCCTTGGTCATGGTCTTTAGTTGAGGCAATAGAAAAGTAAGTAAGACAAGCCAGAATAAGAAATGAAAGCATTATAGGCTTGTTCAAAGTGGATCTGTTCTCTCCCCGTCCCCCTTATCCCCAAGGACAATGGCACGGGGTTTTGATCCTTCTTCATGTTCCGGCTTGGTGGGAGCCTAGCCAGTTTGGACGTTCACCTTCCTAGACATGGACGGAGGGGGGAGGACCTTGGACTTTCCACAAGGCAGGGAACCCTGACTGCTCTTTGGTCTGGAGAGGGAGGGGGAGAGGAGTGGTGGGAGGGGGAGAGGAGTGGTGGGAGGGGGAGAAGGGTGGGAGGAGGGGGAGGGAAATGGGAGGCTGGGAGGAGGCAGAAACTTTTTTTTCCCTTTTCTCAATAAAAAAAAATCTGAGTTATTAAAAAAAACAAGTGGATCTGACACTATTCAATTTACATATCTTGAAACTTTGTATCTTAGCTCATTTTTTTTGTTTTGGTTTTTAAAGCAGGGTTTCTCTGTAGTTTTTGAGCCTGTCCTGGAACTTGCTCTATAGACCAGGCTGGTCTCAAACTCACAGAGATCCGCCTGCCTCTGCCTCCTGAGTGCTTGGATTAAAGGTGTGCACCACTGCTGCCTGGCATTAGCTCAAAATATTATATTATTATTGAATTCTTCCCCCTTTTATCTATTACATCTGTCCCAGTTAGCATTAATTGTTGACTTGTTATAGCCTAGTGTCATCTGAGAGGAGAAGCCTCAATTTAGTACGTGTCTAGATCAGGTTGGTCTGTGGGCTTATCTGTGAAGTATTGTCTTGACTATTAACTGATATGGGAGGGATCTTGCCCATCATGGGTAGCACCATTTCTTGGGCAGGTGGTCTTGGACTATATAAGCAAGTTAGGTGAATGTGAGCCTGTACACTAGCCAGTGGTGGACTCCGCTAGCGAACAGAATTGTCCATGGTGAATGCTGCACTTTGGTTGTGAATTCCTCGTTGGAAGTCATGTAGCATGGAGTAGCAGGCAATTCTGAGTTAAGGTTCCTTCATTGAATTCATGCCTTGACTTGCTGTGAAGTAAAATGAGTCCTTTCTTTTCTAAGTTGCTTTATAATGAGTGTTTTATTACAACAGAGAAACAAGCTAAAACAGCATTCTTCTGCTTGGTTCTCTGACTGGTGCTCCCTTTCAGGAAATAAAATACTTCCTGAATTTATATCTTCCTATGGACAACAGTTTAGACATATTGACATCCATTCACATAAAAAAATATATGACTCATATTATCACTTTGGATTATTGAATATTTTCATCATTTTGCATGGATTTTCCACCAATTTATTTGCTTATTTTCTTGTTTTTCTCTAGTAGCAGCTTACTAACTCTCAGTTGCTCTGTCTGGTACTTCTGACATCCCCATAGCATTAACTCATTACCCCAGCTCTTTCCTTCCTTTTGGTGCCCATATGTTTTCTACTCCAGTGGTTACTCCATGGCCTTACCTTTTCTGGTCTGTCTTGTTAAGAATTTCTTATCTAGTTGTTCCCACACATTGTCATCATATTCATTCTCTAAGACCTACAGTCAGTATAGAGTCTCTACCGCTCTACTGTGTATGACCTTAAACGAAGAGTTTAGTTCTTTCCCTGCTACTGATTTATAATGGGCAGTCTCTATGTTTGCTAATTCAATTGCACTGCACACAGTCAAGATCTCCTTCCTGTTCCAAACAAATAATAATACATCAGTAGTGCTTTGAGAATCAAACACTAACAAGGAGAGTAGGCTTTCTCAATGGGGGAAAGCATAAGATGTACTTTTTCCTCAATGCTGGTCCACAGGAGCACCAGAATCTTCACATTGGTTGCCAAAGACTTTGCTAGGCATTGAGCAGATGCTCTTTAACCCCTTCCAGGTTTTCTGCCCCTAGTTTCTGTGTGCTTTGTTTTTGGTACCTTTGTACCTTTTTCTCTGTGGAGAGTTTCTCTCTACAAGGAGAAGGGTATATCTGGGAGCTTATATCCTTTCCATTTAGTCTGTATTCCATAACTGATGGGTGTGAGAAGCTCAGCTCCTTCCCCTGAGTTGTGACAGTAGCAGGTAGAGTTTGGGATGTTTAGGATGTGACTCGGGTGTGGGCATCACCTAGATTTTCTTTGATTATGTCCTCTTCCTTGCTGCTGTTCTCATTCATACACAGGCTTCTCTTTGAATCATTTGTAGTATATTATTATTTCTACACATCTGCACTCTTCATCACACACACACCACTGTGCAAGGCATGTTCAGAGGCGTGACCTCCACAGAACAGGCCTTTCCCAACTCCTTTCTTCATGTACATATTTCAACCACATACTCTTAAGTATCTTATGTATATCATCGCCTTCAGTCGCAAGTGCCAGGACTTGAACTGCTTTTCTTCCAGACCAATACAGTACTTTTTCCTCTGCCTTGCATATATGAATATAATGTACTCCTGGATGTTCCCTGTTATGGTTTGAAACTTTAAGTCATTTGCAGCTGAAGGACTTTGCGAAGTCATGGTAAAGCAAAGTAATGCTACTTTGTTTTCATACTGTAAGCCAAACGGCTTGATAAACATCTTATAGACACACAGTTTGCTTTTCTTTTATGTTCCAGTTTCCTGGAAGAGACATGATGAATCTGAGCAGCCAACGTGTGCATGATTCCTAAGTTAATTGTATAGTTAGGCAGGGCGTTTAGAAGATGCTGGGCCTCATAGCAGATTCCCCATTATCCAGATGACTGACATTTTAGACACTGGCAAAACTCCATTATGGGCCCTTTAATAGATCATTTTATATCAAAAATGGTATCACACAGAGAGACAAAAGTATGGAAGTGCTGAGCCCAAAGCCATGGGTAAAGTTGGCTCATATTCTGAAGACCAAGTGCAGGGAGGAAGAGCAGATGGCTTGGGATTTTCCCATGATGTCAGCATGCTCTCTGAAACTGCTTCTTCATGAGGATAGGCAGGCAGAGCAGACACATGTGGGGGTTGTAAGTGCTGAGCTGCCAACAAAATCTAGGTTTTCAGGTTTTTTTTTTATAGCATATTCAGAACAGTAGTTTAATGTCGGGAAAGTATAGGAAGAAAACAGTGCAGACACAAAGTCCTCCACATTGATCTTAAAACACTCATGCTCTGTATAATTTATATTTGCACCAAGCAATTTAGCACTCCTCTGGGATAAATCACTTAATTAGAAAGAATTAAGAAAGCTGTTGTTTGATGTATATGTCTTCATTATTTTCAAGTGGCATAATTGATTCCTCCATCCCCCCTGTTATGAATTTGCCTCCATTTGTGAGACTAATGAAGCGCCATTAAAGGGAATGGAAGGTCGGAGGTCGGCTTTTCTTTACATTTAATGTCCTCGAGCTGGTAGATTATTTATGAGGGTTATTATGCCTTGGATAATGCTCCTGGCTTTCTCAGAAGGGTTCTATGGCTGTGTCCTGATGAGATGGTGCACATCTCCGCCTCATGCACTTCATCTCCTGATGTCATCTGGAAAGAAGTGGAGCAGCAATGTGGATAACGGCTGGGAGCGTCCGTAGTAGTCAGCGTGGCCTTCATAGTCTCAGATAGAAAGGGATTTGACCAATGTAGGCTGTAAAGGTTGTTATTTCCCAATGATGATGATGATGAAGACACCATGGGAACTCTTGCACACTGCATTCAAAGATTTTTTTAAAAAAACAATATCATGTAAAACATCAACCCAAAGCACAAAAGCATAGCTCTGGAGAAACAAAAGTACAGAGCAGAGCCTTGCAAAAGACTTGAGTTTATGTTTCTAAAGTTAACTCTCTGGATTCAGACCCAAACCTGTTTCCTACAGTTCTTTAGCCCTGGGCTGGCTTCTGAATATCATGCTCTTCAGTTATCTCACCTGTCAAAGGAACCTTAGAGACAACAGAGTGTTCCACAATCAATTCCATGCACAATGGTATAGAATCTTACAGATATACATTGCGTAGTCGTAGCACTTATTGATATAGAATTGAAACTCTACTATGAAGCTCCTTCCCACTCTGTCTCATTGCTTCTTTCCCAGACTGGGCCAGTGGGCTGACTGGTTTATCTGCTTGCCTTTCCATCCGTTCCACTCTGGGCTTCCTGCTCTCTCTGGACCCAGCCAGGAGTCCCACTATCTCTTGGGGAAGTGGTTTGTTGTAGGGCAGTTCTCCAGAGGATGGACAGTGCAAAGCAGTGATGTATCGCTGGTATCTATTCCACTGTTGGGGAATAGTGGGTAGACCACAGACTCTGCCCTCAGATCAACTAGGTTTTTAATTCTTACTGGTTATTCCTAGCTAGAGGGCTTTGGCAAGTTATATCCTCACTCGGAGTTCCAAGCTGCAAGTCTTCACCTACAAAATGAGCAGAATTCATAAAACTGTAGGGAGAACTAAACACATCAATACTTAGCATAATTCCTGCTAAGAGAATTATGAGAGAAACTTTTTCCCTAACTGTCAGTTATTCTTTCAGATCTGCACATACGTGAAACATACAGCTGTTAGCTAATACCAAAGCCCCCGTAAGGAGACAAACCGGTAGGTAATTAGAAACGTAAGAATCTGGATTCATGAATGGGGGTTCACATCTGTAATCTCAGCATTGCGTGAGGCCAGAGAAGTGCAAGTTTCTGGCTAGCTTGGATGGCGCAGAACCAAAACGAAACCAGCTGGAAATGTGCCACCTAGCCTCTAATCTGCACTTCATGGTCAGAGTTGCTCTTATCTCATGAGGACTCTCACTGCGTTATGCAAAAGCAGTTGACATATTTTGTCATTGCTAAAGCATGGGGTCTAAAGGGTCCTGCCCATCATTTGATCTTCCCCTTTCTCAGAAAACCGATGTCTTACATGCAATGATGCTCACCACAACCAATGATGGCCTGACACATCCCGCAGACAGATGGCAGGGGTTGAGTCCTCATGCATTTGTTACTGCTGTCATTGAAGTTGCATTTGGGCTTGAGAGAAAAGTTGGGTCTGAGCTCCTGCAGAAGGCTTGGTGTCTAGAACTCCATGCTATGGTTGACCCCAAGTTAGGTGCTGGTTGATTCCTCATAGCTGTGAGAGATGGAATAGGAGAGGCTCCAGATTTATTGTTTAAAAACAAACAAATAAGCAAGCAAGCAAACCACCAGACTGTGCCAAAAGGCACATTCTCCCATTATTCTATGACCCAGGAGCTGAAGCAGGCTTCCACTGTTCCTGAGGTCTTGCTAGCCAGGGCTGGAGAGATCCATATTAGAATTTCATGGAACATCCCATGATTTGCTGTAAGGCAGACTGTAAGGGACTCGTTTTGGAGCTAATGAGTATTTGTCTAAACCATCTTCAGAGTGAAAGGTGATGAAGGTTTAATCTCAGGAGACAAGTTTCCTCCCAGATGATATATTTAAGCTACACAAGAAAAAATTTATTGATGACTTGCTATGTAGCAGAGGAAGTGCTTTGTAATTAAACTTAATTTCCCAGCAACCCGAGAGACCATCGCTTCCATTGTTCTTACTTTACAGATAGGAAGTAATGCTCAAAAGGAGGAAGTCTCACCAAGTGTGGTAGCTAAAAAGAGTGGAATCACCCCTAGAGTGATGTGTACCTGGAGTAACCCTATATTACCTATATAACCCTGTATTCCTTATTGTCGAAGCCAGTGGTTCTCAACCTTCCTACTGCTGTGACCCTTTAATACAACAGTTCCTCATGTTGTGGTGACCCCCAACCATAACATTACTTTCATTGCTACTTTATAACTGTAATTTTGCTACTGTTATGAATCTAATGTAAATATTTTATGGAGATAGAGGTTTGCCAAGGGGATCACGAACCCCAGCTTGAGAACTGCTGATCTGAGGCATTTTAGGGTATGAAGGGGGCTCTATTCATTATAATGCCAGCACAAGACCACTACAGAGCCACGTATGCAAATGACCATGTAAATTTTTCACCGCCTTCGTGGTTAGCTTCCTTTTAATGGCTAATCTCAATTGTTAGCTTGACAGAACCTGGAATTACTGAGGATACAAGCCTCCCAGACATACCAGTGAGGGATTAGTTAGCCTCTGGACGTGCTGGTAAGGGATTGTGTAAATAAAGTTGATCAAAATAGGAAAAACCGCATAGAATGTGGGCAGCACAGTCCCTTAAGTTTGGGTCTGGACTGTATAAAACTAGAAAACTAGCTGAGCACAGCGTTCATCTCTTGCTACTGTCCAGCGATGACTGGGATGAGCCGCTGCTTCCTGCTGTGTGGGACTGTACCCTGAACTGTGGGCTGGAAGAACCTTTCTCCCCTTCCAGTTCTTTTCATCATGGTCTTTTACCACAGCAACAGGGAAAGGAATGAAGACATTCTTTACCAGGGCATCTCCTCATCTCCTTGTTCTTCTCTATGCAGCCCATGTCTGGCCCAACATGTCTTCACCGTTCTACAGCAAGAGTTTTCCTCAAATTGGCAGTTTCAATATACTAGGCAGAACTAAAGATTTCTCCTTGTACTAAAATCCAAAATGACACATTTGTCACCAGCAGCCCTATCAGAAGACACGTTAGATAAACCTCTGAAGTTCTGTGATGTACTCAGGGGTGGGACTACTTCAGATTCAGCTTTAAGGGAAGAAGGTATAGGGAGATTTAGCTGAATTTAAAATGGAAGAACAGAAACTCCAGGCCGTGAAGGCAACAAAAATCAGATCAGACATTCTGGTCATCTTCACAGGGCCTGTTCCAAGACACTGGAAGACGGGATTAGACCAGTTGTGCCCAGTGTTGATAAGCCACTGTTGTAAGTCAAATATGGAAAGAATGTTTGCTTTGCCCAAGGGCTTGGCCCTGTAGGGAGGTGATGCCATTCACACTCTTCTTGAAATAAGCACAGATAACCCCAAAACAGGTCATCAAGAACTTGTGCACTTACGGCCTGTGTAAAGATTTTCGGTGCAGGGTCCATTTTTGAAGTTTTCTAATAGTTATGTGGTTCCCTAAGGACTGGCCTTAGGTGTAGTTGCTGTCGTCACTTGTGAAGACTACAAGTCATGCCTGAGTGCCAAAAAAATAAAAAGACCAAAATTGTGATTTTACTCTATGTTGTTCTTTTATCTAAACAATTCCAGCTTCAGTAATGAGAGTAAGTGCTAGCGTTCAGTAATCAGAAAAATTTACAGGATGACTGAAATGTTGACTACTTTGGAAATCCTGTAGCAGTCCATGCTGCCAGGGAAGAGAACCGCTCTTGGTCTAGCACATTTGAGCTCTATTCGCTTTCTGTCAGTTAGGTTTGTTCAGCACAAGTTGTAAAAGAAGAATATAAAGTACATACACAGAGGCCTGAAACTGAGCTCTTTAACATTTTGAAGTTAAACTTTCTGATACTCCAGAAAATCCCTAATTCCAAAGATCAGAATTCAGATGCCCATGTTTATTTATTCAGTCCTTTTACTCATAGGTTGTTTGCTTATAAGCAGAGTTACAAACTATTGGTCTGGAATGTAGTGATCAAATTCAAAAGAGTCTATTTCATTTTAGCCTTTTTGAAGTTTGAGATTATTTACTTTGGTCATTATTTTCCACGTATTCTTTTTATTTATGCTTCCCTTGTTCTAATTTATGTATAACTATTTCAACTAGATACATTTTGAATATCGCAGGTTTAGCATGCAAGGATGAAGCACAGATTTTTAAAATACTATTTTCCCTTCATTTATTTCTTCTCACTAGAAATCTCTGACCTGAGAATT
Organism: Alexandromys fortis; assembly: GCF_014885135.2. Lineage (NCBI taxonomy): Eukaryota > Metazoa > Chordata > Mammalia > Rodentia > Cricetidae > Alexandromys > Alexandromys fortis. The sequence continues at coordinate 2,652,944 of NW_026067902.1, read as the reverse complement.
TGGAAATAAATTTAGTTTTCTTATTACATATTTAAACATACTCATCAGTGACAATTTTATAAATATCACTAAAGTAACTCCGGAACTAAGTAGAAAAACATCCTTCTTTCTGTGTGCACGCCCAACTTGCCCACATATCTATTAAATCCCACATAGAACATGCATAGCATGTATGGGCATTTATACTTAGATAACTTAAGTCACCATAAAAATATAGACATTGTAAGTGTATACAATGGTAAGATAAGTCAGTGGCTCGGCACTGGTTATACTGACAAAGTATACCAAATTCACTTGACTAATAAGAGACCTGCTGATTTGGGAAGGAAGAATTCTATTCACAGGTTCATGGTGTGTTACTCTCTCTCTTTATGGAGCCTTTGTTGAGTGCAGTGTATGCATTAAACTCTATCCCAGGTGCCAGCTCTGAGTAACTATCCCACCCTCTTAGTTTGCAATAACATGGAGGCCTTGAACCTCTGCTTCCTGCCTCTTCTCCTTTCAGGTGGGTAGGCAGGTATGATCTTGTTAATCATTTGCCTAGGCCTTGAACTCTTGGGTGAAGCATTCAAAGTATGGAAAGAATTCTTCTAAGAATTGCTTCGCCTATTGATCATCTACCACTAAGTACTGATACAGGGCCAGCTTAAATAAGCTGTCCATGAAGTCCTCAAAGGGAGTCTTCTCACCTAATTCATGAGAAACATTAAATCCCTGTTTTTTTTTTCCTGGAGCAAGTTATGAGTTATAGATGAGGGGGATTAATAAAGGACTCAGTTTCCATGGGGTGTAGTCAAACCCTAATTCAACCAGCTCTTGGACAGAAGTCGAGTTCTGCCCTCAGACATAGGCAATAGAGGTTCCTGCATTTGGTCCTGTGTTTTAACAGGCTATGTCTTTGTTCTGCTTGATTGTATCTCTTCTCCGAGGCAAGAAGTCTACAGAGATGGAAGGACCTACCCATGTGGAACGCACACTCTCCCTTTCAGATCATATATCTAGGCAATAGACTGCTGAAATTTCCCTGAGACATTTGTAGGAGCTGCAGGGATATTTTCTTCTGGTTTATCTCCTGGGGGGGGGGGCTCCGCTGGTCTATGCGCTTTTAGGCCAGGGGAGTAGATAAGGGAAAGGTATTTGTAGAGTGGCAAGATGTGAACAAAGCTCCGGCAGGTAGCCTGAAATGTCTGCATTTTGCTTTGTCCCTCATGGCGATGGAAATCATCGTGACATAACCAAAAGGGTGGGGCCTCTTTTGTTTGCTTGTCCTAGGCCCATAAATATTAGGAGCAGGTCTATATCTAAAACCAGTCAAGTTACATAAATGCTAATCCCCAGTTTCTTCAGTTTATTAAGGGAGGTGATAGTTATAGTGTTGCTGTTATAATTAAGCACCATGCATTGCTTTGCTACTTAGTTAGCCCTTCAAAGGGTTGCCGTTCGAGTACTACAATGTGCTTTGAATAGACAGCCTGACTGTGGATGTAGTGTAATATATTACAAATCAAATTTAAACTTTTTAAAATAATAATTTGCTCCCAATCATTAGATGAGAAAGATTAGTGTGGCAATTGCTCATATACGGAATCCTAGGATATGAAGTTTTCTCATCTGCAAAAAGGACATGAAAATACAACTTGCATGAGGTGATGGATTCAAAGAACTAGCAGACATTCTTGGAACACAGAGAACATTCTGTGAACATCACCGCTGATAGATAGATATGACTAATGTGGCAAAAATGCACCAACATCCTTAACGCCTATTCCTCTCATTTCTACTTCTGGTGAAGAGAGGGGAAAAGGTTAGCCTAAAGTTCAGTCATGGTGCCTGCGTGCATATATTGTTTTCTGAGACAGAGTTCCGCAAAGGGTTTAAACTGCAGCTATGCAGCCTGGGAGATGGTTTGATTATGTTGGCATACAGAAGAGTTCCATAAAAGCCCAGAATGACGTATAACAAAGATTTATTTATTTGAGGGTAAACTCACAGAAAGAGTAGTGATCTGCAGTTCTCTATGTGTGCTGGGAACTGGAACTGAATCCAGCAGCCAAGAGGGCCACACACACTTTTTGTCTGCATTTATAGTACATGGGACCATGCCCAAAGTGGGTCAGTATCTTAAAGGCTATTGGCGAATGAAGTTTCCACAACACCTCCTGCTTTTGTCTAAATAAGAGCATTCTAATATAAAAGTATATACAATAAGAACAAATATAAAGAATTGTCCAAGGAAAAGCAGAGGCAAAAACATACCTAAAAGTTAGAATTACAACCAGCATGAACAACATCAAACAAGAAACATATGCTAAAAGTTTCAATAGTTATCCTATCCTAAGGAGTCTAAGTCTTATATTAAAAACGGCTTGGATAAGTCAGGAGGGGCAAGTAACTATGACTATCTAGTCTTCAACCCCATCAAAGACCTAAGAAAGGGAATTATTACTTGAGTAAACAGGAAGTACAATGTAAGCAACTTCCAAAACTCTAAAATTTACAGAAACATCTCACTCTTGGACAGTCGCCCAAAGTTCTTTTGTAATATGGGGGTATCCCTTTTTAGCCTACAGGTCCATAGTATGTGACAGACTTTTCATGGAACAGGAAATTTGAAGATCTGTTCTGCCTTGTAATGGCAAAGTTGCTTTCTTTTGTGTCCTGGCCCTTTTTCATGAAGTAGGAACCCTGAAGGGCTATCTCACCTTCTTTAGGCAAATTCATCAGGCATTTTTCTGTGGGTCCTGCATGTCCAGTTTATACAGTATACCATCAAGCAGTCCAGGGAATATCAGTTCTTTGCCCAAATGGCTAGCAAACTCCATAAGGAACCTCTTTGATGCCCATCAACCTCTCTAACTGATGTTGCCAGGAGCAGACATGTCTCACATCAAGAAATGTCTAAGTTCTTAAAACATTTTAAATGCCATTTTCTGTAGGTCTTTGAAAGGTTTGAAGAATACCTATCCATCTGAAATATATCTCTGTATAAAACCTCACTAATATGACTATAAGTTTAACTATTGTAAATTTCTACTTATTAATCTATAATTTAAAATTATACAACACATTTTTAAATGAACTGCAAAAACACAATACCTTAAGTAAGAGCAGAAATACATATACACAGTGTAATAAAAATCAACCTTAAATTTTTATCAATAGACAAAGATCCATGCCAATGCAAAGTATTCATCTCTATATCATATATAAACAATCATTTTGAGAATTTGAACATAGTTTTCTTCAAATTGTTTCCTGCTCTTTGTTGGGTAAAGTATTTTTCGGATTTACAGAGATCTTTTGGGGGTCTTGTTCCACCAAACCACATTAGCCTGGAAGGAGTTTGTAGGTTTCCATCCTCTGTGGAAACAAAAGCAGAACCTCTTTTCCAAAGTAACGTATCCTTAGATTCAAATTCAAATTTTGAAGTAAAATATATATGTTGGTTTAACTTAGCAGTCCCTAGAATCAAATGTCTCTCTGAAGTCAAAAAATTAAAAAAAAAACCACAAAAATATACATAATTCAGACTCTCTGTGCATATTGCATCCTTATTTGGCTTATTTTTCTTTACTCCTTTAATCTATGATTGTCTGTACTCTTTTATATTACTTTTTCAGTGTCTTTAAAGATGTTGTTTTAGCCAGGCAGTGGTGGCACACACCTTTAATCTCGGCACTTGAGGCAGAGGCAGGTGGATTTCTGTGAGTTCAAGGCCAGCCTGGTCTACAAGAGCTAGTACTAGGACAGGCTCCAAAGCTACAGAGAAACCCTGTCCTGAAAAAAAAAAAAACAACAACAACAACAAAAAAAAAGATGTTGTTTTATTTTTTAAAACCATTTCTTTCTATAATGGCCTATCCTCATTTTCTTATATTTTTCTTAAACCTACATACATTTTAAAAGACACTCTGACTCATTTAGAGGTTTATTTCTTTATTGCACATCTGTAATCATTTTCTGACCAGGAATGCCTTTTTTTTTAAATAAAAATAAAGTTAAGCAGTCATAGCTAGGACCAACTCCACAGCCATGCCTGTTGGCTCTACCCTGTTCAACATGGCGGAGGTATGTTCACTGCCTCTGTGAACCATGCTTATTTCCCGAACTCCAAGGGCACAGAGGGTCTATGTTGCCATTAAGCAACTAGTAGCATGCTGTTCACGAACCCCTTTTAGTGCAAGACACCCCAAAATAGCCAGAGTTTGTGCTGCCAGTAAGAACTAGAAAGTCATCTCTTAAAGAATCCCTATAGTTTTTGCTGCTAATGCTGAGTCAGGAAGCCTTCTCTTAAAGGACTTGCACCTCTGTTTGCCTCTAGTAAGGTTCTGGCATCTGTCCCCTTCAGCAGCTTCATGGTGTCTCACTGACTCTGCCTACTCTCTATATATATCTCTTCCAACCTGGCTATATTCTGCCCTGCCATAGGCCAAAACAGTTTCTTTATTAACCAATGGTAATAAAAGATATTCATGGCATATAGAGGGGAATTCCACATCATAATTACTCCTTATTTTAAAAAAATAAAATCATGTATATAAAAGGCAGAAATTGAGTTGTGTGAGGCAGGAGAAAAGATGTTGTGTGCTCTAAAAGTACTTGGAGAGGAAAGGGAGATGGTTGACATTCTCTCCCCATTGAGGCAGTGTATTCAACACTGATTGGCTCCCTTGGTTTCAAAAGGTGGTCAAGTTATGGGGCATTTTCCAGGACCAGACAGCCTCATCGGAATGTTTGTGGGTTTAAAGTTAAAGAAAGATTACTGATTCCAAACAATCATTTTAAAAGACTTTTTATTTTTCTAACAAAGGCTGGGTAATTTAATAAGTGTATTTAAAATGACAAGTGCTCTTTTGGTTCTTTTTGAAGTCTATCACACTGTTCTTCCAATGGGAATCAAGTAAATGAAACATCTATGTAAGAAATTATGTATAATATTTTGTATAACAAATTATAATAATAAATTATGTAACAATTTATATATGATAAATTATATAATAGATTAATATAGTAAATTACACAATTACACATACAAACATATACATTCACACACACACACAATTAACTGAGTGACAGGGTGACTTGGAGTGGGAAGCAGAAATCTCATCAGGAGTATTATCAATAGTAAATGTTCTTATGTGACAGACATCCTTTAATAGTGACTTTTTAAGTTATAAGTTGGAGTTAGACCAAGAGCATCAGACTTTCATATCCCAATTGCCTAAAAGACTGGGGATGAAGTGATGATGCCTTAGGCTGGGTTCACTAGGAACAGAATCTGAGACAAGGATTAGACACACGTGATTTATTGAGAAAGGTACTAGGAGAAAGTGAGTGAGGGAAATAAGATGGGCCAGAGGAAGTACTAAGAAAACCTTAGCTGGTTATTCATCCCATGACCACCTTTAGGCAGCAAAATTGTTATTTTTTTTCTTTTTAAATTTGATGTCAAACATTAACTGTCTTTCCATAGCCACCAGGAGCAGAAAATACAGCCTTTCAGGCCAGATTTTCATGGTTTGTCCAAGAACAACTTTATACATAATGGATTAATTATAAGATGTCTACAACACCCAAACGATGGGTAGAACAGCCCACTAAAGAGAACTGGAGTGAGGGACCGAGAATATTCACCTTGAGCATTGTGTTTCTAAACAAACAAACAAACAAGCACATTGCCATTGTGATAAGTGAGTCTGGTATCTGCATCTATATGTGAAGTCTTTATTTGGCTTAGAACTTGGGAGTACGTTTTTATAAGCATGTTTCTGGGCATCATATGCTACAAACATGATTACTTCTGTTTACATATGAACATATTTAGTCTGATGGTTAGTATTGCCAAGATTCCAGGTAGAGCAGGGCCTTTCAAAATTGTCTGACATCTACTTTGTTAAAAATTTATGCACTCTGGAATGTCATTTGGCTAGCTATGTAAACTTTAGTACCAAACCAGAAACTTTTTGCTTTTCCTCCAAGGTGTGGAATGCATTGCCTGCTATGGTGTCTTTGCAGTGGAAAGGTGGGTGATGATTTGCATTGAATCTTTGGGGACAGCGTGTGGAAGAGAAGCCTCCTTTGTTAGAATTCAGTGGAAGGAGTGGAAATCTGTTGTATGATGTGCTGATGATGCAGGCAGCTCAGATCTTCTCTCAGCTGTCTCTCCCTTGATATGAGATCCAGGCATTCATACACGTTCATCAATCAGAGGAGCCTACCTTTGTTCTGTGTGGGTAGAATAGAGCCAATATGAATAAAATCCCATATTTATGAGTTGTCAATATCTCAGACTCAGGCCAGATGTGGTGGTGCATGCTTTAATCCCAGCACTTGGTAAGCAGAGCAGGTGAATCTCTGAGTTCAAAGCCAGCCTTGTCTACAAAGTGAGTCCTAGGATAGTCAGAGCTACACAGAAAAATAAAAATAGATAGATAGGCAGATAGATATATGTGCTGTGAGATAATGTTCTTGTACACTGTAAACATATGTCATTCATACTGGCTTAATAAAATGCTGGTAGATGATAGATAGATAGATAGATAGATAGATAGATAGATAGATAGATAGATAGACTTCAAACTCTACTGCTTAAAGAATGAGACATTCCCTGATTTTGATGAAAGTTCTAGATACCTTCAGGCTTTTAATTTGGTACCCAGTAGTGCTTTTGAGTGCTAGAGCCAAGTGAATTAGCTATGGTATTTCCAGTGAATGTGACAAGCTTTATGCCACAGATAAACAAAACCGGTACACAATCTACCTTGCATTACATCTGTGCTTCTCCTGCAATGAAACTGAAGTTGTACAGTCTTGTAGGGGAAATACCAAACTTATCTTTCCTTCACTTTAGACAGAGAAATAAGCTCAGGAGAAGAAATTAGACATCAGTTTTCTATTTTTTAAAACATCTTTTGTATGTTTGTAAGGGGGTGATGCTCAGGATCACACCGACGCATTTCCATAGGTTAAGCTAGTACTTAACACTGAACTGCATCCCCAGACAGAATCCTTATTTAATTTCAGGGTATGCTTTAAATGGCCATCCAAGGCAAAAGTAAAAGCATTATCTGTGTAATATTGTTGAAAGTATCAAGTATCTTCATGTTGAAATGTTCTCTGTCATAAGCGTGTCTGACAGGCAAGAGACACAGAAGCCACAGAACTGGATAGAGCAACACATCTCTGTTGTAGTATCATCCTGACAGCATCCTCCATTCCATCACTTACTTGTGGTTTAAATTGTTCTAGTACTTACAAAAATTAGGTTAAGATTTTGATTTTTGTTTATACTTTGTTGGTAGTTCTATTCAGATCCATATCATGGGTTTGTGAGCTACTCTTGACATTTGTTTATGTCCTAAAGATCAAAATCATGTAGAAGGTATGATTATCCAATGCTGCTTCAGTCCCAGAATACTCTGGCCACCATTATACAATTTAACTACTTTGCTGACAATACTGCTTAGCTTAGGCTATTCAATTATCACATATTAATGAAGTAAGGAGATCATCGGGTAGGATTCATAGCCTACGATATTTTCTTGGACTCAAGTAAATTGAGCGAGTTTCTCTTGTTGAGACACAATAGCCAGCCTGACGCAAGCTGAGGCAAGCATGGGGCTAGTTCTTGCTGCTCTCTGGGCCATTAACACTGCCCAGGGAAGAACACTGGACCCGTCTGCTTGACAGTCAAGTACCGGTCAGATCACCCACCTACTATGTGAAGATGGCCTTCCTCATTCAACTAGCTTGCAACACATGAGGGCCCAAGCTGGCCGTGGCTGGGCTGGGACTCTCCAGCTGAGAAGTGGTTGAAATTTGTTGTTATTTGAAATGCAGTGAATTGAGTTGGTGGAAGAAAAACTCTTAAAGCCTTGAAAATTTTTTGATGTACATTTCTGAGGCAATTTTTGAAAACTGATTACTTAAAAGGTATATACAGTTTTATTTCCCACTTCAGTATTTGAGTGATGCAATGTTTCTTTCAGGTAGGCTATTTCTTGGTGTTTAGCAAGACCAGTATCTGGTTAGGAATGCAGGCTCCCACGAAGCTGGCACTCTGTCCATGCCCTGTTTTCCTGGATCTCCATTCCCTGCACTCCGAAGGAAGTTTAGCCTCCCTGGGCAGCACCATCCATACTCACGGTGGGGGTGGGGCTGGGGGTGGCCAGTAATGTGGTCTTATGAACAGCAAAGGTCACTACAATGTAAAAGCATGGCTGGTAGAATCCAGGGCTTCAGTGTGAGATTTGGGACTAGTATAAAGGAAACGAATTAGCTAAGGAATGACTGTCTGGCCTTGACTCACCGGAGGTGGGCCCTTACCTACCTGACACCAGTGTTGACTTGTTAAAGGGCACATTCCACCTGCGAGAGTCAGCAGGGAAGCCCGGACCCTGCCCTGCTCAGCTGTGCCTCACACCAACTTGCAAGCCCGGGGAAGATTTTGACTTTAAAGCCACTGCTTCCAGTCATTTCCTTCTAAGATTTCCTTGCAGAAGAAAATGGGCCTCAGGGTATCAACATGAAGAAGAGAATTAGGAATCTGGACTTCTTCACTTTCAGGTTCTGCCAGCTCCACATATACGGGTACAGCCAAAGCCCTCCATTTATTTTATCATGGATAAAAGTTAGCTGAACCATGGCTTTTCTCAGGGAGTCTGAGACATATGAATCTTGTTCAAATGCCTAAGTGAAAGATTCTTCCTCAGAGCAGCACTCTGGCGTACTGAAGTCCCCAGGGAATATTGCTAAGGTGAACATTCTCTTAGGAGCACCGGGGCAGTGCCGGAAAACCAGCATTTCTATTGAGTTCCCCGGTAATGCTGATGCTATGAGTCCACGGGTCACACTTGGAAGAGCCAAGACCCTATAGCGTGTGTCTTGTTTGGTAATTTGCTTTAATTTCATAGATAGGAGTGTTTATTGTCAAACTAACTTGAGCAGAAGTTTGAAAAGCTCGAATCACTTCAGTTTGTTGCTTTGGAGAGCTTAGAGTGTATTGATCCACAAGATGCCATTCTCCCAGTTTCATAAGAGTTGATGTAAAGGCAGATGCATCGCAGGCAGTCCCTCAGGTTTTGCTGAGTGATTGTGAGGGAGAATCTTCTGCCATACTGCAGTCATCTGAATGTGCTTCTTAATATATCCACATTAAGACACTTTTAATGTCTCCTACATATAAAATACCTGTGGTGTAGATACAACTTATTTCACGATTCCGCAAACAATGATCAAATGAAAGGAAACAATTGGAGGATCTATGCCTTGAATTTTAATTGAACAGTATGGCCAATGCTAGAAGTTTAGATGGTATGCTATCCTGTGTATTTTCTGCCTTCAACTGTGTATGGTGATGGCAGTAAGAAACTCCATCAAGTTCCCAAACACAATGGTTTAAAATAATATATGTACAGTTTTTGTTGCTCTGGTCCAATTCACTAGCAGTGGGAGCTAGAGACATGAAAGACGGTGCTTTCCCATCTTTCCTGATGAACAAGGAAAACCTGGGAAGATAGAACATTGCCTTATTTTCCAAGGGAAATTCTCCGAAGTTGTTTTGTTTCCCAAACACCTAAGAGTGATAATTTTTATCCACCCTAATTAGCAAGATCTAGAAAGAGGCCATCGATGGAAGTGGTTGGAGGGTTCAGCAGGTACATAATTGAGTTTCAAGCCTGGATTAAGTCAGTAAGGACTGGTGGGGCAGGTACACAAATGGAGAACTCGGATCCTTTCTATAGAGAGTAGGCTTTATGCAGTGCCCCCACCACACTTTTCTCTAAAGAAGGATGACATTGCTTAAATGCTGAAACTTGTTTTTGTGGTTTGACTATAAATATCTTCTTTGGGTCAATTCGAAGACTTAGTCCTCAGTTGGTGGCACTAGGTTGGAGGCTTGGGGAACCTTAACGTGGTAGAGCCTTGCTGGACGATGTATGTCACTGGGGACAAACTTGTAATAGTCCAATCTCACTTCCTATCTATTCTTTGCATTTCATATCAAGACACAGTGTAGCCAACTGCCTCCCACCCCACATCTTGACCCCTTGTTGTGATGGACTGTAGTGCCTAGTGCTGTAAGTCAAAATAAGCCTTCCCTCACTTGTGTTGCTTCCTGTCAGGTGTTCAGTCACAGAAAAGAGAAAAGAAGTAGCTCATGAACTCAGCTTTTAAAGGAGAACATTTTATAGGCTCAACATCCATGTGCATAGATTATATCTCAGAAAAGGTGACAGTGGTTAGCGGTCTAATGTCAGTGATAGTTCTAGTATTTCGTAAGTCACCTTGAACTCTGAGAGTCTCTGGTCTCAATCTACAATTTAAAAATTCGAGTTTTGCTTATTTAGGTTAACATGAATTATTTTTAATGTAGAGAAATAAGATCAGTAAATTACAGTCATCATATCTCATACTGTTAGACTACTATCAAGGTCAAAACATAGTTTTTTTAAAACTGACAAAGAGAAGGAACTCAGAAGTTTTAGGCAAAATTATAGATCTTTTGAGGAAACATAATCAATACTTACAAACCTTTGGGTTTTCCTACCAATGCATATTTAAATAGTTTCAAATGTTCAAAAAATAGGAAACTGAGGGCATAGTGTGAATGACTTGAAACAAATTGAGGCTTTGCTAAAAAATAGTACAAATAAGTGTATTTTTCCATATTTATTAGTTTTGAGAATTTCGTACAGTGCATTTTCATAATATTTATCCCCTCGTCCCCCCCCCCCC
>NW_026067902.1:2595795-2641924 GCF_014885135.2 Alexandromys fortis | reverse complement strand
TCTCTCTCTCTCTCTCTCTCTCTCTTTTAAAACACTTTGAGTACAGCTTTTGCTACCCATAATACCTTTGGGTGTGTGGTGTTCACCCAAAGGTAGGGTGCTCAACCCACCAGGACCCCTCACCTTCAGGAAAACCAACTTTACCTCTCCAATAGCTACCAGCTGCCCCGAATTCCTTAGCTGTGTCTGGCCTGAGCCTCCCAGGTCCTGAGCATGCTCTCTCAAGTGCTGTGGATCGAGAGGTGCAACTGCCCTGATTTACTGGAGTCATCCACTGCTGACCTGAATTTTGAGGAGCTGTGCACAGGACATTGAAACATACCTCACTGGCTATTTTAGCCTCGCTGTCTTCAAGATGGTAGGTTCAAATTTTCCTGTTTTAAAGGGGAATGAAGCTGAATGGACTTTGCTTTGAAACAACTGATTTCTTCTTGACTTCTATGCCTAACACTTGTGAAGATTTCCTGTGGCCTTTCCAGATGTTTCACTCTCCTAAATAAGAAGCAGCTCAAGGAAAGTTCAAGCTGTTTTTCTGTCTATATTTCATTCTCCACCAAATTTGTTTTTCTGTAGCTTGGACTGGAAGCTTTGTGGAAATAAGCCTCAGAGTTTGGGTTTCTTCCTCAATTTTTGATCCATGTGTTGCCTTCATTACTCCTGTGACTGCTGTGCTTTCTCTAGCTGAGGGCCCAGCACCTTGCCCTAACTTGCTTCCCAGGGTGAGCAGACCTCACTGAAATTCTCTGATTACTTACAATCCTGGCTATCAATAGGCACCTCTCTCACTTATCAGCCAATGCCAATTAATATGGTTTTCTCTGTTTATTCCTTCTTCTCTTAAGGTCCTTTGTGTCTGTTAAAGTCTTTAATTATTTCTCAAGGGCAAATACCTGCATTTATTTTAATGGTTGAAGTATATCTGTACAGTATAGCACCAGGAAGTGAGCCCCAGAAAAAGGCAGATTTATACTCTAAGGCTGTCTTCCTCAGTGTTAAAGAAATACCTAGGTAAACTGAGAAGATAAAGGTGACCAAATGCTCTGAATTTTGATTGTTGATGATATGAGGTCAACAGCTTTCTTGGCTACACAGTTCTGCAGGTTTTGGCATCTTTTATATATCAATGTCATGCTAACTCCTCCATTTCCAACACCCATTGCCCTTCATCATCACCTCATCATCGTGGAAATACACTGAGGGATTTTCTACCTTCAGATTCCTTGTTCTGGTGCAATCTTAGATTTACTAGTTGTGGATACTTTACATTTTATTTTTACCTACATAAAAAGCTTTTTAATCATCCTCTCTGTTTCTTCTAGATAAAGAAATACAGAAGCCAAAATATTCCATAAGATCACCAGTATGACTTTGGCAACAGTTATCTTCCATGAGAAAAGCTCCATGTTATTTTAAACATCTGTATATGAAAAGTATCCAGCCTGTCTGGTACCCTCATCAGATAACTCATCCGGGCATCCTTGCCACCCCGACCCTGGATGCTCTCCCTGGGAGATCAGCATCTTCCTTTTTTTCCTAACATACATCTTCATTCTCCATCATCTAAATGAACCCTCTTCATGAAAGTTTTCTGTGGTAACTCCCTCAGTATTTCTCAGTATATCCCAAGTAAGTAATAAAGCACCATTTCTGCCATATCTAACATGCAATATGTTCAGCTATTATTTTGCTACCCAAGGCAACCCTAGGTTCTTGAATAAAAACTATATGCTTTGCAAAAAACCTATTCCTTATTGTGTATTTTATTTTTATATAATTTCTGACTTATAAAAATCTGCAAAGCATGACAAAAACTATTGTGTCCTTCACCGAGATACATCATCATTTTAAAATACATACACATATGTGTGATTGTGTGTAGACGGTATTTCTGGCATATTTTCTCATTAGTGCCTCTTTTCCTTCTAGTCATTTCATAAGGCCAAAGGACTTTCTGTTCTATAACTCTAGCAGAATCATTGAAATCTATGTTCAGAGTAATGAAGTTCTGTTTTCTAATCTGCAGACTATATTCCAAATTTACCTAACTTATTTTTTTTTTATAACGAAGAGGAACTCTGGCTCAGATTGTATCCATTATGGCTGGATGCATGTAGTTGCCATGTCCTTCTTGTCTCTTGTAGTCTAGAATCTTCCTTTGTCTCTCTTGTCTCCAGAACATCTTGACATTTTGGGGAATTCAAAAAGTTATGAAGAATGCTGTCCAATCGGTGTTTGTCCTGGCTTCTTCACCATAGATTGCTTTATACTTTCCCTGTCAATGGTGATTGTACTTTTGATCATGATGAAGGTGGTAGTGATCAGGATTCTTCAGTCTGCAGGTGCTGACCACTCATAGATGAATGACTGGTAGGGAAACACTTGAAACTGTGTGAGTATGATGTTGTTTGTTTTAGAGACAGGGTCTAATTCTGTGCCCAGGCTGGCCTCAAACCCAAGACCCTGCCAAAGCCTCCTAGGTGCCGAGATTATGGGCTTTCTTGTTGTTAAAGATGATTGAAAATATCCTTTGACTTCCAGAAAAACTGCAAAAAGAAATCATACTAACCTCCTGTCTGCCCTGTATCCAGAGACCTTGTGTGACAACAGCTTGTACAAATTGTGAAATTATCAAAATTAGGAAATGAACGCTAGTGATACTCTCTTAAGTGCGTGTACTGGAATTTCATTGCTTTCTTTCTGAGTTTTTTAAATTTCAATATAAAATCCAGCATCCACACAGCTTTTATTTGCTGAGAACTCTTAATCTCTTCCACTCTATGGCTATTCCTCACTTAGTCTTTCCCTGTGTGCCACGACTTAACAGCATTTGTGAGCGGTAGCATATGGTTTTAGACTTTCTTTCAGTTAGAGACTAACTGCTCCACTCTCCTGATTAGGTTGTGGCTATGCACTTGTGGCATAATCTCACAAAGTCACAGAAGTCACCTTGTGTTTTTTCAGTATACATTTTCCTGTTCTCCTTGCTCACTTGCTTAAACGTGTCAGCTGGGCACATTTAAACACTGTCTCCTTCACAGTTAAATTAATGCCTTTTCCTTTGGAATTGATTGATAATTTAGGGGAGACACTTTCAGACTATTGAGTTGTGTTGATTTTCTTCAAATGTTCACCATTGATTATAGAGGTTATTAGCATTTTATCTGTAGGTTATTGCTATACATTGCTTAACAATGCTTTCTTCTGCAATGGTATATCTCTATCACTTTTTACCACCATCCATTGATGATTTTTACTGGGTAATTATTGCTATCATATGATCTACTATGTGGCCAGCCTCAGTTTTTAATGACAACATTGTGTTTTTCAGGCCCATAAATTAGATCTTGTCAGTTCCTATCCTCAGATGTGAACCAGGGAATTCCATTTTATGCAATTCTAATGCAGGATCACTGAAACTGGGATTGCTTTAGGGAGACCCGTAGTCTCAAAGGAATTATTAAGATATTCCTGGCGATGATATCATCTCTTTGTAATTTAGGAAGTGGTTTGCATTTACTTATGGTTTGAGACATACAGGTAGTATTGAGGCTGGAGAGAGAGCTCAGTAAGGAATGGTATTTGCCACCATGACTGAACCTCTGAGTTCAACCCCTGGGACCTACATTGTAGAAGGAGATAATGGACTGTTACAGGTTGTCCTCTGACCTCCACACGTGCATGATGGCATTCACACACGCACTACACTTGCTGCCCGTCTCTCTCCTTTCTTCCCCCCTCTCTCTTTCCCCTCTCTCTTTCACACACACACACACACACACACACACACACACACACACACACACAGTAAATTAATTTTGATCAGCTGCTCTAAAACGAGATATGCAATTGGTTTGTTTTAAAAGATAAGTTGAGTTGTATTTACTGATACTTGAAACATCTTTGTTTAGATATTCTCTGTTCTTAAAAATATTTTTTTTTTGTGGGGCTGAGAGAAGGGAGGTTGCAGTAACAGTAGCTTGCTGTATCAAGCAGCACTGGCCTCCTTATTCTCTGAAGCTTAACACAGTAGCTTTATTTTTTGCAGATAGAGGGTACAATGTGTTTGTTCACAGTCCAGGGGAGGTCTTTTGGGGCTAATACTTTTTCCTTTGTAGCTTCTTATTGCTTGACTAAATTCTCAACATTTAGATATTATCAGAGACAAAGAGAATCAGGACTATTCCTTGGGAGGCTCTTATGGGCATGCCACCACTGGCACATTGTACCTTTGCTTACACTACATTGGCAGACACTTAGTTACATGACTAGTCTTCCTTATTGTAGGGGAACATGGGATATGTAGTTTTTCTGTGTGTGCAGGAGGAACTATTGTCATAAAACAGTGCCTGTCAGCTGCGTTCTTGGATGTTATAACACGGCATCTCAGAAGTAATTAATTTCTGTGCTATGTTGACTGTGTGATGCAAAGGGGCATGTATGGGAATAAGCCTTGTCTATAGACACAGGGATTCCTGACACTAATTTTGTGTGATTTGTAGCAAATTTTCTTGTTCCCCTTATAGCCCTTTTTCCTTTTGAACATACCATCTCTATGATTTTTATGCAAATGAATTGTAGGTCCTACAGTGCGATGGGGACGAAGTAAATTTCCAGAAAGGAGATTTAAAAGTCTCACTTGCAGTAGCAGTGCTACCCCCTCCATCACTACTCAGGACAGAAGGTGTCTCTTTGAATTATCACCTCCAAGCTAAACAGCCACTCCTACCATCCACATAGTAAAGATGAACCGCTCACTTCTGTAACTTATTGAAAGATCCCAACTCCTAGCAGTTAGGTAATGAGAGCTTTCGTTCACCTTAGGGAACTCCATCACCTAACTTATTAAGAAGGGCACAAAGTATCATGGCACAGTATAAAGTCACAAAGGGATTGTGGGGAGAACTGTTGCTTTTTTAATATTTCTTCTTTGAGATAGGCTCTTGGTTTGTAGCCCAGCTAGTTTGATCTTCCTTCCTCAGCATCCCAAGTGTTGGGATTCCAGATCACCACCTCATTTAGCTTCCTTGTTTCTTGTGACACTTTCTTCAAAAAAATATGATCCTCTTTGGAACTATGAATGCAGCTTAAGAAATTTATACATTTATTTTAGAAAGATATATTAAGAGGAATTTCAAGTATATTGTCATTGATACTACTGGTCACCAATGAGTCAGAAGACTGTTAAGGTGATGGGCTTGTGACAATACATAATTACTTATGAATAACATTGGCTACAACATTTTCTGACAGTGAAAATCATGGTCATTCTGGCACTGCCACCCTCTCTTTGTTGTACTGCCAACCTCGTTATCTGGACAGGAAAAAATAGGGCAAGTGTGCTTTTCTCTTTTGAGGCATTACAACATCCTTGTGTTTGAAACAAGGAGCTTCTCTTTTCCAGTCTGGTCTATCCCCAGTACTGTAACTAACACGAGAGTGGGAGTTTTCCAGTTGGAGTCAACTGCCATATGATCCCCCTGACTTGGAGTAGGGAATGTGGAGTAGGGGATGTGGAGTAGGGGATGTGGAGAAGGGGATGTGAAGTAGGGGATGTAGAATATAGGGGATGTGGCTCTTTCTTCTGTTTCATTTCTTTTTCTAATATCTATGACTCAATGAATAGATCCATGTACTATGAATGTATCTCCATTTTTAAAATTTATTTATAGAACACTGAAAATTTTAATTATTCCTGTAACATTTGCAGAGAAAAGAACTGTTTAGTCCCAGAAATTTTATCTACTTCTTAGTACAATTCAACTTAATTTGGGGGACAGTTCCTTAGAAAAGAATGTTATTAAATATTATTATTGAATCTGTATGAGAAAGGAATATAGACTAAATTAGCAAAACATTTCAGAAGGACAAAAGAGACAATATATCAGAGCCTTTGTTTTTTTTATTATTCTAGTTAGACATCCTTTTAACCTGAAATTTTGAATATTTTATGAGGCAGGATCTTACACCCTATAGTCCAGGCTGGCTTAGAACCCACTGTACACCCTAGGGTGGTCTCAAAGACAGTCTCCTGCCTTAGCCTTCCCAGTCCTGAGATTAGAAGTTTGGGTCACAGTACTGAGCACGTCTTGAGTTTTATTCCATGCTACTCTGAGTTTGGAAACATCTCCTGGAGTTAGTAGAAAAGAGAGAGAGTGTTGATGTATAATAAAAGAATCAAGTCTTGCTAGTAGGTCAAATAAATAAATATCTATCACATTGGTGAATGGAAGGTGAGACAAATGAACCAACAGTTTTTGGTTTTGCTTTCTATCTTGTTTAAAACAACCCACCAGATCATCTATTGAAACTTCATACATTTAAAACATTTTATTTTGCCCATTCCTAGTCATTTGCTGCTATGCTGTCCAGTATCTTCTCTCTCTCTCTCTCTCTCTCTCTCTCTCTCTCTCTCTCTCTCTCTCTCTTTGCTAAGAAAGTTATTTATATGTTTCTTGAAGTCTTTTATTGTTTTACTGATCATATAACTCTATGCCTATATCCCAGGGTGCTAGCATAACTGGTCAGATGAACATGGACCCAGACTCATCCATTTACAATAAAACAGTAGTTTTGCTGAATGACTAGGAAGTCTGTGGTGAATACAAAAGGATGTGGGTATAGGAGATTTTATCTGTCCACTGGCACTGGTCAGAGAGGTATAAAGTAGCCTGGAGCTGTGCAAAACTGTTTGGCATCTTGGGTTACTTTGGTGGATTCTATTTCAAAGAAATACACCGAGAATGTCTGTGGAAGACACTCTAGTTCTGAAGTATAATAGTTCCTAAAATCTAGCATCAGATGTTGAGTTGTTAGCATTTTTTATTTCTTCTATGCCAGCTGAGTTGGATTTGCTCTCAATTTGACAGGGGAGTTTGTGCAAATGTGTCTCTTTCTGACATACACCTAGCATCCTTATTTAAGAGAATGAGCCAGTGAGATTGCTTGGTGGGTAAAGTTCTGACCTTGAAGACTGATGACCTGAGGTCAATCCCTGAAACCAACGTAAAGGTGGAAGAAGAGAACCAACTCCAAAAGTTGTCCTCTGATATGTGTATGTCCACATACATAATAATATACAAATGGTTTTTAAGGAGAAGAAAACAAACTAGAGACAGAAAGTGTTTTCTAGTATACCTTTCTTTGTTTCCACCATGTTCACCAATTTTCCTGGTATTGTCTTGGGTATTTTCATATAACCTAAATGTTCCATACATGGTGTTATCCATTGCCAGACACATTATGAAGCCATAGAAACGTGGAAAGCATGCTTTTGATTATTAGAGTGCAATCGCTAGAGCTACAGGCTGGATTGCGCCCGGGTGAAGTCCCTCCCCTATGACCAGAGTCTGGCTAAATCCTGTCTCCAGAGAGGAAATGTCTCTGTCACTCTCCCTCTTCCTGAGGAAGCAAGTCTCCAGCCTTGCAAAGTCATCAGGCCTGAATAATCACCAGCAGCTCTGATAACAGAACAGATCCCCCCCCCCCTGCTGCTAATTATCCTCTCTCTCCATTAACACCGCTCACTCCTGCACTGTCCCCATTACCGAGTGACTGGTTTCCTGGGACAAACACACAGGACATGCTATAAATGCAACCAGGAAACGCTGGATAAAAGGCATAAGAGAAGTGCTATTTTATGCTCCATTATTAATAGCAATATTACCTCTTACTTTATGTCTCTTTGGTTTGACTCATTTCCGGGCAGTGATTTAACTTGAGGGCCCTGTGATCTTATCCTGAATGCTTAGTCCTTAGCTCACCAACTACATGGTTCTAGACAAGTCAGTTAAACTTCCTGCACTATATCCTCCTATTGGTTAAAAATTCAATTGAAAACTTCAAATGTTTGTGAACTGTATCTCCTGGTGTTCTGGTTAGGATTAAATCACACGGTGGTATGGAGGACACTACCTTGTATGCAGCTCTCTGTTAAGGACAGCTGATGTCTGGAGTTGGGATAGTTTCTCTCTTTCCTACCCCCCTCAGTGTCTAGTCCTTCCTGCAAAACCTGGATCAGTTGGCAATCAGTGACTTCTGGAAGAGGCAAGTTCTCCTAGAAAGCCAATTGGGACACCTAAACGGAGTGTTCACTGTGCTATTTTCCATGGCTGGTGAAACAATGTGAAGATCAACAGAATAAAGACTCAGTTCATACCACCAAAGCCAGATACTACCCTGAGACAAAGAATACCCACCATGCTGGGATCTGAGGCCCCCAAACCAAAGTGGAACCATTAATAAATAGCCTTTCTGACAGGCACTTGCACCATGAGGAAGCCCTAGCTGCTTCCTGAACAACCGGTCAGAGAAGGCTGAGAGGAGAACCCTGGCCTCTTTCTTGTTTCTTTCCCCTTTCCCTGTTACGTTAATACTGAAAAGCCTCCTAATATTGCAGTCTAAAAAATAGGTGCAGGGCCCATTTCAGCAATATATAGTAGTTTCTCAGAATCTGAAAGAATAGGTTCAGGATTCCTCATGGATACCAAAGTCTGCAAATGCTCAGGTCATTTGCATATACTCTGCTAATCTTCCTGACTCATCTTTTGATTAATTATAATACTGAAGATGATGTAAATGATTACTATGCTGTTGTGATTATAGAATAATGACAAAGCAAATGTACATATTTAATACAAGTACACTTAAAATATTTTCTAGAGTTCCAGGTTAACAGATCAAGAAGTGAGGTTAAGAGTAATCTGAAGGTTTGGAGAGATGACTGAGTCAATAAGAGGTATTTACTGTACAAACATGAGGAAGGACCTGGGTTTGAATTCCCATTATCTACATCAAAGTTGGGCATGGGGTTGGGGTATTGGGGTAACCTTAGTGTTGGGGTGAGAGACAGACAGATTCCAGAAGTTCGCTGGCTAGCCTATCTAGACCATATGGTGAGCTTCAAGTTTGAGGGCAGATCTTGTCTTATCAGAATAAAACAGACCACAATAAAGGTAGATTCCCCAAATGCTTGAACATGGATGTATGCACTTACACACACACACACACACACACACACACACACACACACACCAAAAAGTAAAAGAGGAGAATGAAAAATGGGCAGAGTCCTAAGCAGGAGAAGGAAACCATTATCACTATAAGCAGATCGAGCTGCTGAATGATCGTTGTATTTGCCACATTTCCATATTTGCTGTGAGTTTGGGCTTGGATGTTATGATGAGCTTAGTGTAGAGTATTATGCAGCCCAGTTCTTTTCACCTTTTTTTTTTTTTTTTTGCTTCCGTCATTCTTGGACAACGGGTGACGTCTCTATGGATTTCTAATCTACTAGTGATGAGAAATATCTCTCACTCAAAGATTGATGGTTTCGCTTAAGAGAGGGCAACAGACTCTCAGGCATTTTAAGTAATCTTCTATCCCAGGAACAGGGTTGCACAATTGAAAACATTGGAAATAGAACCAGAGGAATTCCTTGGTGCAAGAGGTCAGTGAGATAGTCTCCCCAGCTGGATGACAGATCATGTAGCTCTGTGGCCCCAGAAAAGTCAGGACAGGCACTTGAAGCCAATTGCTTTGTCTTTCTTCCTGGCCTGTTACAAACGATTTGTTTTTTTTATAAGCTGTAACTGGTGATGTTATAAACCAGGTGAAGATCCTTTGGCTAAATGTTCCTTAGGTGGATGACTTGAGACCTGTTTCCTTTGTGAGCAACTTTCAAAATGATACTCGTATGTTCCCTCTATAAAGCAGTTAGAAGAACTGCCTGCATTAAATGAATGAGAGCAAGCCAGGTGGTGATGGTGCACACCTTTACTCCCAGCACTTGGGAGGCAGAAGCAGGTGGATCTCTGTGAGTTTGAGGCTAGCCTGGTCTATAAGGCTTGGTTTCAGGACAGGCTACAAAGCTACAAAGGAATCCTGTATCGAAGTACCTAAATAAATAAATAAATAAATAAATAAATAAATAAATAAAAGAAAGAAAGAAAGAAAAGAAAAAAAGAATGAGAGCATATCGAGTGCCTGGGTCCTTTGTTAGAGATGAAAATGTGGCATTCTTGTTTTTAAGGGGATTCTAGTTTTCCAGAGAAATCTAGTATGAAAGCAGTGTCCATTGACATGTTCGCTTAAAAGGAAAGCTGCCATTTGCAAGGCTGTGGTAAATCCTTACTTCCCTCACAGTCACACTTTCAACTGAGGCATTGCCTAGGTTTGATGGGAGCTAAATAATACATCCCAAATATCGGTCTTATCTGAAGACTTTTAGAAAGGAGTAGAGTCAACTCTCATAGTCACAGTATTGATCAGTGTCACTTCCCACTAAGAAGAGGAAGGTCAAAGAACGAGGAAGAGTAGCAAAGGAGAGAAGATTTTAAAAAGGTTGGAAGGAAAGATGACAAAGGAACTTAGTCACGAATGTCTACTGCTCTCACATTCTCAGGAACTCCTTGCATGCCATTGAGATACCCAATGAAATGATTAAAAAAAACAGGAATAATGTGAATGTTATCAAATTTCATTTTCAAGGGAAAATAAAAGCTCGTTTTCCATGTTTTAGGATTTACTACTTGATAATTTTTGGAATTTAGTTTTTTTGATTTGTTCTGCTTTTCTTCTGAGAAGAGTGGCAATGACTTGGTATGCTACACTCTCTGGTGACAGACCATGACCTGCAATCCATATAAATCATTTGCTGCACAAAACTTTTAAATTTAGTCATGGAGATTATCACCACACCAGAAGAGTAACTGATAAAGAAATTGGTCCCAGCAACATGGGATCTTGCCTTAATAGAGGAGGAGTGGATGTGTAAGGGGGACTGGGACAAAAGGCTGGAGGGAAAACTGCAGTTGGGATGTTAGATAAATAATAAAAAATATTTTTTGTTACGCATACATTGAGCATGTCACATACATCTTTCCCATCCCTACCTTTCTCCCCAACTCCTCCCTTTTCTTCCATTCTCCCTTTTTTGTCTCGAATTCATCATTCTTCCTTAATTATCATTGTTTTACACACACACACACACACACACACACATCTAAGTACAACTATTATTGCCCCTGTGGACAGGTGTTCAAGGCTAACCACTTGGGATTGAACAACCTGTGCAGGAGCTCTTTGGAAGCTCAGCATTCATTGTCTACCTGTAGCTCTACATCTTGGGGTAAAACCATGTGAAAATTTCCACTGTCCATGTTGTTGGCATGTCAGTTGCTATCACTGTGCAGGTTTTGTTTAAGCAACCATATTATTGAGACTTCATGGGTACATTTTCCCTATTAGGTTTACGGGCATTATCTCACAGCAAGAATCCTGGGACCTCTGACTCCTATAATGTTTTGCATCCTTTTCTGTGATTTTTTCCCACAAGTTTTAAGTGTGGAAGTTTTATTGGTGGTATATCAGTTAGAGCTGGGGATCCCATCATCTAAACTTTTAGAATATTTAAAAGATTGTGGGAGTTTCAAAACTCCCACATTGTGTTTTATATTGACATATTCATTTGAGATCTTGGGGTTGAGGCAGAAGAAAATTCAAAGTGATATGTTTGAATGTCCAACTTGACAAGAGGTGGAAATGTTACAATGTTCACTGAATCCAGACCCCAGTGAACTACTGCTGATTTCTTCCCAAATCAGTATCGATACCTAAACTAAGAGAACTCTACCCTTGATGTGCTTCTGTGATAGAGAGAAACAAAATAGACATAAACATTTTTATTGAACGTGTGAAACATATATAAACATGAGTGGATAGCTTGCTGAATTTTCAGATTGCAACATATTCATGCAAGCAACCGGCAGATCAAGATTCAGCATAAGCAGAAATCCCATCCTTCTTTATGTTCTCTTTAGTCATTACTTCTTATCTTGTCTTCCAGGATCATAAATAAATTTGCCTGTGATTTTTTTGTTTGATGCAAATGGAATCACAGGTGTCCTGATTAATTTCCTTAAAATGTATGTCTATTTCATGTTATTAAGGCATGATCTGTGAGTAATTCATTCGCACAGCACTATGGTATCGCCTTTTGTAAATAAATCATAATTTATCCATCCATTTCAGTGTTAAAAGCATTTGAGTTATTTTTAGCTTTATTTATTACGAATACTGATTGTGTGAATGCTTCTGGACAAGTCTATGGTGGATGTGGGTTAGAAGTCCACTGGAATGTGCCTGCCAGGTTTTAATGTAGGCACACATTTATCTTTAGAGAATACAGTCAAACAGTCTTCCAAAGTGATGTCAGGTACTATTTACATGCCAATCAGAAGTGAATGAAGCCTCCTATGTCCTTTATATTCTCATTGAAATCTAATAGTGATTGTGTTTTTATTTATTCGATGGATATAAATATAAATAAAAATAATAGCAACATAAGCCAACAAAGAGCTGCATATCAGTATCAACAAAACCTCCTTACTTCCCAATTTGAACATTTCATTATATTACTACACCAAAGAAGCTGTTCTATGAGACTAATCTCTATGTGATGGTTAGAACACACTGCATACACAGTAAGGACAGAACATTTCACTGCTGTAAGTGCTCTAGGTTTGCCATTGCTACATATCATAAAATCCTTTTTCAGGGAAGATTCGTGGGAATTCTTCTACATCCTCTATAAGTAATTTTTATTGCTGCAATGGAGAATAAATACATCTGAGAGAGCCAAAGAACCTAAGATCTTCAGAGGTCATATTACTAGGTCTCTAACATGGTAGTCTCTGGGGCAGGACTCCAGGCTTCTTGGTTCTTGTGACCAGAAATTTGTAGCTAATGTTGAAGATTTTAAAACCTGAGACTAGAGTATTTCCCCAAGTGTTCTGCTCACAGCATGTGTGTAAATAAAGCATAAACACTGATAATTGCAGATAGTTATTTCTTGGCATTTAGTATTTAAAACTGATCATTTTAGTAAAATAAGAAAAACATATTTTCAGGAAGAAACCACTGAGATATTGGGTAGTAATATTAAGGTCAACTTTAATGTTATTTTTGTCAGATGATATTAGCTATAATTGATGGAATTTTCTGAAGTCCAACTTGTCTGGGAATACTGAAAGAACAGTAACTATCAGCAGAAACTAATTTATGCCATCATATATCAGTTATGTATTGGTAGAACAACACTGAGTTATAATCATAAAACCCTCGTCATAGATAACCATAAACATTCACTTGCTATATGAGTTTGGTGGTTCAGCAGATCCGTGCTAGACTAGCTGACTCTAACTGGGCTTCTTTGCGGTCCTATTTTGTGTAGGCTGGTTACTCCAGTGATTTTGGTTAAGCTTGTTTGAAGTTTATAGCTTGGCTCATTTAGAATGGGCACAACTGATATGACAGGAAGCTGCTTGGCTCTCCCCACAAACTCAGTGGTATCCAGCAGGCATTTCCTCTACACTCAAAGCTTACCTATCTGTGGTAGCTTTGGTGTCAGCTGGTGTGTTGGTAATCTATGGCAATATCGGAAGTTGTATAAACAGAAGACTAAAATTATACATATTTTAGGTTGGGTGTGGTCCTGCATACCTTTTATCCTAGCACTAAAGAGGAAGAAGCAAGCAGATCTCTGTGAGTCCAAGATTACCCTGGTCTATATTGTGAGTACTAAGCCATCCAAAGCCACTTAGTGAGATTTAATTTATTTTTTTAAATTATCTTTTTTTGTCTTCTTTCTCTTCCTCTTCCCCCTTTTCTTCTTCAGTTTAGTTGGGCTCTGCTTCTAGGTGTCACCAGATAACAACTACAGCTATGTGGTCTTTACTTCACTTGGAGGTTCAATAGAGAAGGAACCTACTTCCAATTAATTCAGGTTGTTCGTAGAATTCAGTTCTTAGCAGCTGTAGGACTGAGGTGATCTGTTCCTAGTTTTATCTTATTTCCTGGAGTGAGAGCCTCTTTCACTGTTCAAATATATCTCTTTCCTTCTTCAAGATAGGCCTAAGGGCAAGAAGAGCTTTCCAATGAGATGACCTTATTATGTATACACTAATGCATTCATAGGAGTAACATTTTATATTTAAATTAAAAAACAATGGTTATATAGTTAAGAAAATCTAAAAATTCTACTGTGTAAGGCAAAGCCCACAATCCCCAGAAGAAACCCCCTAAGATGTAGTCTAAGTAATAAAATTACAGTCGATTAGATCTTACCCCAGGATTTCAGGTAGAAGAAAGTCCCTGGTTTCCAGGTTGCTTCAGATTCCATCTCCCTTTTGGCAGAGGCAGTGGTGCAGTGATGAAACTCCTGCTCTGGCTACATGGCCAGAGATGTAGCTATGCGTCCTTCCTTCCTTCCTTCCTTCCTTCCTTCCTTCCTTCCTTCCTTCCTTCCTTCCTTCCTTTCTTTCTTTCTTTCTTTCTTTCTTTTTCTTCTTTTGTCTATTATTGTCTTCTGAGAATCAAATTGGTAGGAAACATATATAAATTTCCAGATAGCCAGTTGTATAGGGATTGCATTTCATTCTTATTCCATTATGGAACATTTTTCCACAACAAAAGACCATCCATGTGAGTTTTCTTTTTGAGTTAAAAGAATAGACAATTAGACTAAGGAAAAAGAATATATTTTAGTGAGAAAGTAAATAAACTGGAGAAAAATCATCTTGGTGAAGCTGTGGATTCCCATCAGTCAGTGAGGGTGAGGAACAAGTGTTGACAGAATGACTGTGTGCTGGGGGAAATATCGAAATGGAATGTGGTTAGGTAAGGGGTGGAACCGATGTTGCCTCAAGTATAGTCAGTAATTTTTAAACTGTGACTGATAACACAACAAGCAGTTAAAAATTAAATATGATATAGCTAAAAGTTTCTGAAGTCATTATATTCTCAAAGATCATGTAGACTCGCTGTGTGTGTGTATGTATGTGTTTATGTGTGTGTGTTTATGAAGTTTGCAGAATATGATTCATTGACAATACCTTGCCTATTTCCTGAAGTGATTTATTTAGGATAATGATCTGGGCCAGAGCTGAATAACTTTGAATTAAGAACAATTTTGTGCAATCAAAGGAACTTAAAAATAAGATTACAGTATTTGTTATTTCACCGACCAGAATTCCCAGAAGAAATACCCCGAGATTGCTGTCTACATGATAAAAGCACAGCTGATGTGATCTTATCCGGGGATTTTATGTCAAGAGAGTTGGCTTCTGTCCCAGACCTTTGGCACTCCTGTCCCACCCTTCTCACTTCTTTAGTCAGACCAACTCCTTCCTCTTGCTTCGAACTTGTCTCTGCCTCCTTTCTAGTCCTTTCTAGTCTTGGGGGTCCCTCTTGTCGAAGAGAAGCAGGCCTCAGTCCTGGAGTCTGGGGCAGGAAGGCTTGCTGCTTATGTAAAGTTCTGCTGATTTTTCTGTTCTATTCCATTGTAATTTCCCACATACTTGGATTCTGTGGCTCTGCTTCCGGTTGGTCCCACAAGGATTTCATTGTTTCCTTATTAGGTGATTTTCCTGAAGCATAGAATTGATGCAAAGAAAATATTAAATAGCACAGCTACAGCAGACAATGCTGAAAGTTGTCTAGGACCGGCTTGGGATTTTGAGGGCAGTGTCTTTGGGTGTCACTGGCTGCATTTTCCTCTCTAGAATTCTGGGTGGTCTTGTGAATTTCCTCTGGCTAGCATGCTGAAAGTCCTTTTCATAGAGCAGATCAGACTGATCATCGCGTATACCACCAGAACTCTCAGGTACTACAAATGACAGTTTCTTTCCTCCATAAAAATGAGAACACTCCAGGGGGCCATGTTCTAGGTAGTCCTCCTCTACTGCTGTCATACTGATATCTGCCAGTGCATTGCCATTTTAACTCGGGATGTCTTGGATATTGGAACTAATTTTCTCTTTGACTGGCAATACCCCTGGATTATTTGTGTGTGTATGTGTGTGTGTGTGTGTGTGTGTGTGTGTGTGTGTGGTGTGTTGACTAGGCACTGCTTCAGCAGAAGGAAAATAATTGCATGAGAGAATAGAATAGGGAGATGACACAGAGATTCCACTGGGGACAGATAACTAAGCTCACATGCCCTGCCAGATTCAGTGGCCTCCTTAGATCAGGCTGCACTGCCTATCCAGGTCAATATGGAAAAATATTTCAACTTTTGTATGTAGGGAACTGGAGAAAACCACGTGTGGTCCAAGGCCTGAGGTACACCTGCCCTTGTCCTCCTTTCCTGAATGGAAGATCCTAAAAATAAAGCAGGCAGCAAGTGTTAACACAGCCTTCGGTTCTTCCTGCTGCAGACAAGAACCCTTTCAGAGCAAGAGAAAGCGGACCAGCAGGCTCAAGAGAGAGGTGCCTTTGTCCAGGCTGAGACTTTTCTGTTTCAACACCAGGGCTAATTTTCCCTTTCTTTCAATCAGTTTGGCACAGTCCTCATTGCCATCCACCACCCGCTGCCTCCCACCAGCGTGAGACCAGGAGAGCTGCCAAAACATTCATCTGGGCACTTGCTGAATTGACCACTTCACTCTGCCCCTTCCTCATGGACAACAGGTTGTTTCCTTTGCTAGTGTAGGAACTAGGTGCTCGCTTGTGTTTTAAGACTCAAGATTCCCCCCCCCCCTTTTCCTGAACGCATCCTTCTCTGAACACTATAATTTGGGAAGTGATGCTTTGATCCTGATAGGGGACAGTTTTATTGAAAGGAGGTGGCAGATTTTGAAGGAAAGTCCAAATTGCCTTCTATATGGCTTGAGCTGTACTTGTTTGACAGTTTACTTGCAGGGAGAGTGCAGACAGAATGAATTGCCTGGGCAATGTGTGCCATTGGCAAGTGGTTCAGGACTGAAGAGAAGAGGGGCCCCAAAGGTTCCAGTTACAAGTTAAAATTAGCCATCCTTGGGCTCCTCCTCTTCCTGCTCCTGTCTCCTCTTCCAACAGGGAGAGCTTTTTAAAGGGAGTGCCTTCTCCTTGCCCTCCCCCATCCCTCTTTCTACCCCATCACTGACGCCAGTACATTTGAATGGAAAGATTTTTCTGAGCTGGGATAAGTGAGATACAGGAAATCACTATTGAAAGACGCCTTTATGCTTGGTGTTATCATTACCTTAGCATGAGGGAAACTCAGAGGGTCAGTGACGGAAGCCTTTTTCTGAGTTGCAAGAATGTCCAAGATCTCAGAGCAATAAAGATGCAGTCATTCAGCCACGTATTTTGGAGACCCAGGCAAGGTGCTTCCTATGATCACATCAATGACATCATACTCAACATTTCAACAGTTTCTCTCCTTCTTTCCTTTATTCATTCATTCTTTCTTTCTTTCTTTCTTTCTTTCTTTTATGTTTTTGCTTTCTTCATTTTTATTTTATTTGTGTTTATGCATGTGTGTGTGCGTGCATGCACTCGTGTGTGTGAGTGTGTGTGTGGTGTGGTTTTAGAACATGTATATTCAGAGACCAGAGGCTGGCTTTGTCTGCTCTGTTCCTCAATCTCTCTCCACACAATTTTGTTGACAGGGTCTCTTACTGAACCTGAAGTGTGTTATTTTGCTAGGCTGTCTGCCCAGCCCTGAGACCTGCCCATCTTGTCTCCACATTCCCTTACCTCCCATAGTCCTGAGATTACAGACATTTGGCCAAGCACAACTTTTTTATATGGTACTAGAATCCCTAATCAGGATCTCATGCCTGCACAGCAAGCATTTTAGCTTCTGATCCATCTCATCAACCCCTCAACAGGTTTTAGATGATGCTTTGCTGTATTGCTAGTGGTAATCCTAAGGTGGGGTTGGATATCCTAAAAAACACCCTCTTCTCTACCCCTGAAATTGTTTGATGCTTTGTGCATACTCTAAAATGTCTATCTTGGCATTTAAAACCTTGAAAAAAATGATCGTTTTTATCATAATCCAAATGGAGGTGTCATCATTTTGAGTTTATAGGCTTTGCCATAAGTGATGGTTAAGCAATTATGCAGATCAGAATGAGTAAGAGTCTGTCTTTACTTTTCATGTTTCTCAAAGAAATAACAGGTTTTCTTCCCCTCAGTATACTGGAGGCCCCACACTCCATTATTCTATAAATGGCTTTAGGAAAGAGCAGGGTGATCCCAATGAGAAAAGAAAGAAAGTATTCTATGAGCAGAGATACATCTGGGTGACACACAGTTGTGAGACATGAGAACTGGGACATCTTAGTATATGACATCATTCACTAATTTTTACACTTTATATAATGAGATATACTGTAAATAGCCACAATGCTCTGCATGCCCGAATACATGTGGAACATTGACTTTATATGTCTAATACAACAGCCACAATTAGAATAAACATGAAAGATGCTCTGTGGCAAAAAGTAAGACTTTAGAATCAAATGAGATCAAATGAAATGGGCTGTAGCTTTGCACAGCAAGTACTGATTCCACAGAAGGCATCTCTCTGAAATTGCCATGGCTCTGTAAAGCCAGTGCTGCCCTTTGCAGAGAACATTAGCAAATGATTGATTTGGGTGGTCCTGTAAACTCAACTCAGCTTTCCCAATCCTTCTACTTCAAACAATTTAATTTTGCTAACAGTCCATGTCTTCTACAATTTTCAATCACTCTGAAGGAAATAAAACTTAGGTTTGAACTTTCTAGATGCACGAACAAGTCATTTATGAGCTCAGTATTAGGAAAACCAATGCACAAAATATTTGGGTTGACGATTTTTTTTAATTGAATTATACTGTGGCTGAGTTCTCTTCAGGAACCTACTTGTTTTCTGTGTTGCTTCATTTGCCAATTAGTCTTTCATAGGAACAAAGCTTCTTACACTTGAGTTTCCTGTGTGAGAATAAAATGAAGGCTTAATAAATTCACTGTCTCCTGATGTGCCAATTCATGTCTACAATTAATTCTGCTTTTAATTTTCCATCTAACTAAAGCAGATTGGCTAATGTCATCTGAAACTTGTACTTTCAGAACCGAGGGGATCTTTCGCTCTAACATTGCCCGGGCTTGCGATTTTGTAGTGAGCAAACCTCAGTGTAGAAATGGTGACTGAGCATCAGACAGGTACTTCTTCTGGAAAACAAAAAGTTCCCAAGTAGAATCTAAGGATGCTTAAATCACCACCCTATGTAATCCCTCTGTGTTCACTTCTCTGATCAATAATTAACAGTTAAACACCAAATGAAGCTGTGTGCTATTCCCAGTATCTGGTCCACTACTCGGCTCCTTTGCCTGTTTCAATCAGCGCATTAATTGCAGCAGGATGTCAGAATTAAAAACCCAAGAACACAGGTTTCTCATCTGTTGAATGTACAGATTATTTATTTCACCATGGCCATTCCTTGAAAAATGCCTTAGCTGAAACGGCCTTTTTGCATTAGTTAAGATACAGTTTCTTTGGTCTAGGGTTGTTTGTTTTTTTCATTTCTTAATAATAAAGTTTCATTATGTTTATTTTCAAGCAGACTTTTATAAGGGGAGAGAGAATTTGATTAATTCCTTATAATAATCGACTCCAGATTTAACAATTACTGAGGACTTGTGATCCTGTTTAATTTATTTCTTCTCTAGTTTTTTTTTTCTTAATAATTGTAAGGCACATACCAGACATAATTTCATTCCACTTTTACGGTCCTCAACACACATCTCTAATATATATGTCTAATGCTATTATCACATCTAAAATTAGAATTACAAGGTCATTAATATTCAGATAGCATTGTGTCGGTGAATATTGTTAGAATTGCCTTTTCTCCCTTGCTAATACGCGTGGTACTAAGTTCAGGGTTCTGTCACACATTGCAAATTTAAAAAAGAAAAATGACGAAGTAGTCAACATAGCAAGGAGGATTTTTCCAAAATTCTCACAGCTGTAATCTGGACACCGTTCAGTGTGACAAGCCCTGCACTGGGTTCCCACAGCTGGTTAGTGTTTTGAATTCCAGCCCCATGAACTCATCTCAGGCCACAAGGGCTAATGCTTAGCGCCCAACCTAGAGCTGATTATTTCCGATGACAGAGGAACGGAGAAAACTCAAGCATTGTCCACCCTTTCCAACGGCCCTGTCGTCTGCATCATTTTCCCCCTCTGCCGGGAGAAAGTGGTTCTAATGATACTTGAATGACTCTAACCCACGATAGAGACATAAATTCTATCTTCGAGACTGTTTTGTTGAAAGACCAGCAAAATAACCTGCGGCCTTGTGTCCAAGTCCCTGGAATCTCATACCTGTACCTCTTCAAATTCAAATTTCTGTCTCTAAGTTGGACTTTAATTTGGGCTGACGAGGGAGGGGGACTTGATTGGGGGAGGGGGAGGAAAAGGGGAGGCAGCGGTGGGGAAGAGACAGAAATCTTTAATAAATAAATAAATAAATAATAAAAAAAGAAACATGGGAAGGTAAGGTAGAAATAGAAAGTATATACCTACCACAGACAGATCTCTCGTTGGTATAGACGCTGGATTTTGATTATTGCTTTTATGCTTACCTATCTAGTTTGTAAGTGATGAAACATTTTAGAGACAGTCTTGTCCTTTCAGCAGAATGAAAGCTTCTTCCATAAGACTGTCCATTCCAATTAGACCTCATCTGCAGGGGAGCAGTACAGACTCTTCCAGACTTGTTCTCAAGGGATCCCACCCATTAAGCACCCAAACAAACAAAACAATAACAACAAAAAGTGTTTATTATATGGATTTAAATTTTTGTTGTAAGTGTTTTGTCTTCTCTTAGTTTGCATTGGTTCATAACTTAGTAACGATAAGAGCTGGGTGGTGGTAGTGCACTCCTTTAACTGGGAGGCAGAGGCAGAAAAATATCTGAGTCTTAGTACAGCCTGGTCTAAAGAGTGAGTTCTAGGACAGCCAGGGCTGTTACACAGAGGGAAAAAAAAGCAAAAAATCAAACAAAACAAAAACAAACAAAACACAACAGCAAAATAAAAAAAAAAAGAATAAGAATAGGTTCTGAGAAGAGGTGAAAGAAGAGAACATGAATGCTGTAGAAATGGAACAGATACGCACTGAAAGGGAGCACGTGAAGTATCTGGTGCTTGTACTCATGACACTTTGTTTTCTAGTTAGACACTATGACCCCAAACTCACCCTCAACCCATGGAAAAAATTGTCTTTGGTCTTGGAAAGTTGCTACAAGGATAATACTAGGCAGTGTTTCCTGGCAGGTACTCAATATCTGTGGTGGAGAAACGCTTTCCAAAAGGGCTGACATTTCAGCTGTAAACTGAGTGAGTGAAGGGGCTAGGTGTGAGCAAGTTCCAGCAAAAGTCCTCAAGGAGAGAATGAACCTGGCTTAGTAAAGGGTGGTAAAGGTAGCATTTGTGATAGAACCCTGTAAGTGAGGGTCAGGTCTTGGGGCCTTGGTTCATGGATGAGAACTTGCTATCTCAGGATCTTGGGCACTGATAACATATGCTTCTCAATATGGCAGAAATTCTCAGACTCTATAGGTATCAGGATCCCTGGAAGAATTTGAAGCAATCTATGTTGTCTCCATTGAGGGTGTCTGATTGAGCAGGTCTTGAGTAGGGTCTGCCAGTCTATGGTTCTAACATTTTCCCGGAAGATGCCCAAAGGGCTGGGCCAGGGACTCACGCAGGAAAACCACTGCTTAAAGAGCCGCTCAGGAGAGCACTGTCTTTGCCCATGCTTGCAGTTACATCGGAAAAAGAAATTTCTAAGTGAAAACAGTTGGATAGTAAGTTTTCTTTTTTTTTCTTTTTTTTTTTTGCTACAATGATCATGTATCTTTCTCTCCTAACATGCCCACTTTACCTCCTTTTGAAAATAAATCTGACCCTCTATATCGATCCTCAAAGTGGAAGGGGAGTATCTCAAGGTCATAAAATCTCATTATTATGTAGCTCCCTGTGGCCTCCCAGATTTTTTTTCTTACAGGAACCATTGGCTTTACATCCGTTGCTAGGGCTACTGAGCAGGAGTTCTCATCTTCAGGTGATGGAGAACTGAACAGCCATCTCTTCATGCTGTGGCTCTTTGAAAAAGCACTTAATCTTCTGAGACATTTACACTAGAGTAAAACAAGTTAACAGAGGCCAGCAACATCCCTGATCTCCAACCAGGAGGTACTGAGACCATTAGGAAACACGGGTGAGCAGATGTCTACGGAGCGTGTAATTGATATGATGCTTTGCCCTGTCTCTCAGCCCTTAGTACCGTACTTCCTGTTCTAGGAAGTGAAAGTGAAAATATTAGTTGCTGTTTGACCAAAGGAACAAGTGTCTTCCAAATGAACACATGATCTATTAGCCGTCCTGCCAAGCCTTCCCATGGGAACAGGCATTTTACTTTGTTTTACAGCTAATTTCTTTCTTACAGCAGGTTCCCAGACACATCAAATGCCTTACATTGGAGGCTAAAGTCAAGATTTATAGTGCAAGTTCATGTAATTTAATGTCAAACAACTTTGATAACATAAGGGCTGAAAGTCAACCGTTTTCTCATGGGTTCTCATAAAAAAGTAATTTTAGCCAAATTGAGTTTGAAAAGCGGGTGTGTCCTTCTGATTTGATGGATGCTCCCTATTCACGAGCCCCTGGGAAGAAGCCGGTTACTCTCTTTTGCTACTGTAGCAACAGAATATGAAATGGGAAGGAGTGATTCTTAGATGGTATTATTGTTGGATAACCTGGAGTGAGTTTTGTTGACATTTTCTCTCTGGACTTCAAAGGGGGCAGAAACCCAAGTGTTTTCATCTCTGATGGTGCATTGGTTTTATCCATTCTGCTATTGATTTCTTTGTTTGCCCCTTAACTGTCCAATATCTCCCTGCCACTTACATGTCCTTTGTTATAATGGTCTAATTTACTAGATTGAAACCATCACTTATGCAAGGAATTAATTAGGAAGGAGATGTTTTCTTTGGTTCTTATCTATAGGTTCATAGGTTTTCAAACTCTTAGAGATAAAAGGATGTTGGAGATCATTAAAACATGCTCCTAATTTACAACTAAAGTGGGAATGAAATAAGTATCTTTGAGTGAAACACCCAGGGAGGTATAAGAGGGAGGGTCTGGAGGTTTCTCTGACATTTACTTTGGACATTTAACCAACTGGTAAAGAGAGAATGATGGGCCCTTGTTTCCTATAGCCTGATGCTTTCTAGATTATGATATACTTGACCACATCTTAACATAAAGAAGAAGAATATTCATACCCATCCATAGATCTGAAATAAAAGAACAACACCTCAAAGCTCTTGGGAGGAGACCTGCACTGAGTTGAAGTAGGTCATTTGTGGAAATAAATTGTCATGGGCTAGTGTAAAAAAAAAAAAGCTTTACCATACACGGGACACCAAAACTGGGGGTCTTCTTGGGAGATTTGTTCCTCACCTGGGATATAGTACAGTGCAGTTTTTCTAGGCTGAAAATATCCAGAAGTAGAGAAGAGAATCAAAGCAAAGTTAACAAACCACAATTAATCATTCTGGACCTGTTTTTGTTTGTGTGTGTGTGCACGCGCACGCATGCCTGTTTGTGTCTTGGACCCAAAGCAAACCAAAATACAACAAACTGGCAATATATGAAAAGAAATTTACAGCCTGGGTCTTGCAATTCCGAACTAAAGGGAAGCCACAACTCAGCTTGGTGCTTTAAGGTCAGTAATCTCATTGTGATAGAAAAGATGACAGAGACACTAATGATGATGGAGAAGTGGGGGCGGGCAGTACGGGCACAGTGCAACTCAAACTGTCCTGCAGTCCTAGCCTGATGTGGTAGCTCAACAAAATGCTCTTTATATCTTGCCCATGATGTTTACTTTGGCATAAAGCAATGCTAATGCAATGGTGCTATTGGAATGACAATGTCAATCAGGAGCTTGTTAGAGATGCTATCTCAGAGCTCACCTCCTAGAACAGTGGTTCTTAGCCTGTGGGTTGAGCCCCCTTTGGAGTTCAAACAATCCTTTGTCAGGGGTTTTCGCATTGCTCAAGACCACTGGGAACATAGATATTTATCATTCATAGCAGTAGCAAGTTACAGCAACGAAGCTGCAACAAAAATAATATTACAGTTGGGGGTTACTACAGCATGAGGACCTGTGTTATAGGGCACAGCATTGGGAAGGTTGAGAACCACCACTCTAAAGAGTCAGAACTACTTGGGAGTGGGGTCTAGAACTCCAATTTACTGTGCTTTCCGGTTGGTCCTTATTTTCCTGAAATCTGAAGAGTATTAGCAAAGGAGCCAAGTACGGTTGTTTGTCTATGATCCTCGAAATCAGGAGTCTGAGTAAGAGTGTTAACATAAGTCCAGGCCTAGCCTGGGCTACATAGTGCATTCAACACTAGTCTCAACTATACAGTAAGAGAAACTGTACCTCCAACAAAACAAACAAGCAAACAAATCTACCTCAGCTTGTGTTACAGATGTCTAAGTATAATCTTGGGAAGTAGATGTTTATTTTGGGGGGCATGGGAGCTATGTAATTATACTTGTTCAAATGTTCAAAGTAACTCATTTCAGCTCCTTTAGATACTTGATAATGAAGACAGCTGGAAACAACAGAAAGTAATTGACTCTCTCTTATCTGCTTAACTGCAAACTGGCTGTAACAACTATCAGATTAACTCTGGTAAATGAGTTCCATCACGAATTCAGATTCATTTCTCAGACAAGCAGAAGGTTTAATACTGAGGCTTCCTAGCATCCCACAGCTCAGAAGCCAGGGGCAGAAGGGAAATGCCATCTTGTCTCTACCTGTAGGTTTACTATGGCCTCCTATGGGGAAAAGGGCACTTGCTTCTTTAGCACCAGATTAGCTCCTTGTTCTAAAGGTTGGTCCTAGCACCAAATTTCATATCCTCATCTATAAAACTGAAAGAGTTGCTTCACAGGCTTCCGGTGCAATGGAGTCGCACAGCCAAGCGAGAAGGCAGCGACAAAGATCCAGTCTCCAGCTTTATCCATCAGACTTTTCCTCATTGCAGCATCATGATTTGTCATGATACTTAGTGTGATGACTATGACAGTGATTTTTGTTAAAAAAAAAAAGACAAAATAACAAAATTTGGTCTTGGTCAGAAGGTATTCGCTTTGGTAAGTTTTTAAAAAGAAATTTTGATACTTATTGAAGTATACCATAAACTCAGTAGAAGACCTTAGAGCATAGAGCTTGCTGTGTCATGAATTGCACAGGTTGACGGCAAGGCAAGCCAACAGCTACATCTAGGCAGAGACTGACAGGGCTTACTACTTCCCTGCCCAGGTACAGACACTATATCCCCAGCCAGAGCTCCTATTCTGCCTTTTAACACCTAATTCTAGTTTTGCTTGCTTTATAATATTTATTTATAGTGATTACACTATTTACTCTCTGGCCTCTGTTGCTCATTGTGTGTGCACTGTATATGATTGTGTGCTGTATATACATATATGCATGTATATATGTATGTACTGTGTGTTTAGTACATTTGTGTTTGTGTGTATATATGTGCATTGTGTGCATGTGTGCATTCATGTATGTGTGTGCACACTGTACGTATGCCAGTGTATTAAGTGTCTGTGTGTGTTCTGTGCACTCATGTATGCACGTATTCAGTTGTGAGTATATGCATGTGTGTGAGAGAGAGACTCATATATTTTAACATTTTAATGTAAGTTCTTAGTCTTATTATTGGATAGTATTTCACTATAGATATATATCTACATTTCTTGATTTTATTCTTGCAGACATTTGGGCTGTTGCCAGTTTGTGCTATTGTGATTGTGACTCGTGGTCCACAGATTTCTTTCTTTTCCTTCCTTTCTTTCTTCCTTTCTTTCTTTCTTTCTTTCTTTCTTTCTTTCTTTCTTTCTTTCTCTCTCTCTCTCTCTCTCTCTCTTTCTTTCTTACAGAGAGTGTTTCTCTGTTCAGCTCAAGCCGATTTCCATCTAGTGATCTTCCTACCTCTGTCTCCAAGTTTGGAAATTAATGAAATGGTCCTATATGCTCTTTTTCTTCTGTCCTTTTTTTTGGACAGAAATTATTATTTCTTATTTACTGAGGGACTGAGACCCCTGGAAGCCAAGCACAGGAAGGCAACTGCTGCTGCCATGTGAGAATGCTCCAGAAGCAGGCTACAGGAAAACTTAGAGGTGGGTGCTGGAAAAGACAGTAAAGACACTGCTAGGGAAGATGGCAGCTTTCTGGAAATTAGGAGGGGCTGTGTGGAAAAGGAAGTGGTCCTGTCTAATAAATATTATTTTATTAACTTGTCATAGCTTTCTGCATATGCTCCAAATATCACACGCTAAACAGAAATTTAAGTTCCAAGTGGACTAAATAAATGGAATTGTCAGAAACTGCCAAGAATTCTATAAGGTCATATGGCAAAGAAGAAAATATGGAAGCTATGAAACAAGAGGGAGAAATGGATGGGAATCTAGTTGAAAGCATTGTCACACAGCAGTGAGTCTCCTGGAGAGGAAGCACAGAGACCAGGGTCTAGTGATGTATCTGCTGAACTGTGTAGATGGCCTGGTTTAGTTAGCATTCATATACCATTTATCACTGAGATGGAGGCACTGACTCCCAAATACACAATTCGTGCCTCCTATGACCACAGCATACCCAGAGTCTGGGAGTTCCTTAGGAATTTAAGGCATGTCTCTCAATCTGTGTCATCAGACTCGAGGGACAAGGACCAGATATCTGTGTTTTAAGAAATCTTGCAAGAAACTGTGTTCCTCTGATGCAGGAGAAGCACTACTGTGCTGTAGTGTTTTTCAAACTTCAATGTGCACCTGAATTAGAGAGCTAATTAAAATTAGAACGCAGAAGCTGACGTGTCTAGGCCATAGATTGCATTTAGAAAAGAAAAGAGCGGTGCAATCTTTGAGGACTTTTTCTAATTTAGAAAAGCAATAAAGGAACAATATTAAAGGGAAAAAACAGTAAGAGAAGGATAAAGGGCAGATCTCACAATGCAGCCACATCTGTGTGGATACTCAGCATCATAAGGCATTGCTCAGTAGCATTTACTGAAATGTTTTGAAGATAATTAAAAAACAAGATTCACCATGTTTAGGTTTAAAAAAGAAAAGTTGTTCTTGAAAAGAGTTATATATGGACTGCTTTCCTAATTGGACTTCCTACTGCAGAATACTATAATAGTCTTTCCTGAAATACTGGATGTTTGTGTTTGTATATGTGTAAGACCTATTAGTTTTAAGAATTCATTTACAGACCTACCAGCCAGACATAGCCAGACACAGCTAGACACACAGACCCAGACACAGAAACCCCCCTACACACAAGTGGGCATGCGCAGACACACACACAACACACACACACACACACACACACACACACACACACACACACACACACACACAGCTTTTCTCAGTGTCTCCAAAGCAGGGCAGATTCCTGAGCCAGTGGAGGTCACACATGTCTTGGCTCCAGTCTAGCTTGAAGCCCTGAGGAATCCCAGCCTACACCACATTTAAATAAGGCAAACCCCAGGCTTTTAGAGTTCAAGTTATGGGAAGTGGCAGGAAGCTCCTGGCAGACAGATCCCAGGCCTGAAGCTTGACTTTGGAATCTAAGTGTGACACAGACTGTCTAGAAAATTGTCATGGTTGGAGAAGTCTAGTCTGGGGTTTGTGTGTGTGTGTGTGTGTGTGTGTGTGTGTGTGTGTGTGTGTGTATAAACAGTCAACTGATAAAGATAAAGATCAGTATTCCAAGGCTTTGCAGCAGATAAAGGAGAAATGATTTGGGAAGTAGGAAGAATCATGAGTTCATCTTTTCCTTGATAATGATGATGTCAATATATACGAATATTTCGAATATTTTAGAAAACTATCTCTCCTTGAAGCTTTGTGTATTTATTTAGTCATTCTTACGATCTCGAGAGTTGGGTTCTATGCCTCTATACTTTGCTTCGTAGGTGAGGAAACAGAGGTCACAGGGTGCTAGAGTAATCTGCACAGTCCCAGAGCAGTGTGAAAGTGTGTAACACACCAGAGGCACTGCTCTACAGCTAGGAGCGCTCTGCAGGGTTTTAGGCATATTGACTACATGACTTTTGTAGTTTATTTCTAAATCTGGCACCAGTGCTTCCTTTCTATAGCCCACCCTTACAATAGGATTTCTTAGCAAGAACAGACCAAGAGGTGATATCTGTCTCACTGCCCCTGTAGTTAGGTTTGACCTTGCTATTTAGTTCACCAATGAAAAGCAAAGCCTGGCTTTCACGATCCTGCTAACTCTGGAACCACTAACCAAACCATGCGATCAATTTCTGGATGCTAAGAAGTGTATGGACAGCCTTCTCTATTGCTCCAATGTGCAGCTGTCCAACCACCCCACACTGAGTGTGACAAGCTTTCAGTAGCCTTGCTCTGTAGGAGCCTACCAAGGTCAGCTGGTCTTGACCCAGATCATCTGGACTGTCCAGATAATATCCCATAGCCTTGAGGGTTTAACGCAGGAAGTTTGGGGTGGTTTCTTCCTTTTTGGTTTTTAAGTTAATGTTTTTATTGTATCTTTTTAATTGAAGGTCTCTTGCTGGTCCTGCTTTCATGAGTGACTAGGACCAAGGGGAAAGGGAAAGAAATCTCCTGGTGCAGAGAAGGTTATTTCTACTAAATTCCATATATCCCTAACCCCTACCCTAATATGGAATGGAGAGAGAAGGAGAGTGGGATGTCATTTTAAAAAAATCAGGTTTTTACTGGCTGTTAGTGGCACCCTTGGGAGGCAGAAGCAGGCAGATCTCAGTAAGTTGGAGGCCAGCCTGATCTACAAAAGGAATTCTAGGACAGTCAGGACTGTTACACAGAGAAACCCTTTCTCAAAACAAAACAACAACAACAACAAAAAAAACCCAAACCAACCAACCAACCAACAAAACCAAAAAACTCAGGATCACCTCAAACTGAATGTCCAGAGGAAAAAAAAAATACAGCCCTCCTCCAAAATGGTCACCTTGGGGAAATGTGTTCTATGTCCACCCAAGAGGAATAAGAAGATCCAAAATGGTTTGGGAAGGCCAGCATCATCAGGAATATAGAAAAGAAGACCATCCAGGAGGGTGGGGTGAGCGCTTGGCAACTGGAGTGAAGGCGTTGCTCTCCCCTGGCTGGGGTGCTTCCAGCCCATGTGTTATAGTGGAAGTTGGTAGCCTGTAACACCGAAGAGCAGGCCTGGTATAGCCAGATGCTTCAGGCAGAGACTGGGGGCTGCTCAATAAAGCTTACCCTTCAGACAGATGACAGTGTGGCCATTTTGTTTTCTATCAGGATGTAGCAGTTCCTTATAATTCATGCTTGACCTCTGTTGCCTTCTTCTTGATGGTACCCTTGGTGCTGGAGTAGATCATTTGATTCTTAAGAGGTGCTTTCTTCATGTACCAAGATGATGAGCATCAGCTTTTCCTACTTGCTCTCTTTAGTCTATTAGCTTGCATCAGAGAGAGAGAGAGAGAGAGAGAGAGAGAGAGAGAGAGAGAGAGAGAGAGAGAGAGAGAGAGAGCATAGCAGCAGTCCTGGTACATAGCATCTTTTTATTTTCTAATTAAATATTATTTTATTTAATGTGTATGGGTGTTTTGCTTGCATGAATGTCTATATGCTGCTTACAGGCTGGTGTCTGAAGAGGCTGGAAGAGGATGCTACATACCCTGCAATGGGAATAGATGGTTTTGAGCCATTTTGTAGGCACTGAGTGTATAACACAAGGCATTTGAAAAAAAAAAAAAAAACATCCAGTGTTGTTAGCTGCTGAGCCATCTCTCCAGCCCTGTCTGGCAGCATATTGACAAAGTTAGCATAGGAATCATCTCTGTCACCTCTCAGGATCTCACTAGCCTCCTATACAATGGTGTTCTTACCCTCATTCAGGCAGACGAACACCACCTTCCTGCATTTCTTCACTTCCTTTGAACCTTCATGCCATGGAACACGCTGATGACACCATCAGAGACAGCCACATCAGAGGCCAGATTTGTGGAAGTGAAAGGGAGACAAGGAGGGACCAGAAGAATTGAGCTGTCATAGCCATCAGGACCTGACGGAACCAGTTGGTTTCTTAAGTAGCACTAGGTAACTGACACATTAAATGATTGAAGGAAAATTGGTTAAATGTTTCAGCATGTTGACAGAAGAGCTCAGGTGAAACCACCCTACAAACATTTCACAAGTCCACTATCGTCACCCTGGTGTTCTGTTTAGCTTGGTCAAGAATGTGGGGTGACTTTCTTTACTCTTATAGAGGCTTGCTAAATGCTTGCTTAGCCTGAGAACCACTGTGTGAGCATACAAACAGCTTGTTAAGGATCTTGTCTCTACTACTCCTGACTTTCCACTCACACTGGAGCTTTCCCCCTCTCTATCTACTCAAGGATATTTGGTAATCTACCAATGTCTACTTGTGGTTTGCTTCTTTGAAGCCTTAATTAGTAGCGTCTTGAATCTTGACTACTTCAGGAGCAGACAATGAGTTTGACTTTCCAAAACATATACCCAGTGGGTGTGAAAGATGCTCACTCATTAAATTTAAGGAATGCAAAGATGTCTTGATATAAACATCCAAGAAGATAGAACATCTATTTGCAGCTCATTCTCACTTTAGTAAGCAGATAAATGATTGGGGGGATGACAGATAAGTTGCCTTCTATTGATGATGAACTTTCTTCAGCCATTAATAACACCAACTTAGATTCTGGCAGAAGGCAAGCTAATCTGATAACTATGGTGTAGATTCCTCTAATTGCAGTGTAAAGGGATAAAGCTGGTTCGGCCTCCTAGAAAGGGGAGAAAGCAGATCTGAGTTGTGTTGGCAACTGCCTCACTGAAACTCTCTGAGTATGCCACATGTGTGGTTTAGCTGGCGACCGTGGTGTCTGTATGTATGCGGTCATAGATTTGTTAAAACCTCTTGTCTGCCAGGGCAAGACCACTAGTTCCATTTTAATTCTAAGTTAACCTCAGGCTGGAGTCAATCCATGCTGCTCAAACCTAAATGCTGACACTCGAGCCAACCATCATTTTTGGCCCTACAATTTGTTGTTTCTCTCTCTCTCTCTCTCTCTCTCTCTCTCTCTCTCTCTCTCTCTCTCTCTCTCTTTTGCTCTCTCTTTCTCTTTCTTTCTTCTCCCCCTCTTTTCTGAGGGAGTTTGTTAACATTTGTTAGCAATCCAAAACCAGCACTTACACAGAACACAACGATTATATAATCTTTCATGGATTCTGAGACTTCCACTATGTTGCAAACTGCCATGGTGTCACTAAAAGTCTCAAATTCGAGAACAATTACTGAACGGCATGGTTGTAGGGAGAACACCAAGTTTTACTGTCATTACTGTCATGATCATTTTAATTCTTTTTAGAAATGCAGAATCAACATCTTAAGAGAATTTCTCTTTCTAGAGTGTGGCTGTAGAAAGGCTCTTGTTTGCTGTCTATTGCAGTGTATTTCTTACATGTTTTCTCAAGGTGACAATGCAAATAAACGTCAGGTGCCAGTATGTAAGATAAATTGAACGTTCCCCCCCCCCCTGGGTTTCTTTTCTTGAAGGAAAGCAAGAAATGAATCTGCTAAGGTTTTCAAACCCCTTTAATTGGTATCATGCCTTTTCGTTCTTAATTTCTAAATCTCGATTTGTCTCCTAGTTCTTAAACAATCTGAGCAATTGTGACCTTGACAAAGAATTGGTAAATTTTTGCTCTAGTAATAGTTTGCAGCAGACTTCATGGTGGTCTCTGCCTATTGGCTCAGTTCTAAAGCGATTTAACCTATATTTAGGTCAAACACTATATGTTTATAGTTGCAATTATGACTGTTTTCTAAGACTACTTGCTCTTCAGAACTCTTGCTTGGTGACTTAGTGGAGTTATAGTTGGTGACATTATCAGGAGTTTCTTTTTCTTGTACTTAAAAATTCTCCTCATAATTGGGAGAAAATGACAGCGGCTCAAAACATGGGAACATTCTGAGTGAATGTTCTTGTGGCACCACACACTTTCCTAGTTGTTGAGAACTGAATTTAGTGCCCACAAGAACCTCTGAGGTGGAAGATCAATGAGGTGAGAAGTCAATGGCACAGTAGAAGAAATACAGGCTAGAACTTATCAGATAATTGGGAACTCCAACTTCATCTACACTTGTCCGTTGTGCTGGGGATTAGGCATGTCACTTAGTGGCAACATGACGTCTGCTTCTTCATCTGTAAAATGAGAGAATGATTACTTATTTTCTGAATGGATTGCTCTAAGTACTAGTTTTCACAAACAACTCCTAGTGCTTGGCATGACCTGTTTGCTGTCCAACCTCATCCTGACTCTCATTGCCTACTATAGAATAGAGAACAAAATCTCCTGAACACAGCCAGGGCCATGCTTGTCACTTCCTGCTCTAGCTCACATTTTCAGTGGAGTCTTTCTGCGCCCTCTCCACCCACATGGAAATCCAACTTAGCTTCTAGCCATACTGCTCAGTGGCATGCTTCATGGTGCTCACTGGTAGGCTTCCTGGCTCCTACTGCTCCCTTTACCGGAAGTGACCCTCTGTCTCTAGTCACCCGGCCACCTCC
The DNA here is from genome assembly GCF_014885135.2 of Alexandromys fortis. Classification (NCBI taxonomy): domain Eukaryota; kingdom Metazoa; phylum Chordata; class Mammalia; order Rodentia; family Cricetidae; genus Alexandromys; species Alexandromys fortis. The sequence continues at coordinate 2,609,465 of NW_026067902.1, read as the reverse complement.
CACTATTGTGTTAAGCCACAACCAAATCATCCCTTTCCTTTAACTTTTGCCTCAATTTATTTATGCATCCCTTCCCCAACCTCTAGCAGCCTTCATTTGCCCTGTTAGCTGGAAGTCTTGCATTCATCATCTCCATAGCTGCCATTATTCTGATTCACCTCAATTCCTTTCTAGTTTATTAAGTGTGCGATTCCTGGAATCATCATAGGCTTTGCCCTCCTCCCCCCCCCAAAAAAATGACAAAAAAGTATTTTGTTTTAAAAGTATCACATTTGAGTAGTAATGTTCAGTGTGGGCTGACAAGTCATGTACACAGAGAGATTGCTGAACTTTGCTGATAAGACAAAGCCTAGAATCTCAAGCCAACTTCTTCACTTAATAGATGAGGGAAATAAAACCAAGAGAAAATGATAGGCTTGACAAAGTCAACATAACTTGCCAATACAGAGGAAAATAGACCCAGATTGTCTGGGTTCCAGTTCTGTGGCCTTCCAAGATCACAGTAGACTTGGTAAGGAATAGTTGACTCAGATAATGGTATCTCATTCCCTTATGCTGCCAATTCTTGGTGTTCCTTCGGGGTGTCACACTTGTTCAGCTGTAAGTCCCTCTGGTCCAGCAGGGAAGGGATAATTCACTACCCCCAAGGGTAGGCATGTGATACTGGAGAGATGAATCAGCGTATTCAATCTTTCTATACAGTTTGGGGGAGTGCCAGTCACGAATGTCAGTTTGTTTCAGTGAAATGCAATTCCAGAAATTTCACTGGAACTCTGAAGAAGGTTCTGTGGAATTGTTAGTCATAAAGATCCCATAATCGTCTGGGAGTCCCCAAGTAGTGGATAGCCTTGGTCGAAAAGGAGTCTAGTGTAAGGAGTGAGAGAAGAAGGGGAGGGGAAGGGTGAACAAGTGACAGTTTGAGAGAATGAGAGCAGAGAATGAGCATTCGAGTCCCCGGATCCAGATCTGTTTGAAGCAGAAGACCCTGGAACCATTAGACAATTGAGTCAATAATTTTCTCTTAAATCAATTTAATTTGGCTTTGCTGTTATTTGTAACCAAGAGTTCTAAATCATTCTCAGTCTAGCTCTCTTGTTTATTTCTTACATCTAGATAGCATCTCCTTTTTAAGAAGATATTTATGTTGCCATATGAAATTTTAGGTTATATTTTCAATTTCTATGAGTAATTGGATGGGAAATTTTTGGTTACTTATTGGTTACTATGAGTCTATTTAAATTTTTTACTCCACCTTGATTTAATCTTGATAGCTCATATGTATCGAGAGTTTTTTATAGGTCATATATATACATTTTGTTTAGAATTTCTAGTTTAGTAGAATATAGATTTTTAAGGTATTGCTTTGTGATTCTCTGAATTTCCTTAGTATCTAAAGTAATCTTACTCTTTTACCTCTGATTTTAATAACATCAGTCATTTCTCTCTCTCTCTCTCTCTCTCTCTCTCTCTCTCTCTCTCAATTTGTTGATTTTTCATTCCTTTCAAAGAAACAATTCTTTATTTCTTTGTGTTGTTTTCTCATTAATCTCAGCCCTCAGTTTGAGTCTCTTTACTCATTTTCTGTTTTTTAGATTCCCCTTCCCCCTTGCAAAGGTTTTTGGGTGCATTACTAAGTCATTGATGTGACTCCACAGTTTTTGAAGTAAATGCTTAGTGCTATGTGCCTTGCAGATTTTGATATATTAGTCTTTCATTTCCATTCAGTTGGTAGTTTTAAAATTTCTTTCTTGACTTCTCTCATAACACAATTTTCATTCAGTAGTGTTTTGTTTAGTTGCATAGCTTAATTTTTTTTGCCATTCCTGTTGTTGATACCTAGTTTTATACATTTGTGGCCAGACAAAACAAAGGACATCATTTTCCTTATTATTTGTTGAGATTTTCTTTATGTCCTAATATTTGCTCAGTTTTGAAGAAAGTTTCATGGGTTGCTGAGAAGAAAGTACCACAGCATTTATTCATATTTTTGTACCTTTAAATTCATTGACTATATTTATAATTAATTATAATTTTGAAATAATCATCTTGTGTACCTGCTAAGTTGCTTTTCTCAGAGTCCATTACAATGTAATATAAATTTCTAGAGGAGGCTTATTGTCTTGGTTATTCATGTTGTTTGTGTTTTTATGATTGAATATAGATAGATGAAGTCAGGTTTGTATTTCTTGATATGGATGGATATCTGCTCTTACCATTGTTAGAGTGGGTGTTTTGATGTTTGTTTGATGTTACTTCTACTTGTAACGTTGTGGCCCAGCTGAATGCTACTTAAGGTTCAGTCCTGGGAAATCCTGTGTTACTGTACCAATGGGATGTCAGAAATTGTCTCAGATGAGCTATGAATGAAGTGCTATTTCTGATCTCAGGAGCAACCCTTCTGTAGGGTTAGAAGTCTGTAGAGTGGGTCTTCTGGTAGCAGGGACTGTGGTCACAGTGGGAAGAGGCCAGATTGCAGGATGCTACATAGTCCTCAGGTGGAGGTTGGTTGGTTGAGAGCCAGGCTGGCGACTCTTATCTGGGGTGAAGAGGGTAAATCATTGTAGGCTCCTCTGGTATCCTGGTGGGTGGGGTTTCAGAGTGCTTGGGGTCCCTACTGCTATTCACAGTCCGAAGATATGACATTCTTGGACAGGCTGGACGATAAATGACAGGCAAATGCACAGACTGACTTTCTCCATTGTCATCTGGTGTTGTGATGGTCACAGGACACCACACTGTTCCTGGTAAGTATGTTTAAGTGTCTTTGACAGGTAGATGAGTAGACAGGTTGGGTCTGGAGTTCTTGGGTCACAGGGACAAAAAGTGATGTTTGAATGTATACTATGGGCTAGGTTTGTGCAAGTGTTGCCATACAGAGCAAAAATGGCAACACTACCTGGGAAACTATTAAATAAGACCCAAATGCATATAAGATTTCAGCTGTAAGCTCTGGTTATTTACAATAGGGAGAGAAGTGTGATAGTAGAGTATACAAGAAGGAGTAAGTGTAAGGGGAGAAGATCTAGTGATGATTAAGCAATGGGCAAAACTGATGCTTCTCAACTTTGCACATTGTACCTCAGAGGCCTCAAAAATGCTCAACCTTGTGCTTTAACTAAGAGAAAGTATGTCAAAGAGTCAGGAGTGGATCCTAGTCATCAGTATCTCTCTCTCTTTCTCTCTGTCAAGCTCCTAATTCATTCCCTAGTCTGAAAGTTATGAAGTTGAAGGCTGAATAGGAACTATTTAGTCAAGGTAGAAGGATGAGGAGCACTGTTGCAGAATATTTAACTCTGCAAAGATGTGTTGCATTTGTTTAACTATGTAAAGATTTGCTGCATTTGTTTTATTATGTAAAGATGTATTGCTGTTTTACCTTGCCTGCCTAAGGCACCTGATTAATCTAGCAAAAAGATAAATGACCAATAGTGAGGGAGGAGGTATAGGCAAAACTTCCAGGAGGGGAGAGTAAGTAGGAGGAGGAATTTAAGCTCAGAAAGACAAAAGAAAGGAAGATGCCAGGGAGATGCCAGGGGCCAGCCAGCCAGCCATGAAGAAAGCATACAGGATAAAAGGTAAAAAGCCCCAAGGCAAAATGTAGATGAAAAGGAAAACATTAAATTAAGTTAAAAGAGCTAGTGGGAAAAGACTAAGCTGAGGACAAACATACATTATTAATAGTAAGTCTCATGTGTATTCATTTGGGAGTCCATTGGTGGCCCAAAGAAAATACCGACTACAGAGCGTAGAGTGAGTGTCAGAACAGAAAGGCTTTACAATAGGAGAGTAGCATGAAAGTCTGTTTGTTCATGCACTGGACACCCACTTATACAGTGGGTCAGTTACATTCAGAGCTGGAACAGGCTAGTTTCTTGTTATTTTCATCTTCCAGTCCTGGGAACTGAACCCAAGCCTACACACATGCTAATCAAGCATGTTCCTACTACTGCACTCTGAGCCCCGCAGACTAGCTTCTCATATGCGCTCGGGAAATAGACTGGAAGGGGTCTGGCATCTCATACAAAAACACCAACATATATTTATGGAATGACTACAAACTACTCTTTATCCAGTGCTCTGAAGACCAGGCTGAGTTTCATAGTGTTTCCTCTCACTCACAGTAACACTAGAATTTGCAGAAAAAAATGCTTTTAGAAAAATTGTTTTGATTTTAGTATTGAGTGGTAATGTAGCTAACGTTACATAGCAACCTAAGTAGGAAACAAAAATACCCGTGAAATGTACTGAAAACTGAACTGATTCTATTTGATGTCTTATTTCCAAAGCAACTAAAGTAACTGAACGTAATTAGTTGAAGAAAGAATATTGTCTGAGACTAAAGATGTGGAGGATGGATTGCATTTTGGGTTCTTATTTATAGTCTTCCTCATTTTCATATTCTCCATCATGAGAATCTCAGTTGCTAACATAAAAAGGAATTATGTAGGGCTGGAGAGATGGCTGCTCTTTCAGAGGTCCTGAGTTCAGTTCCCAGCAACCACATGATGGCTCACAACCATCTGTAATGAGATCTGGTGCCCTCCATGCCAGAACATAATAAATAAATCTTAAAAAAAAAAAAGAAAAAAAGGAATTATCTAGTTTTCTTAACTTTGACCTGACTTTGGTGTTTGGGATCGTCTTTTAACCTAGAATGTGATGGACTCTATGGATGCTGTTAGTAAGTCTGGATTCTACAAATTGTTGTGTGACTTGGGTGACTGTGCCTTCTTGCTTAGTTAGTCCAGAAGAAGAGGAGAGCATCTGGAGTCCAGTTTCTCTTATTTCCTCAGTCATCTGCCTGTCAAGGTCTATCCTTAAACTTCCCCAGCTGACTAGACTAGAGGTACTGTACATATGTTATGGAGCTCAGCCTATGTCAGAAGAAACACAACTGGATCCAGCTCTAATAGGTCACCTGCAGCAGCCCAAGCTAAATAAATGCTCATTATTCTAAACCACTGGGCTTTGGGGTGCTTTGTTAGCCAGCAGTAACTAACTGATACAGTGAGATTTAGAAAACTTTGAAATTATTTCGCATAATACTTTTTTGTGAATCATGAGACTACTGAACTAAAAGGCCTGTGAGAATAATGGTACCTAAAATAACTTATTCTTTGTTGTAGCAGTGAGCCCCTCTTCTTTTCCTGTGTTATAAAGATAATTACTAAATTTCCTTCATTCCGACCTAATACAGGGAGGCTTCTGTGTACTGAATGCTGCCTGTATTGGTAGAGATGAGAACATTCAAAATAGAGGACTTTCTTCTTTTAATTAGAAGGAGCGTTATTTTGAGTAAGAGGCTCCAATATATGTTTTTGTTCTTTTAAAACATGCTTGTGGAATCATCCTTTCCTAATTCAAGGTCACAGATAATTTACTTAAGGATCATTATACAGAGCAGATGAAGAAAGCCTAATTTTTTTTGTCTCAAGTGTGTATGTGTGTGTACATGCATGTATTGTGTGTTTGTGTATATCCAGGTGTCAGATTATACACATTTTTACTACTAGCTTTTCTAAGCTCTAGGTGAGAAAGGCATGGGTAAACCACTTTATCCTTCCAAGAACTGTCTCTAACACATCTTCCAGTGTTGGGTTTTCTCCCAGGTCCCTACGTTGCAGTGTTACTTGCTCGTGAATCTTTCCTTCTGAGTAAGGAAGCTGAGCAACCTGTTTGGCATGGTAAATGTGCTAACAGCTGATGGGGACAGAGGTAAATTTACTAAATTTGAATACGCAACCATCTTCAAAGATATTTGCCTCTGTACCAGAAGCTGCAGTGGCATTATCAGGTTGGCATGTGGTACTTATACAGCACTGAAAGCTCAAGGTTGTGAAATAGAAATTAAAAACAAAACAAAACAAAACATAACCTCTCTTTGATTTTTTTTTAAACCAGCCATGTGTTAAGTCCCTGAAACACCTGGTTTCTGTAAATAAAGAGGCCTTTGCTGAGAATTACATTGTTTGGCTGACTGGAGTATAATGGTTCTCTCTCTGTCCACCCTGCCAGCTTTATTCTCCTCTCTCCCGTTAGGAGAAACTATGGAGACCACTGGCTGTGGACCATAAACTAGTCTATGGGAATAGTTCACAAGCTGGCGAATAGTTCACAAGCTGGCGAAAGAGCCAGTGTCCTGCGGTAGAACTGAAGCTGAATCGGGGCTGGGAGAACCGACTCTCCTTCCTTGTCTTTCGACTCTTCACTGAGGGATCTTAAGTAAGCCAAGTTTTAAAGCCTATCTCATGCAGGAAACAGGAAATTTAGAGGTGACAGCCTTTAATCCTTGGCGCTCCCCATAGCTATTCTTCAGAACAGTCACTAGACAGTGGTGGGGGACATGGCCACCTCATTCATTATTTTCATTTCAAAAGCTAAAGTGTCAGAAAAAAAGAAGCATTGATGGTGTTTTTGTTGCCTTCTATGTCTCTGCCCTTGAGTTTGACAGTTATTACACTTTGAGCTCAAAAAGTCTTTAATGTCACAGATCACCATAAGACAGTATTTCAATTGGAGGCTAATTGTGAAAGAATGCAGAGGTACTTCCATATCTGCAATGAGAAAATTTCTCTAGGCTTTGATTTGGGGAAGGACATTACTCACATGGACTTCAAATATGTTTTGTGATACATCGGCTTTTAACATTTTATCAACTCCACGAAGCTATCCCTACAGATTCAATGAAAGAATTCCTTGATTATCCAGAACACAAGGTTTCCCTTTAAGAAAAGAATGCTTTTCTTCTTGGGGAAAATTTTTTCTGATCCAACTTTGGGAAGGCTTCAGCAATGATTTATGGGTTTCTATTGACCCATTGGTTATCTGTTTAGACGAAATGAGTTTTCTATTGATTGAATATATATCCTGATTGAATTAATCTTTGGAACGGAATGCAAGGATGGGGAAGGAGAAGTGATGAGAAATGTATCTCCCCTCCCCCCAGGAAGGCTTGAGAATGGGCTTATTTTTTGTGTGTGCCACATGGTCCTTCTGTAATTCTATTTTCACCGAGGGTGAATGTGATTGGGTGTACATTTTCTGGTTTGAAATACAATAACAGTAACTAATGGGAATCTGATTAGTATTGCAGGGATTTAACTCATGCTTTATGATGTTTACCCCTGTTATGCTAATGTAATGCTTTTATGGTAAGTTATTTTAGCATTGCTTCACATGACTTATGGCATTTATATTCTGAAGTTCCCAAGTCATGACAAAGTCAACTTAGATGGCATTCTCCTTTTCTTTTGATCTTATATTTGAACAATGGTATGCATGTAGAAGAGTGAACACGTGCTTGATGCATTTTCAAACTGAATAGCCTCATGACCAGCACTAGGTCATAGGGACCCCTCTTGCTCCTCCCTTGAAACTTCCATGTACCCTTTCTAACAGAAATTAACCTGTCTCTAGACTTCTGACAACATGCCTCAGTTTTATTTATTTATCTATTTTGGGTCCCCCACATTGTTCTTTGTGTCTGGCTTCCTTTGCTCATGACGTGGGCTTTATTAGTAGCATCGAAACTGGTGGCTTATCCTCCCCAGTGCTGTGGAGTAGTCTGTATTATACATCTGTATTATACACCTGTATTATACAATGTATTATACATATGTATTATATATCTGCATTATACATTTGTATTATATATCTGCATTATACATCTGTATTATACACCGGTGGTGCTCATTTGCCCATTCCCCTCTTGAAGTGCACTCAGGAAACTTCTGCTTTGGGCTATCATGAATAATACCACTGGGAACATTCTGATACATGCCTACCAGTGAACACACGTATACCATACACTTCCCTTGGGGATGTGCCTTTGTGTAGAATTGCCAAGTCAGGAGTATCCGTTTTTAAAATGGATAGTATTAGAGGCAAAGGACAGGATGGACTGAATTATAAAATCAGATTACTCTTGTGACACCTGAATGCTATTGGGGGGAAGTGAATATTGTCATGGGAATACATCCTAGGTTCTGAGAGTTCACGTTGCTAGTTCCTGTGCCTGAATGGCAGGAAGTTGAAAGTGTGCTGACGGGGTCATGTTCTACCAAACTGCTCTCAGCCCCAAGTTCTTGCCACATAAACGTTTCTAGCCTAAGCCTTGAGAGTGTTATGGGAAGTGGCCTCAGCTCCTTTTGTGTTCTCTTCCAGCTCAGGTTGCTCATCTGTCCCTGTGCCCATTTGAGGTAATGAACTGACAGTTGTCAAGATGAATCATGACTCGTTTTCAGACACACAGGAAGACCAAGTTTGTGACTAATCAACAAGTCCTCTGGACACATGATGAGGCACCAAGCTCCATCTCATCTAGGCAAGTTCAGGCCTGAGCTGCGCCTCTGAGCTGGAAGGGAAAGCAAGCATTGGCAGAACAATTGTGTTTATTTGATTTGCTGATTTGGGAGACATGCCTATCTTTCTCTCTCTCTCTCTCCATCTCTATTTCCTCTACAAAAGCTTATTAGTTTATTTGTCCCATCGTGTTTGTATGCCTGTTTATGAGTGTGCTTAGGATCCAGGTACTATAAGAATTTACTAAACCTCAAGAAAACTGTGAGCCCCAGCTAATTCCAGAGTTTTTACAACATGACCTTTTTCCTGTCTTTCACTATTACCTGGTTCCTCCCATCTTTCTGTACAGATGTTATTGCATTAAAATGACAGAGAACTTGGCAGTGTTAAAGAGAACTATGATCTAAGGAGGGACAATATGTTCATAGATATTGATACCCAAAAAATAATGTTTTTTTTTACTTTAGGCTTCTTTAGAAATGGCACTTCAGAAACCCCAAGCCACCCCCTAAGACTGTTCTTAGGAATCATCTACATGCACGTGCACAGCCAGATGTCAACACCACTGATTTGCAATCACCTATGTGCCTGCCATTGGTCACATGGCATTGCTGTGGAAATAGACACTTCACTCTGCAGAGTGTATCTGATAATTTCAGCCGTATGGAGGTATTTCCTCCATGTGCACTGCATGATGTTTTAAATTCCAGGAATTTGCTTTTCCCTTTGAAACATCCTTCAGATTGCACGGTTTGTGCAAAAGAGAGAGTAGACAGGGGTATCAACTGGCTGCAAGGGTCTGGACCATTTCATTTGCACCTACTGAAAGCCCCATGTTTGCTGTAGAGAACCTTTCAGAATGGACTCAATTAAGCCCAGACAGTTTGATTAAACTTGTTTTTAATTGTAACTGGTTATTTTTCCTGGCATAGAGCTATCTAGAATTTCATTTGTGTCTGTTTCCCAGATAATCTCCAACCACATTAACAGTTTTCTAAGTGGTTTTCAGAATATTAAAGTGGCACATTTCTTTCCTATTTCTTGACATCATTGGTGTATTGTGTGTGTGTATGTCTGTGTGTGTGTGTAGTCCTTTCTACAGAGCTGTTTCCAGAGGCCACAGAACTAGAGATTCCAAAGACAGAATATTTCTTCCCTATAATATTGAGAATGCATCTTCCTGATATATGATGGGGTTACAGTTAAGAGATAAGTTCGTCATAAATTTCAAATATTATGTGATAAGTGTGTGTAATACACCTAACACCCCCAAACATCATAGCTAGCCAACTTGAACATGCTGCAACAGTTACGTTAGCCTGTAGTTGAGTAACATCTAACAGAAGTGTCTTATATGATATAGTGCCGGATATTTCATGTAATTTGGTGACCACTGAACTGAGAGTCCAAAGACAGAACAGTTATATAGGTATGATTTCCCATTGCCATGTAGGTGCAAATGCCATGGTGTATTGGAGATTGTAATTCATTCTCTGCCTCAAACTTTAGACTCTTCTAGCCTGATCATTATTTTAAGAAAGGGCTCCTCCCCATCTCTGATAAAGGATAAAAGAATTAGTGTTAAGGAAACAGGCAACATTTACCTCTTTTGCAATGGTTTGCAAAGTGTAGTCCTGGAGCAGCAATATTAGCATGGTTAAGAGCCTCTCTCAGGGGCTGGGCAGATGGCTAAGTGGGTAAGGGCATTTACATTACAAACATTAGGGCTTTCTTTTGAATCTCCAGTAACCACAAACAAAGCAGAATATGGCTGCATATGCCTGTAACCCCAGCAACTGGGGAAAGAGAGAGGTAGATCCAAAGAGTTTGCTGATCAGCCATCCAAGCTGAAACAGTGAGCTCTGTCTCAATGAGACCCCTCTCAATATGGCTAGAAGCTATAAAGGACTGCAGCTATCAGTTCTGGCCTCTTCATACCCTCATATGGTGCACACACATGCATACATAGCAAACATAGCACACCACACACATGTATACCCACCCATGCTTTCATGAACATATATACACACAGAGAATTATTTTTTTTTTTAAAAAGCTTCTTTCAGATTCAATTCTATTGTGAGACTGTTCCCAGCAGTTTATGTTTTAATAAGGCTTGCAGATAAAGATGAAACAGGCTATAGAGCAGGCTCCGGTTTGTATTACATTTTCCAGCCTTTAAACATTAAAACCATAAACTTTGAAATAATTATGTAGTTATTTCTTTCTTTGCCATTTGCTTTCCGGTTTTTCTGTAGTGGTAATTTGTACTGCAAGTAAAATGACAAAAATAAAATAAATACCAACTATGAGTTGGAACTTCCTCAATCCTGCCCCCTTTTCTCCAGGCAGGCAGACAGAAGAGCTGCTGTGTGAAGTATATTGAACATCTCTCCCCGTTCACCTTGTATATATGTGATATGCATGATTAAGTCTTTAATTATAGGCCTGTGACTTGAATATCTTTTCCACTGGCTTTTGCTGTTGATTTCTAAATAAAGTTCCTGTCTTTTTTTTTTCTCCTTGTATTTTTTCTGTTTGCTTGTTTCTTTCTACCCCCATCTGTTTGGGGGCACAGTTACTTCACAACCGTGTTTGCCTCTCTCCCCTTGGCTTCTTGCTGGAAATTTTGCTCAGGGCACCTTGAATTGCCTTAAGTATTGACCTCTCATTTATGAGAACACAAAGTTCTAGGTCACAACGGAAGAGAACAGAGTCAACAATGGTGGCTTTCTATAGCTTGTCTACTGCAGAAGGGCAGCTTGTTTGGTCTCACTTCCTGATGGGCATAATGTGTGAGTGTGCAGGAGTCAGGAGAAACAGAGTAGCAAACCAGGCTCTGTTAATCTCCATGACAAGTTCATGGAAAGCTTTGCCAACTGCCCATTTAATTATTGGATGATCAAGTGCCTGTGCCTATCAAGGTTGTAATGAATGTGCAATAGATTATCTCCACTTGAAGTATATTGTAAAGTTTTTTGAATATATTCTTTGGCTTTCTGAATGGGTTATCATGTTGGCTAGTGACTTTTTCCCTGGAGCAGGCACAGAGGAACACATAGTATTCCAAAAAGATAGTTATACCTACGAATGGTTGTTGCAGTAGAAGACAGCGTTGAAAGTTCTCAAAACATGCTCAGATGAGTAGAAAGCTTGGAAACTAAATAAACACTGCAGGGTAAAGCTGGTCTGATATCTAGGTCTCTACTTATTCCAGTCAAATTCTCAGGTATTTTAGGATGAAAGTGGTTAGTTTATCTGAAATAAGCACTCTGTAATGTAATAGCCAGCATAAACTCACAAACTTAGGTCTCGGTCTACATTTACTATAAAGAGAGAACCATGCAAGACATTGAACAACTTTTAGGAAAGGACTATACATCAATAAACAAGAGCTGGTTCCATACCCAAATTATTTTCTTTCCAGAACTTCAAATTTTCATTCTTTTCTGCTGTCTTCAGACACATAGGGAACAGTGTTGCCTAAAACTGTCTGGTATCTGGGGCTGGAGTATCAGAGCCCTCTACCCTGAGTCACTACTAATTTTCAACATCCAGATGTCTTTACAGGGGACCATCCTTAGCTAGGCAAAGTTAATGTGTGGTGTCAGAAATCAGTAGTTACCCAGGGGAAGAGTCTCCACCCATTGCATTTAATTGTTCCTTTTCTCCCTGCCAGGCAGATAGAGTCTTTTATTACGATGAAGGAAATGATCTTTTATCAGAGCCAACGGAATGGCTCCAAACTCTGCTGGCAAATTCATTGGACTATTATTGTTCTTTTACTAAATCCTCTTTATTTTTTAAGATCCACTTATTAAAGTATTATGCACACAATATCAGACACTGGGTGAAGAATTGGATGAGTTAGATGATGTGTATTACTTCGCACCAATTCAGATTTTTATCAGTCTAGAAAGTTTCCTGCCTTCCCCTTTCACTCCCCCACATCTCTATCCTAGGAAACCACAGATCTGACCCCCATCTCTATGGGTTAGCTTTTGTCTGTCTTAAACACTCAGACAAATGCAATTATATAGCACATGCTCTTATGTCTGGCTTCTTTCACTCAACATAATATAAACATCCAAACGTATGCCCTGAGCTAACATTTTCTTTGAAAGCGAAACCATGGGAGAATTTGAAGCCTCTTTAGAGAAAAAAAAAAAAAAGCCAGAGTCAGGCTTTGTGCCTTCTATCAGTGAATTTCTCTTTTACATCACTGTGTAGTATTCTACTGTATTAGTATTCCTAATATGCTGTTGATGAATATTTGGATTATTTATAGCTCATAGCTATTATAAATGAAGGTTCTATGAACATTTGTGTATGTTTGTGTGTTTACATGCATACATGTTTCCATATCTTTTCAGAAGATGAATACCTAAGGAGAGAAATACTTGGTTACATTTGACTTTGAAGCCAAGGGTTAATTGTTTCTAAGGGTGGTGTTCATAAAACTGTGGGAAGGTTCAAGCTGCATCATATTCTTATAAAGAAACAGATCTCACAGAGAAATATAATGTGATGTGGGATTCCCCTCTGTATTCTGTGAATATCATTGGTGAATAAAGGAACTGCCTTGGCCTGTTGATAGGGCCGAACTTAGGTAGGTGGGGAAACTAAACTGAATGCTGGGAGAAAGGAGGCAGAGTCAGGGAGAAGCCATGCAGCTGCTGCCAGAGACAGACATGTTGAACCTTGCCAGTAGGCCATGAGCTTCATGGTAAAATATTAAATAATGGAAATAGGTTAAATTAAGATGTAAAAGCTAGTCAATAAAATTTAGAGCTAATTGGCCAAGCAGTGATTTAATTAATACAGTTTCTGTGTGTTTATTTGGGGAGTCTGGGCGGCCAGGAAATGAACAAGTGGCCTCCAAAAACAATAATGTAAGTTTTTACTTAAAAAAATTATGCCTGCGTATGTATGCAGATCTGTGTAGCATGTGTGTGCCTAATGCTCACGGAAGCCAGAAGAAAGTATCAAAGGTGACTGGAATTGGAGTTACACATGGTTGTGAGCTGCCGTGTGGGTGATTAGAATCAAAACATGTCCTCTGGAAGAAAAGCCAGTGTTCCTTTATTTTTTTTCTTTTCCCTATTATTGAAAATAGATGTTGATTACAGTTTCCCCTCCCTCTACTCCTTCCAATTCCTCCTTGTCTCCCCTCCCACCTGGATTCATGCCCTTTCTGTCTTTCATTAGAAAAAAAAGGCCAGGCGGTGGTGGCACACGCCTTTAATCCCAGCACTCGGGAGGCAGAGGCAGGCGGATCTCTGTGAGTTCGAGGCCAGCCTGGTCTACAAGAGCTAGTTCCAGGACAGGAACCAAAAAGCTACGGAGAAACCCTGTCTCAAAAATCAAAA
>NW_026067902.1:2530141-2595642 GCF_014885135.2 Alexandromys fortis | reverse complement strand
ATATATATATACATATATATATATACATATATATGTATGTGTGTGTGTGTGTATGTGTTTGTGTGTGTATGCAGAAGCCCTGATTCAGACTCATGCATGCAGACACTGTGCCTGTTGTCTCAGACTCTCTGAGTTCATATGTGTGCTGATCTTGTTGATTTAGAGGATTTTGTTTTCTTGGTGTCCTCCATCTTCTCTGGCTCTTATGATATTTCTATCCACTCTTCTGTGGGGTTCCCTAAGCTCTGAGGGGAAAGACTTGCTAGAGACATCCTATTTACTGCTGAGTATTCCCAAGGTCTTTCACTTCTGTGTCTCTGTATTTGTTCTTATCTCCTGCAGGTAGATGCTTCCCTAATGAGGGCCAAGCCCTTCAGGCACAGAACTAGGAGCGCAGCAGAATATCATCAGAAGTCGTTTTATTGCTGTAGTCCCCTCCCCATTTAAGAACAGCAGTATTTGGTTTTGCTTTGGCTCCCTGGGCTATCTAGTCTCAGAATCCTGTTCACCCAAGCAGTCAGTGTCAATATGGGTTTCATCTTGTGGAGTGAACCTCAAGTCAAATCAGATATTGGTTGGTTACTCTCACACACTTTGTACCATCATTGAGCTAGCATATCTTGCAGGTAGGACACCATTGTAGGTCAGAGAGTTTGTACCTGGGTTGGTGTTTACATTTCTTTTTCGGTAGCATACAGAATACCATTCTATATCAAAGATGCTAAAATGTGCAGATGAAGGTTTTATGTAGGCATTAGCTCAACTTCTCCATGTTCCATGAGTTGTGTAGGTGTTGTCTTCAGCAATGGGGTTTTTGCCATCATTTTGTGAAGAACAACCTAGAGTCTTGGAAGAGGCTGATTTTTTGGGGGGGGTTTCATGGGATCCCTTTGGTCAACAACTTACTTAGATATAATCCATTCCCATACAGGAAACCATTTGGTGACAAGATATGGCTATTTGTGGCTTTCTCTCTCTCATTATTTGGTGATTTCAGCTAGACTGTCTTTCATATACGTATATATTTTTTGGAAGTTTCTACTGTAGTAGGTTTCCATAATACCTCTTGAATGGTCCTCAATTTTAGTTGTAATCCCTCTCTCATCCTCTTTCTCACTGTATCCTCCCATTCCAGCTCCCCCCATATATGCATAGCTATTTATATTTACCCTATTTCCCCTTTCTAATGAGATTTATCTGTTCCCCATGATCTCTTTATACTTAGCCTTTGTGGTTCCATGAATTATAGCTCATCATTTATTAAATAACTAATATATACATATAAGAAAGTAAGTACAATGTATCTTTTTTGGGTTTGGGGTACCTCACTCAGGATGATTTTTTTCTAGTTCCATCTATTAGCCTATGAATTTCATGATTTCATTCTTCAGTTTGTTTGCTTTTCTAACAACAGCCGGTTTTCTTAACTGTTGAGCTCCTGAAGTCTCTTTAAGTTAGTATGTTCCAGTAGGTTTCCATGGCAACTCATCATGTCCTCCAATGTTCATGGGGTTGGTTTCCAGTAGTCCTAACATGGATTGATCAGTAGAGCATTTAAAGTCGAGTCATAGAAATATAGCCAGTACAGTATGTACAGCAATCACAAGTCCATTCCTAGGGCCCATCCATTACTGGCCTGTGATCAAGTTTTGAAATTCAGGGGTTACTTTGTTTCCTTGTGACCTCAGTTTTCATATCCTTCAACATTTAAATATCTTTTAAAAAGGTAAAAACTTATGGAAGAACTAGAAGCTTCTTATGGTGATTGCATAACAGATTACAATCAGCTTGGTAGCTTTATATTTTATCACAGTTCTGGTGGCTAAAAGTCTAAGACCAGCTTCCTGGACAAAGATCAAGGTATCTTATGGCCATGCTGCCCAGGAGGCTCCCCTGGAAAAGCTATTACTTTGTCTTTCAACCTTGTGGATAATTATGTAAATGAAAATAACTTTTGCTCTAACTTTTACATAGGTAAAACTTATAAGAATATAGATTTAAATATTATTCCACTAATATTTTCTATCTATGATAACATTTCTTTTGTTTTAAAAGTAGAGTAATTCTGCTTTTGTGTATATATGTACCTATGCTTTTTATTTATTTGTTTCTTTCTATGTAGACATGAGTTGTTCTCTTATCTTGTCTGTTAATAATGCTTCATTGTGCATGTTCAATCTTAGTGTGGCTAGTATTTCCTGGCTGCTGGCCATAACTCTCCTATTTCTACATGTCCAATCTTCACCTTGCTACCTTTGCCCCTCTCACATAAGCACTCCTATGCTTGTATTTATGTCTGTTGCTAAATTTTTTGCCCACAGAGAGACAAACAACATCTATTCCCCCCCCCCCCCCCCCCCCCCCCCCCCCCCCCCTCCTTAGCTCCTAACAACACACTGACATATGATTCCAACAAAGCTTACTGGGAGGTACTAAAGAGTTTATTTACAGAGCATGCACAAGGAGTTACGGCAGGAGTAGAGGTGGATTTAAAGTGGCCACACTGGGAGGACTGCATCCAGCAGTTCTTGGCTTCTCAACAGCTGCATAGACAATCCTCTCCTCATCTTCCCCACATATATCCTCTAGCCTCTCCCCCATAACTACAAGCATTTAGGGAGAATGGCCTACATCTTGTTGAAAGGAATAGTTGAATACTCAGGTGAGGGGCCATGATCCTCCCTGCCCTCTCCTTCTAAGGGAAAATAGTCAGGAGGCTCAGCTGTTACTATCTTTTGAGAGCAGGCCCAGCAGAACACCTCAAGATGGTGGCAGTTTGACTCAGAGGATAGTTCTGTTAAACAAGGTTTTACCTGAGTAATCTGGGATCATCTTCTTATCTCTAAAACAATTATATGACATCAAAAAGACTTTTATTTCCAATAAGGTAACATTTCAGGTTTAAGGATTAAGCTTTCATATCTTGGCGAAGCATCAGGGTGGGGATTTTTCAGCCTACCTCAGGAATTTAGCTTAAAGCTGTTTGTTACTAAATCAAGGTTCTTGACCTCTTCTGAGAAAGGAGGTGGAGGATACTGAGATTAGAAGGAAAAAAAAAAAGAAGTAAATGCTCAGATTTCATCAGCAGTTTCTGTAGCTTCCTGTTATCCTCTGTAATCCATCTGTAAGTATAATGGCTCTAACACCCCGATACGGGAAATAAAGTCCCAACCTGGGAATGCTGGAGCACGTGATTTGTTCATGGTTAATCAACAACTTCCACTTTCCTTATTGGAATCGGTGGGTAGCAAGTTATAGCCAAGGTCTATATCTACTGAAAAGTATATTATTACCCTTAAATTACCACTTCATGTGAATTTTTCCTTAAATGAGCTTACTTTGATTAAATATTGGAAAAGAAAAACCACTTGCAGTTCGTGGCTATCTGAAATAAATACTTCTTTTTGGATGCTGCATTCAAGTCCCTGCCTAATATGAAAATAAAAGTGTGGGGGAAATACAAAATTCTGGTAATGTAAAGACAGCTCTAAAATTGAGATGGCACTGCTGGTTTTATTGAGAGAAAAATCACTGAATTGGGAGGCTGGCTGCCGTAGAGATGACGGACTGTACCTCTCCTTTATGAGGTGGTTGGCAGAACAGGGAGACTATGTTAAGCCACCCTTACCTGAAGTAGTGAAGGTCTGAACTTTGCTCATCTGGATATATTTAAGGTCATTAAAGTTTAACAGATACAAAAGTGGTCTGTCCCATCCATTTAAGGTTTCCAGAATGAGTTATTACTTTCTATGGGAAACTTAAGCCAGGTCTGTTTTGTGTTAATGCCGAATGAAAGTGGGAGAATACAGCCAGGCGAGATGCTGAAGCCCACTGATAGGGTGAAAGTGAAGAGGGAAGGAAAGGCTAGCAGGACGACATTCCTCTTTCCAAAAGGCTACCAGCCCTGCCTTTGATGTTGAGATTGTTCAATTACCATGGACCGTGAAAGATACTCCCAATTGCTAAATTGTCATTTCCCCCTGTCCTGAATACTGTAGTGTACTTCCTGCCTTACTGAAGCAAGATAAATTAGCTTCAGAGTCTCCATGGGAAGTGCTCTTTTCATTCCGTGCAATTTTGACCTTGCTTCCTCCATAGTAAATGGACTCTGAGAGCCATTTTACTTACTCACAGAAGGGCTCAAATTCTTAGGCTTTCATTACGTTTATTCTCTTCAAAAATATCATCTCTCTCTCTCTCTCTCTCTCTCTCTCTCTCTCTCTCTCTCTCTCTCTCTCTCTCTGTCCTCTCTCTGAATTTAAGAAGTTAGGTGTTTGCTACATTTAAGGCAATATTGATTCAACAGCATTCTTGTTTATTCAAGATGCAAGGAACAACCTTCAAGACCTTGGCAGTACCATATAAAGTATGCACACTGCTAGATGCATGCTCTCTAGTCAAGAGGAAAGGAATGCTTCGTAAAGGTTCTCAGCGGGGTCACAGATTTCACATCTTTTCCGTTGAACACACATGCTAAGAACAGGTCCCAGGTATGGCCTTCCCACAGAACATTCATCTGTGTTCATGTCTAACATATGCAGTTGAAGATCAGTGAGATTGCCCAATCTGGACAGCTCAGCTCTGGGGAGGGAGACCCACATATCAATCAGGTTTTGTCAAGTTTTGTCCCCATCTCACAGTCTACATTACAAAACAGTCAGTATTGTATTTATTCACAGTTTTTTCCACCAACATGAGCATTGGCCTCTGTTTCAATGTCAGGCTGCATTTCTTTGTCCTTGTTGTCTTCTGCTATCCACTTGTAGGTGAAGTTCTACTCTGCCATGAGAAAAATCTTGTTCTTAGGGGCTCAGTACCTTAGAAAATGCACTGAGCAGTGGTGGCCCCTGTTTCCCCTTTCTAGAAAGTCAGCTACTCAGTTGTTTTTGAGAGTTAGCCTAAATCTTTGTCTCGTTTTCCATGGTGGGTTTCTCTCTCACACCACCTTATGCTTAAATCCCTGTCTCAAATGCCCAGTATCAATGTTTGAAATGCTTAGCCCCTGCTCCGTGTTTACGCGAGAACCAGATTCCCCACTTGCACAGGCTTCACATAGTACTGATCATAAACAAACAAGCAGACAGACTGACAGACATATAAAGGCAGTTACTTATTAGTGAATGCATGCTTATAATAAAGATCAAATACTCAAATGACCTAATCCTTCCCCACATGATGACAAACATTTAATATCATTATTCATATAGTTGATATGCATAAATATGTTATTTACGAAGTCATAAACCCCCTTAATTGAATTAATTACTTTATTTATAATATACTAATTAATTAAGTTGATCAAAATGAAAGATGTGACACAAGTCACATTTCAAATGTGTAGGCTCATGGATGGAGTCTGTGATGGTGCTATGGAAGAGAGAAACTTAAAAGTTGACAAACAACTGTCTTTCTGAAGTGCATAGGTTTCTAGCTTTCTTAGGGGCCAATTTCTCCCTCCTCCCAGCTTCATGGGTAGACTTGGTATCTAGAAGGTGCTAATCGTTGAAGAGACCCTTAGTCATTTCACTTGACTCTTCGCTTCTCTCAACTAGAACTCTGCATAAAACCCTCCACTGTTTATTTTAAAAATTGCTTCCTGTTGCCCAGAGTGGGCTTTTCCTGACACAGCCATTGTCAGGATCACATCTTTCTGTAAAGAGTGCGAACACTGAGCTTTGAAAGCTTAGCACCTTGTCCATGATCTTTAAATGAATGACAGAACTAGAAGTAAAATCTAGTCTATTTGCCTTAATATCCTCTTTTCTTAACCCTTGCTCTTCTGAGCACCTTGGTTGATCTCACAGGCTTCTCTGAACTGGAGTCAAGTGCCTGCATGGCTCATCTCCCTTGAAATCATCCAGAACGAACAAGTTGGGTTTTTGTTTGCTTGCTTGTTTTTGTTGTTCTTGTTGTCTTCACTGGCAAGTTGGAATGCTGTCTAGAAATCAGCTCTGTCCACAGAGTTTATTTCTATCTTATGGTCTTAGTTAGTATACCCCAACCTGTACCATGGGTGGTTAGCCCCTTGTTTGCTATTTCTGCAGCTTACTCCAGTTCTGATGTAGATCAGTTCTCAACTTTCCTAATACTGTGATTCTTTAATACAATGTCTCATGTTGTGGTAATGCCAACCATAAAATTATTTTATTGCTATTTCATAATTTGCTACTGTTATGAATTATAATGTAAGTATGTTTGGAAGATATAAGTTTGCCAAAGGGGTTGAGACTTACAGGTTACAAAATGCTACCCTAGATGCTTCTTGACCCTACCACCAGCATCCCTGAGGGATAGAGATACTACACTCACATTGACACAATTCAAGGAACAGAGGATTGTATGTAGAGTTGGTCAGAATTTTGCCCTCATAGTATTACCCGTTGCTTTTAAATAAAAAAGCCATATTCTTTAGTAACTACTTGATGTCCCTAAGAAAATACAAAGTTTAACCAATAATCAAAATTTTCCCTTACTATGTTTATTTTCCTCAAATAAATTTTATTTTACAAAATAAGACCTTAATAATGTTGTTCAACGAAAAGTCTGTTTATTTATTTACAATAGATGTCACATAGGTTAGTAGCCGCTTGGCTGGATTTGTGATGCAAAAAGGAAGCTGTGTCCTAAAACTACAGAGCCACAGGAGCTTAACTCAGGGGATTCAACTAATAGGTGACTGAGATGAACTGAGTTTCCTGTTTCACCGGGATTTCTAGTTCAATATTATTTCACAGCAGACTGGGATTTTTTTTTTATTCTTAATGCTTGTGTGGTTTTCTGTGTCCTTAAACCCAACAACTGTTTTGATAAACCGAATGTGCTCATTTTCCTAAGGAGCGTATAGTGCTTAGAACACAGTAGATATTCAATAATTATGTGCCGAATGAATGCATTGAGGACAGAAACTTTCCAGATAAACTCCATCAGATTCTACTTCCTTTTGCTTCGAGTCTGAATTGTGCAATGTTATCCTCAATTCAACCCTAAATCTATTTTCCCAGAAGCAGTGAGTGGTTTTCTACAAGCATGCTATTTCTGGGATCTTGTTTGGCTCCAGCATTCTTTTCAAGAGCCTCGACTTTCCAGATTTGAGTAGCAGCTGCTTTTTTGAGTGATATACAGGACCACGCATGCTTTTTCGGCCTGTTTCTTCTTTTCCCACCCCCCGAGGGATTGACATCAAGGACTGTGATTAATGATCGTTGAGTATTTCCCTTGCCCTCCTCTACACTTTTGTTTTGTGAGCATCTTACTTTAGCACCATTAATCTCCATCTATGTCTTGTTTTCTTATTCTTTTTCTCCTGCAACAGGAATCTACTTAGCAAGTCCCTTTCTCATGACTCTGCTTTCCTTCTAATTTGCAATCTAATAAGACTATCTTTTTTTTTCCATACATTTTGACACTATTATCAAAATTTTGCTTCTTTATGGAAGGAATTTAATCCACTGGTAGTCTTCCATAAGCCAAGTGGTATTCTGCAGCTTTCAATGTATCTTCTATCTTAGCTCATATAGGCTCTCTTGAGATAAGTACTATTTGTCTCCTGAGGGCAAAGCCAAGGTGCTATGAAGTGTATGCATAGTTTCGCCACTGCGTCTGCATCATCAAAAGCTAATGCTGCTCCCACATCCATATCTGGTGGTATTGAAGATGTATAATGTCTTGGTTGCTATTTTGCTAGTGACTATATAATCACCACTTTTGCACATGTATTTGAGAAGCAGCTAAGTGGGAAGGTAGAATTGGAGCAGCTGAAGTGAGCCAGCCTGAGAAGTCGAAAGGAGAAGGGTCAAATTTCTAATTTCCTTCCAACTTCAACAAAGCCAAAAAGGCCACTCAAACTAGTAAGATTCTAACTTTTTGTTAGAAAATTGCAACAATTTAATACTCTTCCAATCCTCTCCCCAACTCCCTCCTTTCACTTCCGACAGGTGATTCATGAAATATTCCACTGTTTAAGTAGATGTTATGCATCACTTTGATTTTCAGCAAAAGACCTTGTTCATATTTTCCCTTGGACGAATAAACCTGTGTTCATCTGGCCACATTTGTCACTGGTCTCTTTCTTTCCCTGTCAAACATCCTGCCAAAGAGACTCATTTACTCTTCACTACCTCACGGATACTCCTTGCTCCCTTCCACCTATAGTGTGACCTAGCCCTGTCTCTCTGATGCTATAAAACCTGCCATGATACAGATTACCCCCAGCCTCTGTAGGGCTCCCTTGATAAATCCATCTGTAGCACTTGATGTTGATGGAGGAGGGTCATCTGTCTATGTGTTACTCTCATTGGTTAATAAAGAGACTGCCTTGGCCCTATGACTTTAATAATTTCTAGGACTCTATGGTATTTTAACTCTTGCTTGTTGCTTCTTTTAATAATATCATTGTTAGCTGCCCAAACTTCAACACTCGGTGCTTTCCAGGTGACCCTCTATCAGGTGCCCCTCCGTCAGGTGACCCTCTATCCATAATAAAACTCATTCTCCCTGTTTGACTACTACTGCAATATTATAAACACTTGTTGTTCTGAGCATTAGCATTCTGTATGATAATATTTGCTTGGTATTCCTTTAACCTCTCTGTCTTCTCCAACTTCTAGACCTTCGTTTCCTTCTGTAATCCCTCTTTCAGCAAATAGTCTCACTGTTTGTCTGGCTATGTGAACCAAACCCCAATGAAATTCTCACAAAGCTTGCTCCTTCCAATCAGGTTAACTCGTCTCATCCTGTCAACTCAGTCTCCTAGTTCTCACTAGTCTGTTCTCAAATAACTTCTCGACCTTCTTGTTTCTGTGCTGTTTCTTGTATTGTTTCTAAACACTTTTTTTTAGCAGTAGCCTAAAAAAATGTATTAACATTATCTCCCTGCCTTCATCTCCTCATTCAGTAACTTACACTTGTACTGGAGAAACTATTAAAAATATAAGATGTGGAAACATCTTTTATTGGTTTTTGATTATTTGGTGATTTCCCCTCGTAGGCACTTAATGCAGCATAGCACACTCTAAGAGGTACTTCATGGTCCTTACCTTTCTAGCAGCATGAAGCATCTGCCTCTGGCAGCCTCCTCAATTTGTCCTTTCTACAGTGTAAACTCCCGTTCAGTGTTTTTGCTTGCTAGGGAAGTCCTTCTTCCTTTCCTCCTAAGTCACTCCTCTATTTCAAGAGTCTGTTGGTGAAGATGCATGGATAGGGGTTAAGGAGGATCTCAGTTGGGGAAGGCGAAACATGATCAAATACACTGTATGAAAAAACATTATAGAAACTATATTTACAAAATAACCCATTCATGTGTTATCTGTTGCATGAAGCCTTCTAAATTCCCAGTTACAGGTAGAAGAACCTATCACAATGTCTGGCCCTAACGAGGAACTCAATAAATGCTTGGTGAACTCTTCTTAGACTCTTGACAATGCTCCCATCATGCTCTTCTCAACTTAAGCTCCTTAATATAAGAAGACGGGGACGTTAAGAACACTTTCATCAGTCTCTCGACAGCAATCATTACATTGTTCATCTTGTACCAGATCCTTCTTTCCTGTGACCCTTGGATCTTCTTCCAAAGGGAACCCACATTAGCAACAATAGTAGTTGCAATAACAATCTCTGAAACATAAATCATTTGGAAGAGAGAGGGAGGTAGGTGTCACTGTAAATGGACCAAGCTCTCATTATTTAATCAGAGAGCTAATTGATGTTACAAAGAAAGAGTAGAACAAACTGATTTTCCCCCACAGTTATGCTGGGAACATTTGAAAGCATCTGAAGAGGAAATGACGAGTGGCTTGTGTTTGGGAAGGGGTAGTTGGGGAAGGGAAGAGACTGGGCCATCTTTGTAATGCTATGTTTATCTCCATTATAAATGTGACTTCATTGTGAGGGCTTTGTAGCCCTAGAGAGCCAAAAGAAAAAAAAAAAGGTATTAATATGCATCTCCCCAGAATGTTGCAGTCAATAAGTATCCAGATGTTTTAAGATTTCCAATATGTTCTAAGTACTTTGCTATTTCATTAGGGAGGAACTTGGGTTACTCCTGTACAGACTAATGATATGCGTTGGTTCCTTAGCCACAGCCTATTTCAGGATCAATTTCTCTTTATGATGCTTGTCAGTATCAGTGTTCAGGAGGACAAATTGGTTTAGCTAATCCATGTAACGTGCCATTAACAAAGTACAGTGTAATAAAATCAACAAGACTGATTACATTCACCATTGGTGTAGAAAGAGAATTCGTATGGAAGAGACTTGGTAGGCTCTGACAGCGTATCTTACTCTTTTGGTTTGTTTGGTTTTATTATTGTTGTTTCGTCTGACACAGTGTTTTACTACATAGCCCAGGATGGCTGAGAATTCACAATTGTACTGAATCTGCCACCAGAGTGCTGGAATTACAAGTGTGTTCCCTAGCCTATAGTTCTGCTCTTCACGGGCGATGAAGTAATGCCAAAACTAAGAGAGAACTTGTACTCTGTAAGGAGTCAAAGTTCATTGACAATTGATTATATTTGTGAAAAGTTTTTGAAATGAACCCAGATACATAATGACTAAATCTCAATGCCCAAGCATTTCCTTATTGAATATTGTTTTCCTGTTGAGAGAATATGGATACAAAGAGTACCAAGTGCTATAGGGCTTTTAAAAGTCTCTTTTAAACCGATGTCTAAAAATCATGGCTTGGTCTTCTCAGGAAAAGAAAATGCTCTAAGTCCCTAACATTTAAGCTTGTGTTATTGAACTTTCCTTTTCCTAAATAAAATTAATGTTGATAAGTTCTCACAAAAAAACACTAGCTAAAATGTTTATTTTTAAATTACATCCCCTGTTCATTCTTTTTCTATTTCTCTCAATCTTTGAGGAATAATTTATGATAATTTTATGAACCACTTTCTTATTTGACAATGGTTTCATTTTCACTATAAAACAAGATTACATTATCTCTTAGATTTTTTTTTCTCTTGCTTGTTTGATAGTTCAGTCTTGTTTTGTAGGGTGCTAAGCTTCACATAAGTTACACACAGAACTTAAACAAGGTCTTCTCTTTCTGTTTCCGGACAGACAGCGCATCCTGCACCAACAATTCTGCTTAATCGTCTATTAAATAAACAGGTTGAGAAGGGTACTCACATTTTTTTGCTCCTTAATTACTCCAAGTTGGGCCCCAGCTGGGGCCCATCGCAGACAATTTTCCCTCCATCAGATAAAGGAGAACTGTTTAAAACCTTTCCACTGTTGTAAGCAATGGACGGACTTCTAAAAGCTTTGTCTCTACATTAAGATCTGATAAAGGCAAAATATTAAAGCTGAAACAAAATAAAAGTGTTTTGAGACTTCTCCCCACCCACCCCTCTCAGTTCATTGACATGGTGCACTTGAAGACATTCCTAATGCTTTTATTCAGTTGTCTTAAAACTGAAATAAAAATCAGAGTCTTTTGTATGGACAATCTACTGAGTACCAAAAACCAGGACTTTGAAAAACAGTACTTGCTATTGAATTATAAACTTCATGGAAGTGAAGTTATTGATAAAGAAGAATAAGCAATGATTAAGAGAATAAGAGAGCCTATGGGGCACAATTGTGGATTGTGTTCCCAGGATGATTCTCGCTCTTCCTTTGTAGTTACATCCAAGCCTTCTGCTGAAAAGTAGGAGAATGGAGGCTTAAGGCTCATGAAAAGACACTGACACAAACACTCATAAAAAGCATGCTAGACAATTTAGAAAACCCAGAAAGGCATTAGTAGAAAATTAAGAGAGACATACACCTCTTTTTCCCATTAGAGATCGCATATCTGTCTTCTGTCTGAAGGTCAGTAAATTTTCATTTACTTTTCTAAGCTTTTGCCCCTATTCTACTATTTTAGAGCTTTAAAAATGGCCACTTTAAAGTCATTTAAGAAAAATACACACACACACACACACACACACACACACACATATATATATATGTAAAAATATAAATATAGCCGGGTGAGTTATCATAAATTGATATTCAGCCATTATCTATGCTAATGGCAACCTTTTACTGTTTTAAAAGAATCGAATGGCCTCTGCTCTAGGTCAGGCTCCAAAGCTACAGACAAACCTTGCCATGAACATTCTCCCTCCAAAAAAAAAAAAAAAACCCAACAGAATGAAATTTAAAATAGAATTAAAGCAATGCAGAAATAAAATAAAATGTATTATCTTGACTCATGATATTTAAAAGAAGTAGAGTAGCAAATACTTAAGTGTCAGTCATGGCTATTCATTCATCATAGACTGTATAACTTCAGTTCTGATTTCCCCTTAAATCAAATGCTTACACAAACTCCATTTTTAAGCCACTTTTTTTTTAAATGTGTTTGTTATAAAACTAATTTATCACAATGTGGCCTATTTAAGTGTCTCATTTATAATTAAATTTGTTTAAAATTTAATCCATGTACACCATATTTATATCATTTTACTTATTACCCTACAACTTCTCTCTTATTTACTGGCTCTATTCACTCTCAAATTATGCTTTCCTTTTTTTGTTATTTTCTTTCTTTCTTCCTCTCTCTCTCTCCCTCCCTCCTCTCTTTACCACTCCTCCTCTCTTCCATTCCTCTCTCTTTCTTCTCTTTCTCTCACACACACATGTACCAACACACACATATACATATGTTTCTGTGAACATATTGTAGTTATAGATTAGTTTATATGTAAACACAACCTGTTTTGTTCATGTAGTGTTGTATGTATATGTATAGTTTCATGACTGATTGCTTGGAATTGGATAAGCAATTAGACTTCTGTCTCTCGGGAAGACATTATCCCTCTTTCAAAACTCACTAGCCGTTAGTAGTCACTAGTAACTCTTCATCTCAGGGTGGGGCCTTATGAGATTTCCCTCATCCACAGTGCTATGCCGATTGGTGTTGTCATTGTTCAGGTTTTGTTCAGGCAAACATGTTGTTAATATTTCTTGGGTGCAGCTTCCCTGACACAATATCACAGCAGATATCCTGGTCCCCCAAACAGCTTCATTGATAAATCTCATTTATATTTTAACTTTGAGGCATTTATTAATTATTTGTAAAAAAACACACTCTTTTGGTTACTTCATTATTTTATATTTTAGAAGACATAACCTGTCTAAAATTTTGAATTTAAATTTATAGTGGCAATATTTATTGCATGTTATGATGGGTTTATTAAAGATGTTTTCTTAAAGGTATATCACAGTCTTTGACTATATTCACCCCAGAGCCCTCTCCATTGTTTCTCTATAGTATGCTTATCTTGATTCTGCTTTCATGTCATATTTTTATTTATGATTATGTGTGTCTCTGTAAGCATCCACAAATAAAGAATATGCGATATTTGTTTTTATGTGTTTGCCTTATATCATCTAATATGATGGTCTCCAGCTGCATTTATGGTCCTGCAAATGATATCACTTTATGCATGAGATATATTTCATATATGCATATATATCTCATAAGTGCCTATTTATTCACAGGTTGACAGATACCTAGGATGATTCTATATTCGATAATTATGAATGTTTCCACAATAAACGTGAATGTGCCAATATGTGGTATTTTGATATATGGTCTCTTGATGTAGATTCAGAAGAAGTATAGGTAGGTAGGATGTTTTATTTTCAGCTGTTTGTAGGTCCTGCATATCGATTTCCATAGTTATTGGAATAATTTGCATTCTTCCCATCGGAGTATAAGGTTTACTTTCTCACACAGACCCTCATCCAACATTTATTGTTATTTGTTTTCTTACTGATAGTCATTCTGACTGGGGTGACATGGAATCACAGTGTAGCTTTAAGTTCGATTTCCCTGATGTTTCAGGATCCTGACCATTTTGGTCATGTCTTTACTAACCAATTTTACCTTGCCTTTTGAACTGTTGGTTCATTTCATTGGTCCGTTTACTGACTGGCTTGTTTGACTTCTTAGTTTTCAGTCTTGTATGTTTTATATGTAGTCTAGATATCACTTGTTTATTTTATTTATGGGGAGAAAATATTTGCTTCTGTTTTCTAGGCTGCCCTTGACTTGATTAGTTCCCTTTCTATGCAGATGCATCTGGATTTTATGTAATGCCATTGGTCATGTATTCATTCTCTTTCCCAAGCTGCTGAGGACCTTTGCAGAAAGCCCTTGCCTATGCATATATAGGAACTATATTTTCCTCCAAGACTCATAGAGGTTTCAGTCATATTAAGAACTTTGAATCATTTTGAATTGATTCTCTCCCAGAACACAGGAGAGGGACCAAGTTCTTTTAGTCTATGAATAGTTACTATTTTTAATATTGGCGCATACACACACACACACACACACCCCAATGGATTAGAGAAGTGGATCCAGAAATAAACCCATGTTGCTGCAGCCATGTCATTTGAACAGAAACGCACAATATGCACTCATTTTTTAAATCATGGCTTAGCTAGATATGCAATTTTAATTGAAGGTATTTTTTCTAGACAATTTAGTAATAATTCTTTATTGTTTTTTTGTCAGCTGTTGGGACTGTTAAAAAAACCATTACTAGCTTTTATCTCTTTTATTGTTTTTAAACTAATTCTTATACTTTCCCAATAATTTTAGTTCCTCTTGCAGCCATGATTATTCTAACAGTTTGAAATTTCAAAAGATATGCCTATAGATGGGTCTATTTTTTAATCCACAGTTAGTGTGCTCTCTCTGTGAGTTGTCACAGAACTCCAATAATAATCATACTCACTAAAAACCTGATGGAAGACTGGAGATTTTTTTCCTACACGTCCTTCTGAAGTTCTTGTAAGATATCATGAAGCTTCTTAATCTACTTCCCACAAATCTTTAATACTGTTGTTACTGTTGAAATAAAATTCACCATCATAAAAACACACCCTAGATTTAAAAGTAGAGTGGTTTTTATTATATTCTAAAAGTTTTGCAACAGTAACTATTATCTAATTCAAGGACATTTTCATTACTAGAAAAGAGAATTATGTATCATTAGCTGTCTGTATCCATTCCTCATTGCCCCAAGCCCTGGCAACCAATCAATTACTTTCAGTTTATATAGAATTGCCCAATGCCCATCCATGTTGTAATATAAGGCAGTATTTCATTACTTTTTATCTGTGAGTAGTATTATGTTGATCTGATAGACCTCATTTCATTTGCCCATTCATTGGCTGATGGGAATTTGAGTTGTTTGCAGTTTGGGGCTATGATGAATGAAGCTGGTACCTTAATCATTCATGTCAAAGTTTTTGTGTGAGCATACGTTTTCAATTATCTAATTAGAAATTCTCTTCTAGAAGTAGAATTTCTGGGTGTAGTTGTAAATCAATGACTTTTTTATTTTTTTAGAAATTGTCAGTTTTTCAAAACAGCTGTACCAGTGTACATTCTCAACAGTGATGTATAAAGATTCTAATTTCTTTACATTATAGATGATGCTTTTCATAAAACTATGGCTGTCTCACTATGTGTAAAGCAATATTGCTTTGTGGTTTTGATTTGCATTGCATTTCCCTATGGCTAATAAAGCTGAGCCTCTTTTCTTGCCCTTAAAGGACTTAACATCTCTTCTATGGACAAATGCCCATCAAAGGTTATTGCCTTTTTTCAAATGGGGTTTGCTTACTGCTGAGTTATAAGAATTTGCAACTCCTCACACTGGATGCTAGAGTCTTTTTGTTGTTCTAGAATAACATATTTCATAATTACTGAATTATGATATAAATACCTTCTTATGACATAGATACTAGACTCTTGCTAAGTATATGATTCAAAAGCAGTTTTTACCCAGCCTACTAAAGCTTTTGTTTTATTTTGTTTTACTCAAATATTCTTAGCTTTGTTTTTCTTCTTGTTCAGTCATTGTTTCCATAGTTATGCTAACATCTTTCTTTCATTATACTCTCACTTCATCATTGGCTGACTTCTTCACTAACATATTTATAAAGCATCTTGGTTAGTTTGTAGATGAATTAAGGTCTCTTTGCTACAGCCTACTCAGATAAGGTTATATGTTGAATTAACTCTGCTCTGAAAAAATGTTTCTGAAAATTAGATATGAAACATTAGACATTTTTTGGTATGGAGATTTTTAGGACCAGAAGCTTGCTTATACACCATTAACCACCTAAACATTGAGTGTCACAGCAATACCAGAAATGACTTTCAGCTTATGGAAGAGGTTTCCTTAAGTCCTGGTAATCTTTGATATGTTGATATTGGGGTTAGCTTGGGGCTGAATTGATGGTAACCTGGCAAAATGCTTAGCTATGTCTGTAGAACTGAATGTTTCATGTGGGTTCTAGGTTTTGCCAAGGAACAGAAAATGATTAGCATACTTTTATTTTATCTCATACATGCTTTTGAGCTTTTCTCTCATCTATTCACCATGCTTTTGAATTTTAAAATATTTACATACTTAAAATACATGATGTTACACTATGTGGGTTGATTGTGCTTTTCCTAATAGCCATGTAACAGCTGACGGAAACCCAGTGTCTCCCCTTGAGTTCTTAATTGGGAGAGTCCAAGATAAGCTCAAGATAGTATGAGCTGTTGCTATTGCCCTTCATTGTGTTCCAGAACTTTAAGGTAAACCCCATAAATGAAGACACCATACACTTTGGACACAAACCTTGGAGGAATATAGCTAGACCTTACCTGGAAGCTTTCCCCCTGAGGACTGACTCCCCTTAGTATTGGAATGTGCTATCCAAAGTGCAAAAGGGGAGGGGCAATCTATAGTAGACCTACCCAGCTATAAGGCCTATAGACCACAGTAGGGACCAGAATAGCAAGAAATACCTAATGGTTCAATAGTGACATTATTATCTTGGGGTAATCAGCAGTTCTGTGATTTGATTTAAGGCCCACTTTCTATGAGGGAATTCATGTCTGGTACTGTAAACCTAATCAGTTGTTGATAGTTGGAGCAGTTACTAACCCTAGAAGAGAACCTATCGTTTCAAGTTCCCTACTAATATTATCTCTAACTATGTTTTAAACATTTATTCTTATAACCCACAGATAAGGGCAATTTTCACCAATCATCAAAGAAGTTTCCTTTTGCAATGCATGGAACTATTTTAGGATCTAAACTTGTTGAAAATGCAGAGCATCAGTGCCTGTGGGATGCTCAACCCCAATCAATATATCTGTTAAGCAACCCCTACAACTAAGGTTCAGAGAAAATTGCAGAAGAATGGATGGAAACGTCATAAGAGTTAGAGGACCAGGAAGCCTGCCCCCAGGCAGTATCCACTGAAAATGTTAGGAAAGCTACACCCAGGAAATCTCAAGAATATGGTTGCCTGAACAAGATGTAGATAACGACATCAGTGGATATGAACAGGAGAAATTCCTCAAGATCTCAGCCCTAGAGGAAGAGCTACATGTTGCCAATGGCTGCTGACAGAATCAGTTTTCTTCTGGAAGTACCTCACACATGAACTGTCTAATCACAAGTGGCCAGCCCCGGACACATGTACTAATAAGCAGTGTTAAGTAGATTAAGTAGGTTGTGTAAACATGTATGAGGACACACATGTATATATAACAACATGATGTATTGTTACATAATATACATATGTACCAATAATAAAGAGAGGTCATGAATTTGAGAGGGAGTCTGAGGGCACAGGAAGAGTTGGGGGGAGAGGAGGGGTGGAGTTACATAGATGCAGTGTTTATATGTGGAGTTATTGAGAAAAGGCTATGAGGGCTGTTGAAAAAAAATTTGACATACACTGGGGATTTTGTAATATTTTTCTCTTGGCAAAGTTCCCGTGCAATAACATAGGAAGCAGAATATTTCTGAAGCATCAGCTTTAGTACCAATATTGACGAGTTAGAAGTGCTAATACGGTAGAGAGATGTAGACACCAGTTGTTACTGCGTCCTGAGATCGTCCATCCCATCTATTTCTGCCACCTTTGGACACATCCCTGAGTAGGTTGACCTCTGGGTGCTAAAGAGCTCTTTGTTTTTCCTCCTGATGTGTTGGAATGTGAAAGAACAGTGGGCCTTTGCTCTGCTGCATTCCACTGGGACCCTTCCAACTCCAGCTCATTAGAAACACCCCCGAGTCTGAGGGCTATGATGTCATATGTCAAAGCAATGAAGTAATTGTGGCAGGCCAAGGCAAAAAACAATTTAATTTTTTTTTTCAGCTTTTGGGAAATTTTCTTATATTGTTTCAAATGGAACTCACGCCTCTTATGTATTACTGCATGTGTATTCACAGGGTAAGAAGTGGAGTCTGGTGGATGGGATCAGCCTGGAAGGAGCTCAGGGGACACTGATATGGATGAGCACACTCTTTCTTAATTTGCAATCCAGGTACGTGGTATATTAGTCATCTTCTGGAAGAATGAATGAGAAGGCTACAAGGAGCTCTTCAGGAGAATCTAACAGTGTAATAGCCGAAGAAATTAATAGCTGTATTTATCACTCCAACCGGTCCTTTGTTTAAATAGTTTTGGAGGGAAAATTAGTAATTTGGAATTGATATTTCTATAAGTTTCGTCAGATGGAGTCTTTCTATGAAGTAGCATTTTCTTGTCTTTAGATTTTTGAGGAAAACAGAAGGCCATGATTAGCTTTTAAATTTCTTTTATACTGATACACTTTTCAGAAACACATTAAAATGAATCCACATTTTAATTTTGTACAGACTCCTAACTTTAGATACAAGGTTCTATATGTCTTGAATCATACTCCGAGCAATGAGCTTGGCTAGTGAACATGTTTTCATAGAGCTGTTCTGAAAAGAGACTGTGGTCCCTCCCATCACCATCTAAGAATTACAGGCAGAGGGAATAGAGGTGCAGCTGTTTAGTCTAGAGGGGGAATTTTAGTAAAACCCTTCCTATTATCTCCCTTTCATTTTTTCTCAAATCTGATTTTGTAACAGTAATTTATGAAATGTTTTGCTTTGAAATAAACAAGGCTATTTGTCATTCTCATTATATTCTCAGCATGGTATATGACACACAATGTTCAGAATCCTCCCAAAGCTTTACAATAATTTTACTCACATTAATGCCCCAAATAAAAAGTTGTGCATAAAGATTCAGGAATAATAAGGGTGTAAGTGAGTAAGCCATGGATATATGACTTACGTGGTTCTCCTTTCTTGGTAAGCTAGTGTCTAACTTTCAGAATAAACTGATTCTTTATTTTTTTCTTTTTTTCCATGTGGAATTAAATGAATGTTACTACCTTCATGGTAATAATGCATTAGTCAGATTTTGCTTTAATGTCATGTAACAAACAACCCCAGATTTCCAGTGGCTTATAATTATAATTATGACTAAATATATAATTGTTTGCTCATTTGTTTGGAAAAAGCAGAAATGATCTGCCAAACAAAACTGATTCAAATATATATATTGAATATATATATATATGTATATATATATATCTGAAGAAGAAATGCAAAATGCAAGAAAACAAAACGAGCTCAGATTCATTTAATATGATGAATGTTTCCACCTGTTGTTTCCACTCTTTGCTGTTTCCACCCTTTCCCCTCCTCTTATTTTTTTCTCCTTTACTGCTTTAAGATAGTGTCACATCCTGTCATTCAGCCTGGCTTGAAAACCACTGTGCAAACGAGGCTAGCCACAAACTTGTGGTAATCTCTGACTTCAGCCTTCTGAGTGCAGAAATTACAGATGTGAGCTACCTGGCCTGACTATCATTCCTCTCTTTCCCTCTGTATTCCTCTTTTGAAAGGGTCTCACTCTTAGTCCACATTAATGTCAAACTTGTGATTCCACTTTCCTCAAGCTTCTAAAGTGCTGGGAGTATAGGCATGCACCACTACACCAGGTTATATTCATTTCTTCGATGTTGCCTAGCCAATGTTTTCAATTACTTACCTCATTAACCTCTCAAGAGCTACATAAATAGCTTGATAATTTTCACTCTTGTAATTTATATCACAACCCAGGTCTTCCAATGATGCTGGATCTTTCATGTTTATTTATGTCTGGAATTTGACTACACAACTTTTCACACATGGGCCCTCTTCTGACCTGTTTCAGACTGATCGCAGCTCAGGTCTCACCTTTCGTCTCGTGTGCTTCACACCTTAGTGTCTTTCCTGGACTGGATTCTGTTTTCTCATCGCTTGCGTTGTTTCCACTCCTCCCTTATATTCATTTGCTATACTCACGATGCAAAGATCCCCATAAAAATCGCGCTTCTGGGTTTTTATTTCAAGGTTCTGGAAACATTGGCTTTCTTTGAAATTCAGAGACATTTAATAATTTTTTGGGCACCAAATCTAAACAAGGAGCCAGACAAAAATAATAACTAAGAAAAGTCTGAAATACAGTGTTCAGTAGATTTTGTGACTATATTTGATAAAGCATAGATGGATATCTTTTTAATCTTTGTGTCTTCATTTTAATAATTATGAATTCTTTTAAAAAATATCTTTGTTATGTTTCTGTACCAAAAAAAGCTACTTAGAGGAAAGGACTTATTGTATTTTATACATATACAGGCCATAGTTCATCACAGAGGGAAACCAAGGCAAAAACTCAAGGTAGGAACCGAAAGCAACAACAGTGAGGCTTCCTAGCTCTCTGACTTGCTCAGCTAGGGGTCTTATGTATCCAAGCTCACCTGCCTAAGGATAGTGCCTCTCACAGTGATCTGGCCCTTGATACATTAATCATTCATCAAAAGAGGCTCTCATAGACCAATCTTATGAAGTCAATTTCCTCTTCCCAGGGGACATTAAGGTATGTTGATTTGATAATAAAAATCAATCAGAACAATGTTCCAAATGGTACTAGGCTGCTAAAGTTGTGACTGATGAGTTAACATAGTACAGGGGGCTTAAGCAATCAGATTAAGTACAAGCCAAGCTAAAGATAAATGGTAAATTAGTAATAAAATAAAATAGAAACATACAAAAATGGTTCAGTTGATGGAACAAAATGATAGAGGATTGGCGTTTGTTCTAAAAGTGATAATGGGTGTGAAGGAGGACCAAAATAAAAATGGGAGATAGATCTTCAAAGATAACTTGTGGTGTGTTTCTTATAATATCAGACTGATTTAATCTGTTTCCTCCTTAATGGAGAACAGTCAAGCTTACAGTGATAATTTTATCAGCTGATTTTTTATGAATTAACAAAGAAGCTCAAATAAGTCAGTGACTGATAACAACTAGTTATTTATTCCACAATTCTAAGGTCCAGCGATTTGGGCTGGGCTTGACTGGATTGTTTTCTGGTCTGCTTATCAACTGTGATCAGTTGCTAGCTTGCCAGGAGAAGTGCATCATCTAGAACAGCAATGACTCAAGAATCTTTTCTTTGTTCTCAACTCCATATGACCATATAGAGTATAGTCTCTCATCTAGGAGGCTAGCGAGGTTATTCATTTAGAGACTGAACCAGTTTTAAAAATAATATAAGCAAGCAAGTCCTTTTGGTACTTAGATCTAGAACTTTCACAACAGACATCTGCTACCTTTCCTCTTTAGCCAGAGGAAAAGGAAATACTCAAATATAACAAACACACTTTATTAGATGGAGGAACTTCCAGAGGCATTACCATCCCTGACTTCAAACTCTATTACAGAGCTACAGTAATGAAAACAGCTTGGTATTGGCATAAAAACAGAGATGTTGACCAATGGAATCAAATTGAAGACCCAGATGTTAATCCACAAACCTATGAACACCTGAGTTTTGACAAAGGAGCTAAAATTATACAATGGAAGCAAAGTCATTTTTTGAAAGATGTGGATACAACAAAGATGAACGATTGCTTTCAAACATAAACATAATTAGTTGGAGGATTTAGAGTGATTCATTTCTTACAAACTATGAAATAGTAAAACAGACTATAGACTTAATTGAAGTCAAGCGAAATTGGACACTATAGAAGCTATTGGGATCAAGTAATATTTGAAGCATGTTTATCACCAAGAAAACTAATTTAACAGGTCAGGGGATATAACATAGAGGTAAATTAGTGTGTGCTGAGTAAAAAATGATACTTGCATTGTTGAGAAAGAAGAACCCCAGGACTCAACAGTGATGACCTTGTAAAAGGATAAATCGCCAGGTGAAGAGCTAGGATGCTAGGATTGTGCTTCTGACCAACCAGTGGGATAATAACACCATTAATTGGGGTGAAAGAATGAGGAAGGAGACTTGGTTGAGATCTGCTTTGGGTAGACGAGGTGACATGCTAATGATATACCATGTATCTGCATCTAGAAGGAAGTTTGAAATTTGTATCTGGAACTCAGTAATCAAATCAGGGTGAATTTATGTGTCGTTCATATACTGGTAAAAAGTTGTAAGCATGGGAGAGCAAATAGTACTGGTGGAACATGTTTCTCAGACTCCCACCAAGGCAAGCTTTTTATATGGTAAGAACCAAGTTGAAAATAGTTCAGACAATAGGCAAACAATGTGCAGTCCACCTTCTATACTTAGGAGCAGCACATTTCATTTATTGCTAAGCTCCGTGTCACACAAGAAATTATAATGGAAGTCAACTAGGAATAGAGGTTAATAATAAAAAATGATTCTCTTTGTAAAACACCTCAGTGACAATGTCTGATCAAAGTAATTTTCCAGTGTTGGCTCATAAATTACAACAGCCATCTTCTAAGCTGAGTATTCTTTCTTCTCCCACATCCCAGAGGAGCACGCTGAGGTTTGTAGAGTATCTTTCCTCTGAGTATTTTCCAGGCCATATGATGCTGTCTTAGCGGCTACTACTGTATAGAAACCATGGATACCAATATCTAGTAATCTCTGTTTAAAATCAAGGCTCCCAGTGTCATAGAAAACCCATGACTGGTGTGTGTTATATTCAATTTTCGTCCACAAGTTTGGAATGTGTGTGTTAGATATATTTCTATATATAGATGAGGATGAGATAATAGTCAAGCTGTGTTAAGAATTGAGTTATTGATTTAGATTCGCTCTACTGTTTCAAATGGTGGTTCTACCTGGTTTTATAGTGTGGATATGGTTTATCATTTGAACCATACTGATTAATGATACTTTTTCTTTTGCAGTTATAAGGCTGATCTGATATTTTAAGACAAGCACTAATAAAACTTTCCTTTCTTTTCTTTTTAACATGTAGTGTTCAAATATTACAAGATATTAGGCCACAAAATATTGAGTAAATAAGCTATTGACTTTTATTCTCTGTTATACAGACTCACAGACATATTTAAATAGCACAGCTATTTTAATGTCCTTTACAATTATGATATTTTCTCAATCAAGTCTAAATTTCCATGTTCCTTTAACTTCTTGCCTATTACCATGCCCCCTGTTTATCTTTACTTCCTTCAATTATACTGTTGATTGAATATGTGTGTGTGTGTGTGTGTGTGTGTGTAAACTCTTGCTTGGAAGTCATGATAGAATCAAATCCCATTTGGGGTCACTTGTCTCCTTATTTGGACCCTAGATCCATGATTTCTGTAATAAGATGATTGGCTAATTGTGTAAACATGGTCCTTCTTTAGTCCTTCCATCCGTTATTATTCTGATGTGCCAGCAACATGCTGTGAAGATATGAACTGTCTGGTTGCATCTGACATGATTCTTCCTGGGTATAAGCACGTGAGAAACCCAGCCTCTGGGTCTGAGCCCTGGCCTTTGCCCTTTGTAATCAGTTGCCTTATTATGTTCTTGACAGTCTTGCTTCCTTGGCCGCCTAAGGCTCTGATTTGTTGGGCAGTGACAAATTCCACCCAATTAAGCCCCATGTATTATTTCTGCCAGTACTTTCAAAATATCACTTCACGTACCAGGTCGTTCTGCCAAGGGCCATGCCTCTGGCATGAGATGCGCCCTCTCCTTTATGGCAGTTCAGAAGGCCATGGCCCCACAGCCCATCAGTACAAGCTAGCAGCAATCCCAGGGACCTGTCAGGCTTCCCAGGATTTCTTATAAGGCTGATGTTTGTACTTGCCTTTCACTTTGGCAGATCTGAGAATTTCCACCCTTGTTGATCCATCTGCCATAGCCGCAAAGCTGACTGAGACCTCTGGGGTCTCTAAAGCGTGTGGGTGACTCTGGAAAACATTTCTGGTACCAAACAGTGGAAAATGTCCCCTGCCAGGATGGGATCTTTTGGGAAGTGCCTACTTTGATCCAATTAAAAGTGTTTTATTACTCAGGGTCTGCTACTTGCTGAAGCTTTGCTTTCGTCGGCTCGGCTTTGTTAAGTGAATGTTTATTGTGCTCACTAATCTTTAGCTCTGACAGTCTCCTGGCCAATGGAATCACAAGTTCAAACGATGGACACAAAATACATCGTATTTATTATAATCTTAAGATGTTTTCAATAAAGCAGACAGCATCTGCTTTGCCAAGTGGGTGTCATGACTGTTCCGAGGTTTTGGCTAGTTAGCAGTCTGCCAAGGCAAACATGCTGTCCTCAAGCCCTCTTGTGGGTGTCCTCTACCTCAGCGCCTCCTACACAATTATGTTTGGCTTTTAGAGGAGACAGACCAAAGCCCCTTGGACCAAGGAGAGTAGCTCCATACATTCGTGGTGCCTAAGACAATTTTTGTTCCATGCTTTGAACATTTCCATCTTTCCCTTGAGAGTAATCATCTCGTTTCATAGTCATTGAATAATCACCACATGCCAAGGCTGTGCTGAAGGATTTGTCCAGATCATTATGTTTTGCCTTCAAATCACGGGTGAGGTAGGTGTTGCTTTTCCTCCAGTTTTATAGATGATGAACTAAGGCATAGAGAAAGTGATGGGCTTTCTTAAGATTACACAGCTACTAAGTGATGGACTGAGGAAACGAGTAGTCTTGACAATCACACCAGCCCTTTCCTGGAGCAATGCAAAAACAGACTATAGGTGAAGTTTTGATTACATGAATGGACAGAGATCATTTGAACTTTTTAGCCAAGGAGCCTGTTTTTGAGAACTACCCAAAGAATATTCTGTTTTCATCCTTGAAATGCTTGTGAAAAGCCTTTCTAGGCAGAGTTTGTAACACAGTTACAACGTTGGTCCTGCATGCTCGCAGTTTGAGTGGTTTTCCTCTCTACTTCCATACTCTACACCTTTGGTTACCTGATTCAGCCTTACTCATCCCTGCTTAGGATCTGCTTCCATGAAGTACTCTTTCTGGCTCTCTAACATACATAGTATGGTGTGTTAACTTGGGAAACCGTTGGACAAATCTGTTTCTTCAATCACTTGAAAGATGCCAGCTGGTCATGTCTATAGTAAAACAACTGCCTAGATCCCCAGCTTAGAACGCTACAATGAATTGACTTATTTGCCAGCTAAAGGTATCTGTACACAAGGCAGGGAATCACATGCTGCAACCACTTGCAAAGGGAATGGAAGGGAAGTTTGGTGAGGAACACAAGGTATTTCTGTGATCTAGCCTTTGGTTGGGCGGGTTTGATATAGAAAATTTCCACTCCCTCCCGGGGAATGTATCTACAATTAATTAACATTTCTGGCACCGCCTGTGACAAACTAAGCAACTGTATCGAGGCAGAGATCATTTAGATCTAGCAACAGGATCCCAGTGAAGCATCTCAGAGAACACTGATGCCTTTGAGAGACACCGTCAGGCCTCTCCGCAATGCCCAAGCCACCCGTGGTATTGATAGCACAGAGGGAGCAGCATTGTCTTTGGAACGGATCACCTTACAGAGGAGCACTGCCCTTCTCCCATGGGCATACCCAAGACACTCTCAGAAGAGCTGCACCAAAAGCCTCGGAGAAGCGCTTTGAAGTCGAGTGACCTCAATAAGATTGTGAGAACAGGAAAAGGTGGAGCTGGTATCCAGATAAGAGAACATCAAACGTCTGTGAAAATCAAGATAAAGAAGAGCCAACGGAGAACGAAGTTTCATATTCATTGAAAAATAGTGTCTTAGATAGTGAATATAGAGAGTGTGCTACTTGAGACAGATGCTACCTATCCTGTTCACTGCAAAAGTAGGTTAACAAGAACGGAAGAAAGAAGGAAAGGAACGGGAAAGAAGGGAGGAGAAGGAGGCAGGGAATGACAAGGAAACTAGGGAACATGGGAGTAAAGGATAGAAGGAAGAGGAGGGGGAGAAAAAGAAATGGAAGAAAGGATGGGGAAGGGAAGAAAGAAGGAGAGTGGGAGAAAGTAAGAAGTTAGGGAGAAAAGAGAGGACCTAGAGATTGAGGGAGGGAAGAGAGGCCTTACACAACAGGGGGTTCCAAGCCACATGCACACTTGCAGGATGCAGCTGCAATAGGAAGATGGTAGAGACAATAGTTTGATATAAACACAGCTGTATTCAGATAGTCCAATGTCTGCTAATGTTTGTCTTTCCTTCTCTCTTTGGCGGGCATGGAGGCCACTTGCTTTTTGCAAGGTCCTGGGACCTCCCTGATCTTCTGTTATCAAGGAAGGATATGTTTGGGAATGACAGAAGCATTTAGTTTCACCGTTAACACCCTGGGATGCTGAGGCTTTCAGTGGAAAGTAAGGATTTAAGTTGAAGGTTTAAGTATTCCATTAGCGTTTCCTGATCTCTGCCACATAATTAAAAAAAAAAAAAAAAACTTCTGAATCCCATGAGTTTCTCCCCTTGTGTTTAAATCACGACTCTGAGGTGACTCCTTTGTTTGTGGCAGGCTGTGGTGAGTGTTGTGAGAGAACCCTACCTTTCCAAGCCCGGCGGGTAACCCCGGTCACCCCTCTTCTGAGGATCTTGCAGATGCTCAGCAAATATTGCTTGGTTGCCATGAATGAAAAATATAATAATCATTCTCCCAGAGTTCTAGACATATTTTATAGGCAATAAATCTAAATATACTTAAAAGTGCTACTATTTAAGGGAAAAACATAATCCTAGAACTGGAAAAGAAGTCTACAAGAAAATGCATTTTAGATTTTGGAGGTGCAAGCAAAGACATGATGAAAAAAAGACTATGAAATAAAGTGGTGAGACTCAGGTAAAGTCTATCTTTCATATTGATGGCTCTGCTACACGAAATCAAAGTGAGAGACTGGAGTGTCTCCATTTCAAAGAAAAACCAGCAGAGCATGTGTGTTTCATATCTGTAAAAACTCATGATTTCATAAAACTTCACTCTTTGCTCAAAGTCTTGCTGCTAAGTTTTACATTTGTTCAAAATCAAACTTACCATTACAGACCATGTGACAGGCAGTGACAAAGGGGAGAAGTGATGAGACGTGACAGTCGAAACGGAATGGGACCTAATGAAGGTCTTTTGGGTTATTGTTTCCTTCCCTGCACAGATTAGTGTCAATGGCACTTGTTCTTTCGGCATGGAAGACTGAGCAAATGTGTCTGAAGAGTGAGATTGGAGTCACCGCACAGAGTCTTGTAGGACCCGTACTGCAAGGGATGGGCGAAACCAAGCGCTTTGTCCCTCTTTGTTTGTCTTTAGAAGATTCATTCTCATTGGTGACCCATAGTTACTTATTTCCAGTGG
This sequence comes from Alexandromys fortis, assembly GCF_014885135.2. NCBI lineage: Eukaryota > Metazoa > Chordata > Mammalia > Rodentia > Cricetidae > Alexandromys > Alexandromys fortis. The sequence continues at coordinate 2,568,171 of NW_026067902.1, read as the reverse complement.
CTGCGAATCACTTTCTAGTGAGGAGAATGTCAACGTTCTCAAGGGTTTTGATTAGGTGGGTCAAAGTATTGTCAACTAGTACAGTAGAAGCGAAAGTGAGCTTAAATAAATAGCACGTGTAACTGAAACTCTGCCCTTCCGTAAATCACTGCTGGACGGTCTTACTCGAATCCACAGTTTCTCAAGTTTACAAGCTGTCTGGAGAGACATTGCTTAATATTTATTCAATTACTTTAAGTGGACATAAACATTTGCTCTTTCAACTTATGAAGATTATTCAACCTGTCTTCCCTTGGCAGTTCTGCATTTAACTACTATGTTTTGGTTTTCTCGCTGACCATAAAATTGTCCTAGATAACCTAATATTTTTCATTCATGCTAACTTGCACGTGCTTATCTGAAAGCAGTAGGGCCGAAGATCCTTAGGCCACAGGTTTCATTAGGGGAATTAAAGTTGTGGCGCCATTCTTACACCATATTTCTGTCAAGACAGAAAAAAAGTGACAATATAACAATAAAAAAATACAGTGGTTGACTAAACTCAAAATCAGTAAGAAAATAAAGAAGTGAAGAATTGTGGATTGTCATGATTTTTTGCGCCATATAAAGTTGTGTTCACATGGAAGAACTACTTGGACCCGAGGCTCATTTTCAGAAGTCACAGAGCGGTGGACTACGAGTTGAATGATTTAGCAAATATTTTTCTGTTTTATAATCATTTTTGTTTTTTAGACTGAAATATAACCAAATTATTTTCTCCTTTCCTTTCTTCCCCTACTCCTCTCATAACTCCCTTGCTGCTTGTCAGAATCATGGCTGCTTTTTCTTTAGTTGTTTTTGTTATGTCTAAACATAAATTTGTAAATACAACCTGTACTGTTTATTTAGTATTGCTTGTATGAATATGAGCAATTGGTATCTGATAGCCAAATAGGGGGTCTTTATAAGTGTTATAAACAAGAATAAAATTTGTCATATGCTGACACGTATGATGAAAAACTATAAGATAAGGGACTGGAGCATGAGGTAAGTGCTATTTCAATAGTGTGGTGGGGAAAGATTTGTTGTAATCCCTTTGGGCTGAGACTCGATATAGTGAAAGGGGAAGGCTGTGAGCATGTGGGGCAAGAGGGAAGGGGAACACTCAAAGATCCAAAGCAGAATGTCAGTAAAAGCAGAAATGCTTTAATGAATGGACTGGATAGAGCAAGAAGATGGCCTAGATTAGGGTCCATGAGGTTTTGATGTCTGTCTTATGTGGAACCCTGTGGAATTGTTTGTCACGTATCCTGGAAGGTCACTGGAGTCACTAAATGACTAGATCTGCCACCATCCAAGCATCAGGCTAAGGGGAAGCTCAGAGCTGTGGTAGTTAACCTTCAAGTCCTCCCTACATTTCCAATGGAGTTATAGAAGTGAAGTAGGTTTGAATTTTGGAATAACTATGAGCTGGGAATATACATTTCTGAGTCACCACTATGAAAATATTGACTACAGCCAAGAGATGCAATCAATTAAACAATTACATAGAGGAGGCAACAGCCAGCGCTTGGTAAGAGTCGAGTATGGATTGATAAAGTTTAATTTCATGGGATAAATACTTTAAAATATCAACAGGGCTAGTGTCCTCTTTTAGTGTTTAAGATATTGTTCCTGTGTCCCTTATTACTTCTTTGTAAGAGAAGAAGAGGGGTATAAAGGTGATTTTTTCATGCCTAAAATGTTTATCGAAAGTCTTGTTGTAGAATATGAGGGTCAGGATCACTGTGGTTTGACAAGCAAGGATCATTAATTTTAGTGTATATTCTACCAATGCTCTTCTATATGGAAGACAGCCTTTTTTGGGCTGATAAACTACACTTATTTCCTCTGTGTTTTTTCTCCTAGGTAGAACCTTGGTCTGAAGATACCGATTCAGTCTTTAGAATGGTAATCTGGGCTAGCCCAGTGATGTTTATTCTTTTTCATTCAAACCTGGTTGGTGGAGATGATCACCCTCTTTCCTCCTTCAGCTGGGTGGATCTTTGTGCTTTCTTTGTGAAAATGATTATTTTCTATATTTAAGGAAGGAGTTTAGAAGCATGTCAGGCAAGAATTCAGTCTTTCAGTTGATTATCCACATAAAATTGTGTTTTGCACAATGATTACATATTTGCCATGCTTTCCCCCCTTTTAGCTGCAATTCACCATGCTTTTTTATAAGGGGAGTAGCAAGAAGAGGAGGGATAGGCATAGGTGGAAGCAGAATTCTTTATGAAACACTGCTAGTGGGCATGGTGGGTAGTAGCTCAGTGGTAGAGTGCTCGCCTAGCAGGTGTAAAGGCCTTGGCATGATCTTCACTTTTAAAAAAACTAAGAGAGAGAGAGAGAGAGAGAGAGAGAGAGAGAGAGAGAGAGAGAGAGAGAGAGAGAGAGAGAGAGGAACAAAGGGAACCCTGCTACAAATTTGTGAATTCCCAAATATGATGAAACACCTATGCGGGTTTTGTAAAAGCCTTTGACTCTTCCTACCTGACTAGACTAGTTCCTCCAGGGCAGGGATGGTGCTTTGGTCGCAGAGGTATTCCCAGTGACTAACATGACCTCTGGAACATGGGAAGCATTCTTCAAGGCTTACTGAATGAGGATTAGAAGTTGTGCTCATGGCATAATCCATCTACTTGGAAAGGGAGGTGATATCATGTTCTCACAATAGGCTATCTCTTCTTCCTTTTTACATGCTCTGAGAACTCACCTCTTCCCCAGTGACCCTTTCATTTTTTACCTCTCTTGAGGTGACAGCATTGCGGTTTTGGTCCGAATAGGAAAAGTTCCATCAATGAACCTTCTGTCACCTCTTCTGTTATTTAATATTCTCTGAGACTGTGATCAATTGTGAAATTATGTTCTCTACTTGACTGTGTAAACCACTGTAAGCCTGCTGTGTTGTCGCCCCAGCACCCAGAATAACCTATGGATACTCAGCCCTATACACTCCTGATTACACACTTCTTTTTTTTTTTTTTTTTTTTTTTTGCTAGAATTAGATGTCCATCTTCTTTCTGCTCACTCAGCCTTTTCTCTTTGGAATGGCCTCCATTCAGTGGACTAATGACTTTCTCAGCACATCTTTCCCAATCAGGACCTGTGTTACCTAGTCTGTGCTTGACACTTGCTTGTATTGTTTGAAGACACTATTTGGAGGTTTTCAAAGTCTATTCTTTACAAGAGATACCTGGACGGCTGTTTATAATGGATGGATGCTTCTTATTCCCCTGGTGTCTGATTCACTGGGTATAGTGCAGAGCCTAGAGGTTTGCATTTATGATAACACTGGTGATGCTGACCCAGGGGCCATATTTTGAAAATCGCTGGACAAGTAGTGCTATGTCCTTACAGTACATTAAAAAAAAAACAACTGGGAGAATTTTTAATATAGGCAAGGTTCATTCCCTTTCAGAATACTTTTAAATTAGAATCCTTGGGTAGAGAAATAAAGTATTGTCATACAGCAAAGTAACTGCTCTTTTCTCCCCTTAAATTGGCACAGCCCTATAAATTGGCCATTCTGGAGACAACCACATCCCTAAGATAGCTGACATTTTCATAATGTTAGTAGACTGTATAGTTTTTTGTTTTTGTGTAAATGATTCCTGAAATGTGACCCCAAACTAGTATCTTTGGCATCTCCTGACCCCACATCAGACAGACCCACAGATCACAGGCATGGCCTTTGTTTGTAGTCTAGCACTCTGTATTTCTCAAGCTTTTCCGGTGATTGTGATGTGCTTTCAGATTTCTGAACCACTACGCCATTGGGTGATACTGTGGTCTGGTCTGAAATGCCCGGCTCAGGTTTGCACGCTTAAACACTGGGTTCCTAGATAATAGTTCCGTTTGACAAAGCTGTATAGAACCTCTGGGATGTGAGGCCTAGCTCGAGATGGTAGGTCACTAAGGGTGTGTCTTTGAAGGTTGTTCCTCTGCCCTGATTTTGGTTTTCTTATCCTCTAAGATGGTTGGAGCCTCCACCAGCTGCTGCCTTGAACTCTAATATACTTCCACCATGATGAACTGAGGCCAGGATCCAAAAGAAACCTTTCCTTGTGTAACCTGCTTTGCTCGTATCTTGTCATGGGGGTGATGGGGAAAAGCAAGTATGTGGATTGATAGTTACATAGGGCAGTCTCAAAGCTGTGTAGGGCGTTTATTAGGGAGCCTTAAATTTATCAGAGCCCACACCGCAGATATTTGGATTAAATTGTCCTGGGAGGGCACCTGTAGTTTTTAAAGCACTGTAGTTGGTTTTATGGCTTATCTAGTATTGCAACACGATAGAGATAAGCGTTTTGAAACCAACTAATCCAAGCACTTATAATAGCCTAGGCTCAATTTCCACATGGATGAACAGACCTTCTGGCTGAGCAGAAATTTTATAAATGGACACACTGGTTGCAGTTACCATCACTGAGACATAACTCCTTAGAGAGAGGAAATCAAAGTGCATAGTAGTAAACATTGTAGGTAGCTGCTACGACTGGAACATGACCGAGAGTTTGGTGAGTCACATTGTAGAAAGGGACAGCCATCTGATAGGCTGAATGCAAAAAGGGCGTCCTTTCCCTCCTTGGATCTATGCTCCTTTGCCGTAAAGACGCCATGGGTATTTCCTGATCTTTGTGTCTGAGCAGACACTGTGCCTTGATTTTATTGAGAACATTTAGCAGAGGTGACATTTGTGCCAGTCACAACAAGGCCTCGTGAGAGCCCTTGTACAATTAAGCTCACTTGGAATCCTATTGGTACTAGGAGAAAAAGCTTGATTCTGAAGACCCCATGAAGTAACATATCCCAAATCCACAACTCCTTACCAATCCAATAGCTGACATCTCCTTGAAATCTGAAGAACCAACTGGATGGCCTTAGCACACGTTTCTGACTGGCAGAACAAGGAGCCAAGTGAGCTGCTTGTTTCAAGTCCTTACATTTTAGGCAGTTCATAAGGTAACCAGGCCTAACTGTTACTGATTAATCTATGTGCCCTTGAACAGCATGGGAGACACTTAATTCAGTGGTGCCCAACCTTTGGGTTCAAGAAGAAGGCAGGGTTACTGAAATCAGACACCATTAGTGATGTTGAAAGCTTAAATGTCAAAAACAAGGCTTTAGAATGCATGTTATCCAGCAAGATATTTTTAATAAAAACTGTTTTTATCTTCAGGAAAAGGAAGTCTTATGATTCACAGCAAACAGGAAGGACCTAGGTTTCTTCTAGAAAACTTGTGGAGGTGATCAGGACAAAAAATGTTAGTGGGGCTGTATAGCTTTCTGAAAATGGTTCCTGAGATGTGGCCCAAACTAGTATCTTTGGCATTAGGCCGACCCACAGGATCACAGGTATGGCTTAGTGTACATCACAGAGCTGGTATGCGAGTCAGAAGGAGTTGATTGGGGTCGTGATGTTTAGTGGGGATAAATATCAGGTGACACAGACTCGCCCATGTCAGTCCTTCAGCGTCCTCTCTTCCTGAAGAGCATGCCCCCCTGAGAGTAATGGCAGCAGTTTTTCACTGATGCCTGTATGGCATATTTACATTTTCTTTTCTTTTTTTTTTACTCTTCTGATTGAGAGGATCTAAGGCTCCTTTTTGTTTCTCAAGGGATGTTAAAAGTTCTAACTTGAGAAATGCTAAAATAGTAGCAATAAAATTCAGAGTACCTATGCAGAATGATAAATATTTAAAATGAGTAAAGGATTTAGAAATGGAATATCGCTCTCAGTCACACATAGCAAATGAAATACCATTTCTCAGCACCATGTGCCACATATTCTTACAGTTCATCTGATGTGAGCTATTAGCTCATGTAATTGAAAAGCGATGATATTAGTTCTGCCTCGATCAGGACTTCCGTTCCTTTATCCCGAGATCTCTTTAAGTTCAGCTTTTCTCCTTGGTTTGCCTTTGCCTTTCAGTAGCTTCTCTTTTGGTACCTAGAACAGGCTCAAGCCTCTGAATTATACACACCTTGTAAGAGAAGGATATAGTGTACGAAGGGCTTGTACTTCATTAAGAATAAACCCAGGTCATTTGTCTGTTTCTGAATCCATCACTGCGGCTGTAAGAAAATGAGAAGCTTTCGGCTTAGTCCTGGGTCATGTCACTCCAAAAGGACACAATAGCAATGCTTTCAAATAACTCTCTTAAATCATTAAGAATCCTCCCTTGTACAACAGACGGAACCTTCCCACAAAATGGCTGCTAGTCTTCTCACAGATCCACCAATGGAGCCTTTAGCATACCCACAGTCCCACACACGGAGAACAGAGGTGTTACGTGGCTGGTAGGTGTACAAACAGCAGTTGAGCCACTTTTTATTTTATCTTTAACTCTGAACCCCATTCATCCCATGCCTTCACTGTCTTCATGGAGGAAGTCAGCCTTGTGCTGGGCCTTCCAAAGCTGGGCAAAAAGAGGTGATCTTAAAATGCCGTAAGTTATGGGAGTTTTTGCGATCCATGAATGAAAAGCACGATTGTATGTGAACACTGAGAATTAACAGTAAGGGCTGTCCTTTCTTCCATTGGGGGACTTGTGAGGAGACTAGCAGTCATTTTGTGCTACTATCCTGACAATTCAGGGAATTTTTATAAGTAGTGATCTTTGTAAAGGAGGGGTTAAAATGACTCCTTAGACATCGGCAGCCCATCTCTAATAGTGCATGATTGCAAAAGGAGGACAAAGCTACGATTCAGCTGCTAGGTCTTGGTGATGTCATAGACACTTATGACAGCAGTAGAGCTTTAAGATTGAATTACCTTCTTTGTACCCACTGAAGGGGCAAGCCTTGCTGTGTAGAACACATTGTGTAAGCTCAACAGTGTTTGGTGGCTTTCACATGGGGCATGGGAAGAAGGGAACTTGATCTGTGAACCCAGAAGATCATGAATCTGATCCACAGAGAGACAATTTAACCCCGCAAATTGCTTTGGTCTCTGATATGTAATTTTCAAATTAAATAAATTAATATGTGCTGACATTTCTCTAACCTAATCTTAAAGTATCACAGCTCGATTAGACTAATAACCAGTCCCAACTCAAGCATTTCACTATGCAACTAATAACAGTTCAGTCCGATATCATAAAATCAGTTCATGATTCAAATGCATAGAAATTTGTAAGTGGAGTGCTTTTAACAGGCAAGGAGAACAAAACAAAGCCTGTTTATTTCCTCTCACCAATGCAACATTTTATAGGAATGTCAGCAATCAAATATTCCAGAACCAGAAGACATAGATAGGTTATCCAGATTAAAATTTGTAAAGTTAAAAGCATCAGGTTGAAACTCAGGGCACTGTGGACAATAGAAAATGAGTAATATCTTCAAAGCCTAGGAGAAAATAGGTATAGGAGAACAAATTATTAAAATATATATTTTGAAAAAAATCATTAAAGTTTCACTTAGTTGGCATTTAATTTTTACTTAACATGAGATATTTAAGAACTTTCTGTAATTACATTTTTTTCCCAAAAAATTTTGGGGTGAATAGGAAATGGAAAAGCCACAGGCTGTCTTAATTCATGTGCAGTTACAAAGATATAATGTCTTAATTCATTTGTAGTTATGGAGATCTGATGGACACAACAGTAAAACAAAATGTTTGAATTATAATTCTATAAGTTTATGCTTAATAAAACACCAAGACTTACAAAATCCTTTTGGCCAACTTTGCTTATTTATTATAGAGCCAAAGATGAAATTAAATCCATATTGATGATGGTTCAAAGACTCGTCAAAGGGACAGCTGAATCTCTGTCAGGTATATTAAAATGGGAAAATAAACACCTCATTTACCCCATATAAATTCAATTGAAACTTCTTCATGACAGATACCTGATCTTGCTTGCCATTTAGTTGTTGCAGGTTCCTCAAGGGCTCAATAATGGCAAAGTCTTAGTGGTGGTGGGAGACCTTATCAATGGTCTCTTACTTCGCCTGATTAATTCTTATGTATTATAAATAAAACATGTCCAGTCTGGGAAGATGTATACAATGACATTTTTTATGTTTCAACTATGAAAAGAAAAAAGTCATTTGATTAATTATGCTGCTTTTGAGTCTAGTCTATTTACCATAGAATGCATTTGATGAGCCAGTGTGCCCAGCCCAAATCGAGAGCAATGCAAAACCTTTTAAACCACAGATACATGCTGTTTTACTCTTACTATTTCTGAGACACTTGCTGCTTCTTATGTAAACTACTATCTAATTTTTTTTTCACAAAGGTAGATCTGTGGGTTAGGGTAAGTTGAACTGGCTTGTCTTTGCTTGGAAAAGAAAAATACCAGTCCCAATAGATGGAACCTGCGGATTCTTCTCCAGTCCACAGGTCTTATCTAGCATGGAAGGAATGCAGAGGTCTTCAAAGATGCACTTGGTTGCCTGTTGTTCTTGAGGCATTGACTCAAAACCCTTCTCTATTTGAGAGGTAAGCCCTAGAAAGTTGTTGCACAGACTAAAGGACATGCAGCCAATTATGTGAGATGAGTTGGTGGTTTGAGTCAAGAACTCAGTTGATCAGAGGCCAACTCACAAACCCTCCAGGACGGTTTTTACCCTTGTTGATAGTATCTCAGAGAGGCTGCTGAGTGGCCATCTGGGACTCATTCCATATGACTCCTGTGGCTCACTAAAGAAAACTTGCTTCTTGTAGAACTCTGACACTGTCCTAGATGAGAAGAAACGATGATGTTCGCTTCCTTGTCAGTAACATTTACTAAATGTAAGGAACTTTATAAAGCACTTCCTGGTCAGAACAATTCTAGTCAACTTTAGACAGAATTAGTTCATGCTTTGCTTCACACAGATTATCAAATAGTAAACACAGGTGGGGAAATAAAATTTCATACTCATCCCTAAGTGGATACCAATCCTTAGAGAACAGGGAGAGAGAACAATTTCTGAAAAAACTCATTTGGAATTTTTAGAGAAGTAGAAAAATGACGTGAAAATAAAGAAATAAACATTTAATCTCAGAGTTTTTTTGATTTGTGTTTCTCTGATGACTAAGAATGTTGGACATTTCTTTAAGTGTCTTTCAGCCATTTTAGATTCTTCTGTTGAGAGTTCTCTCTTTAGGTCTGTACTCTGTATTTTTTTTTATTGGATTATGTGTTCTTTTGATGACCAATTTCTTGAGTTCTTTGTATATTTTGGAGATCAGACTTCTGTCTGATATGGGGTTAGAGAAGATCTTTGCACATTCTGTAGGCTATTGTTTTGTCTTGTTGACCGTGTCCTTTGCTTTACAGAAACTTTTCAGTTTTAGGAGGTCCCATTTATTAATTGTTTCTCTCAGTGTCTTTGCTGCTGGGGTTATATTTAGGAAGTGGTTTCTTGTGCCAATGCATTCAAGAGATTCCATCTTACACCTGTAAGAATGGCTAAAGTCAAAAACACTGATGACAATTTATGCTGGAGAGGTTGTGGGGAAAAGGGAAAGTTCTGCATTGCTGGTGGGAATGTAAGTTGGTAAAGGCCCTTTGGATGTAAGTGTGGCTAATTCTCAGAAAATTAGGAAACAACCTTCAAGACCCAGTTATACCACTTTTGGATATATATCCAAGGGATGCTCAATCATGCCACATGGACATGTACTCAACTATGTTCATAGCAGCATTGTTTGTCATAGCCAGAACTTGGAAACAACCTAAATGCCCCTCAACTAAAGAATGAAAAAGGAAAATGTGGTACATTTACACAATGGAGTACTACACAGCAGAAAAAATAACGACATCTTGAATTTTGCAGGAAAATGGATGGAGCTAGAAAACATTATTTTGAGTGAGGTAACCCAGACCCAGAAAGATAATTATCACATGTACATACTCATAGGTGATTTAAAACATAAAGCAAAGGAAACCAGCCTACAAACCACAATCCCAGAGAACTTAGACAACAGCGAGGACACTAAGAGGGAGTTACATATATCTAATCTACATGGAAAATAGAAAAAGACAAGATCTCCTGAGTAAATTGGGAGCATGGGGATCTTGGGGGAGGGTTGAAGAGGAAAGGGGAGAGGCAGGGAGTAGAGCAGAGAAAAATGTAGAGCTCAATAAAAATCAATATAATAAAATAAATAAATAAATAAACATTTAATCACAATGAGCCTATAAGTCTCTGATTAATTAATTATTTAATTGCATGGGACCACAATATTCCACCATAATGAGTCTTTCTCTGTCACACCAGCCAGCTCGCAAATAATGCCATGGAGACTTATATTAATTATGAAAGTTGGCCTTAAGCTGAGGCTTGTCTCAACTACCTCTTATAACTCAAATTAACCCTTTTATATTAATCTACATTCTATTGCATGGCATTATCTTTCTTCCATCTTGTGCCTCCTGTTTCCTTTCTGTCTTCTGGCTCCTCTTACATGCCTAGATTCTTCTTCCTCTTCCTTTCTCTCCCGGGAAATCCTGTCTATACCTCCTGTCTCTCCATTGGCTGTTCAGTCTTTTATTGGACCAATCACAGCAATACAAATACACCACAACATGGAACTGTGCTAGTACAGATGTCAGAGGACAACTTTTCAGGGTTGTTTCTTTCTTTCTACTGTGTATGTTCTAGGGACTGAACTCAGGCCATCATGTTTGACAGCAAAAGCCTTTATTCACTGGGCTATCTTGTTGGCCCATTAATTGATTTTATAAATAAAGAATGTAACATCACAACATATCAGAAACTGAACTAGGGACTCATGGTTTTGTATTCTACAAGCATATTTTCTTTCTTTCTTTTCTTTTCTTTTCTTTTTTTTTTTTTTTTTTTTTTGGTTTTTCGCGACAGGGTTTCTGTGTGGTTTTGGAGCCTGTCCTGGAACTAGCTCTTGTAGACCAGGCTGGCTCACAGAGATCCACCTGCCTCTGCCTCCCAAGTGCTGGGATTAAAGGTGTGTGCCACTACCGCCTGGCCAAGCATATTTTCTTGTTATTTTTCCATTGTCCTTAACTTCAATCCCAAATTAGAAATAAAGACAAAGTCACAAATGGTAGTGAATACTTGTAACAATGATCTTGGAGTTTGGGCAAGAGGATTGAAGGTCTATTTGCACTACATAGTGAGAGGATGTCTTTTCAAATGGGGGCATTGGGTGGGGGAGTTGGGATGATAGATCAGTGAGTAAGAGCATTTTCTTTGCAAGCAAATGGGTCTGAGTTTTAATCTTACTACCCATGTGAAATCATGTATAGTCAGGCTTGTCTGTAATCCCAATATTGGGTGATAGAGACAGGTAGATACAGTCAGCCTCATTGAATCAGTAACCTTCAGGCTCAATGAGAGACCCTGTCTAAGAGAGATAACATGGATAGCAAAAAAGAAAGATACCAGACAATCTTCACTGGCCTACCCATTCATTAGTATATGTACTTATAGTTCCATCTATTTTCCTGCAAAATACAAGCTGTCATTATTATTTTTTCTGCTGTGTAGTACTCCATTGTGTAAATGTGCCACATTTTTCTTATCCATTCTTCAATCGAGGGGCATTTAGGTTGTTTCCACGTTCTGGCTATGACAAACAAATCTGCTATGAACATAGTTGAGCACATGTCCTTGTAGCACGATTGAGCATCTTTTGGGTAACCCAGACATAGAAAGACAATTATCACATGTACTCATTCCTAGGTGGTTTTTAAGCATAAAGCAAAGAAAGCCATCCTACAAACCACAATCCCAGAGAACTTAGACAACAATGCAGTCACTAAGATAGACTTACATAGATATAATCTACATGGGAAGTAGAGAGTATAAAAAGACAAGATCTCCTGAGTAAATTGGGAACATGGGGACCTTGGGGGAAGATTGAAAGAGGGAGGGGAGGGGCAGGGAGGGGAGCAGAGAAAAATGTAGAGTTCAATAAATATCAATGAAAAATAAAAGTATATGTACTTATGCACACATATAAACATACCACACACAAACACGTGCACATAAGCACCACATGAACAAAAGATCTTTTTATAGATTAAAAAGTATGCAAAATTTTAAATTGTACATTTACACAATTAACTCAGAGCATCAAAATTAATTTAAACTGCTTTGAAGAATAGCCAAAAGACACCGAGAGAATTACAAGACTTTCTGAAGATTGAGTTTTGCTACTTAGAGCTTCCTGTCAAGTTCAGAGATTGGACCCCAGTTTATGTACAAATGTAGGAGAGAGGAAGAAAGTTTCATAGAAACTACTGAATCAGGTGAAAACCTACCACAGTGTCTTCAGACTAAGAAGCTATCTTGGGCCTGTCCCCTATGAGGGTCTCTAACAGCTCTTTGAGCATGAAGAACACTATGAAGTTTACTATAGGATTGGGATTTTTAAAAAAATGCAGTATAAACAGTAGAATCCTCAGACTGGAGAGGGAGGGGGAGAGGAGTGGGGGGAGGGGGAGAGGAGGGGGGGGGGGGGGGGAGGGGGGGGGGGGGGGGGAAGGGGGGGGCGGGGAGGAGGCGGAAATCTTTTTTTTTTTCAATAAAAAAATTATATTTAAAAAAAAAAAGAAAGGCTTAGACTTGGCCAGGCAGTGGTGGCACACGCCTTTAACCCCAGCACTTGGGAGGCAGAGGCAGGCAGATCTCTGTGCGTTTGAGACCAGCCTGGTCTACAAGAGCTAGTTCCAGGACAGGCTCCAAAACCACAGAGAAATCCTGTCTCGAAACACATGGGATGTGCTCACTCATATTTGGTTTCTAGCCATAAATAAAGGACATTGAGCCTATAATTCGTGATCCTAGAGAAGCTAAATAAGAAGGTGAATCCAAAGAAAAACATATAGGCATTCTCCTGAATATTAACCTTCACCAGGCGATGAAAGGAGACAGAGACAGAGACCCACATTGGAGCACCAGACAGAAAGCTCAAGGTCCAAAGCAGGAGCAGAAGGAGAGAGAGCACGAGCAAGGAACTCCGGACCGCGAGGGGTGCACCCACACGCTGAGACAATGAGGATGTTCTATTGGGAGCTCACCAAGGCCAGCAGGCCTAGGTCTGAAAAAGCCTGGGATAAAACCGGACTCGCTGAACATAGCGGACAATGAGGACTACTGAGAACTCAAGAACAATGGAAATGGGTTTTTGATTATTCTGCACGTACTGGCTTTGTGGGAGCCTAGGCAGTTTGGATGCTCACCTTACTAGACCTGGATGGAGGTGGGTGGTCCTTGGACTTCCCACAGGGCAGAGGCCCTGATTGATCTTTGGGCTGATGAGGGAGGGGGCTGACGAGGGAGGGGGACTTGTTTGGGGGAGGAGGAGGGAAATGAAAGGCAGTGGCGTGGAAGAGACAGAAATCCTCAATAAATAAATAAATAAATAAATAAATAAATAAATAAGAAAAACAAAAAAAGAAAGGCTTAGACTGACACAAACCTTTTGTTTTTAACCTCCACATGTACACACACGTGTGCGCGCACACACACACACACACACACACACGTTCAGGCTGACATCTGCCTCTCACCTTTTTTCTTCCATCTTAAATCCCCAGTGTTCCTATAAGACTTCATAATACCATATGTCTAAGGCAGACATCGTCTGTGCACTTCCTTCTTTGTTGTAAATGCTCCCATCTCCCCTGAGGAAGGGGAGCACTTGTACTAATAAAATTCCAGAAGCTTAGAGTAGTTGTGGATGGTTTTAGTATGGTGCCTGGCTTCTTGCTTAATTAAAAGTAAGATCCACGAAAACAGTAAAGTGAGAAATGTTTTACAGGCAGTAGTGACCTATTAGAGCTCACTTAGAAACAGCAGGCATGCTGATACCAACAAACTCAGTGAAGGTTTATTTACTAAGGGCTTATTTAGAAAACCATGGGTGGGGTTGAATAACCACCAGGTATTGTGAGTTGCCTGGAACTTATGATCTATTACTATCCTGGTTTTCTTTTCTTTTCTTTTCTTTTCTTTTCTTTTCTTTTCTTTTCTTTTCTTTTCTTTTCTTTCTTTCTTTCTTTCTTTCTTTCTTTCATTTTGTTTTTTTCAAGACAGGGTGTCTCTGTGTAAACAGCCCTGGCTGTCCTGAAACTCACTTTGTAGACCAGCCTGACCTCAAACTCACAGAGATCCACCTGCCTTTGCCTCCCAAGTGGTGTGATTAAAGGCATGTGCCACCACTGCCAGGTTCTATTACTCAATGCCCTCCGGAGTGAAGGAGAAAGAAGAAAGAATGACTACCAGTATCCACGAAGAATAGACTATGAAGAGGAAGTTGTCTCAACAAGGACAGCAATCTTTATCCTTGAGAAGGAGCTCACCTGAAGTCTTCTTGCGGAGAAGAGGATCAGATAGTAAGTGCTTCCCTCAGCTGTCGTTTTTCCCTTTATTTTTTTCTGGGGTTCCTATTTGGTGAACTTAACTAATGGACTAGGAACTAATCACAATGTAGGGTGGAAGAGGGCAGAATTCTGCATCCGATACAGTACATTTGCACTTGTTTGAAGTTATAATTGAACATTTAAGTTTTTGGTGGATACAAAGTCAGTACACATAACCAGAAGATAAAAGTGTGACAAGTTCTGTTGCAGCCCAGGAGAGACTGGAGTTATTCCTGAAGCAGTGTCTTCCTGGCTGAGACGAACACGAGGAGTATATATTCAGGGAGTCTACACCGTGTCCTACAGGAACACACTTTGAGGGCAAACATACCTGAGCATGCACAATCAGTTTAAGATGAACATGAACTGTGGAAAACCCTATTCAGGGCATACTTAGCTCAATGCCATGGAGCACAGGCTCAAATACTCAAAGGGTTACAGTGGTGGGTGGCACTAATTCTGGACAAGTCCAGCTGTGGGATAAAGACTGTAGAGAGGACGGCAATCGCTTATTTTGTAAGGGCTGGAGATAGGGACACTTCTGGGTGCTTTGATTTCTTGTTCCCTAAAGCTTTAGTTGAAGCCAGAGGAAAGGATATTTTTCAAGGGCTTTCCTGTGGCTTTAATATGGTGAATTGTTCCTAAGAGCATCGGGACCCCCAGCTGGCAGCAGTTCCATGGTTAGAGAGTTTGGAAACTCAAGTCATGACTGCAAAATGTAATTCCATCTTAGAAAGATGGTTAGTTTTTAATGCATGAAGGTATTAGGCTGTTTGTAAGTTATCTAATTCCCCATTTTTCTTTCATGGTTACCCTCAGTTTCTACTGCTCTTCTGACAAACTGGCTGTTTAAAATACAACGTCACTACCAATGCATGGCTATTAAAGTTTCCTTTAAATAAGTCTCAATGTAAAACAACTCTCCAAACCAGAACAGAACAAAAATCCATTTTTGTCCTATAACGAGCATTTACTATACATTCATCATGACATTAGAAGATGTAATATGGATCATGTTACATGTGTAGATTGTGTTGTCAGTGTTTACTAACATCTGAATGCGGTACTTGAATTTCACGACTTGGAAATGTAATCCTTAAGCATTAAGAGAGGTCTCCAGAGGAAAGAGAAATAGAATAGATAGTCATGGATAGACACTGTGGGGGGAGGGGAACAGAACAGGAATGGCAGGGTCAACCAGGGAGGGGTAGGAAAAAGGTGACAAAGGTGTGAATACTGGCAGAAACAGCTAAAACTAAGGACCATTTTAGGGGTAGTGTGGAAATCTATTTCAACAGATGCTTCCATATATATATGGTAATCTAAGTGAAATCACAAAATAACAGGGGAGGCAGGGCTCCAACGAGACCTCTCTTGTCACCAAATGAAGCTGCAGTACATGGGTTACAATAGGTTACATCTAATTGAGTTGCTAGCTGAAAGAGTCCCATGGAAATTCCCAAACAATCCATGCTGTTTCTCTCTATGAACTGATGGCAAGGTCCATTGTTGACACATAAAGAAGCTGAGTTGCTTGGTGCCTATATAGAGCTTCTACTTCTACATGCTAGTGTCTTTAATATAAGAAGTACTCTTCATACCACCAAAGGAGAAAAGGAATCACCAGCCTAGTTACAAACCCTGTGATCTTCAATACTGTTCTGCCTAAAAGATATACTATGCAGAGAAGACACTAAGTTTGTGGGAGAAGCCAACAAATATTTGATTTGACTTCAGGCCTACTTTAAGAGACAGAACTCAAACCAAACAGTGCTTGGGTGACCAAGGGTCAGAAGGGTTGAAGGACACTAAGGAAACACGGCCTTATCAACACAACAGAATGAGCACACGTATGATCTCACAGAGACTAAGGCAGCATGCACAAAGTCTAAACTGGTCTAGACCAGATGGGGTCCTAGCGCTGAAGGGATACATGAACATATGTGCCCATCCCTAACCCAGAAGCATCCTCCAATTGATAACCACTTCTATACAAGTTTAGTATTTTCCAAGGGATTCTCAGTGAGAAAACAAGCTACTATGAAGGGTAGGCACATGCGCAGCAGTAGATGGTCACCAGAAAATGAACTCAGTAGCATCTTTGAAGGTTCCTTGTCTTGCAAAGTACTGACAGAGCCTTCTCTCTCTCTCTCTCTCTCTCTCTCTCTCTCTTTATCTTTCTTTTTATATCTCTCCCCCCAACATGTCCCCTGTGTATATCTTATGCTTCCAGTTTTCTGTTATGAGGTGCATGTGTGTGGCAGTGAGTGGGTGGATCTTTATGTCTATATTTTTTGGACTCTTCTCTCTTTTTTTTTCTTTCTTTCTTTCTTTTCTTTCTTTCTTTCTTTCTTTCTTTCTTTCTTTCTTTCTTTCTTTCTTTCTTTCTTTCTTGTCCTATTCAGATGTGTTAGTTTTTGTTTTCTTGTATTATATTTTACTATTACCCCTTTGAAGGCTATTTGTTTTCTAACAAGAGACAGAAAGGGAATGGATCTGGATAGTGTGATTTCTAACTGTTTTCTAAATGCTTATCCTTTATACCCACGGTAACTGGAGCTCTTCAAAGAAATTATTTTTGCTGCAGATAGAAACCATTACAGAAAGTCACAACTGTTCAAAATACAGAGAACAGCTAGCTGACTGTGGGGTACACAAGGCATATATCTACAATGCAAGCCCTACGTCCAAAAATTGGGATATCATGGTAGAGGGTGCAGAAGGATTACAAGATTGAGAGGATGAGGCATCTGCTGTGATATAGAGCCTTCTGTATATGACAGGGAAGCTGAACCCATGAAATTTCAATTTCACGAGGTTTTAATCAGTTGAGAATCACTGTTCATTGAATGTCAGAAGAGATGGAGGAATCCATCCTGTTTTCGTATGATATAACTGGTAGCTTCAGGAGCTAGTCACTGAAGTGGGAAGAAGCAGGAGGCACAAGTTTGTGGAGGACAAGGAAGAATAACAGATGGCACTTGGCATGCAGAGGGAGATGTCTGGGATATGAGTTAATATGGTCTAGATACAAGATGGGGATTATGGACGGCACTGTGGTCTTCATTTTTCATGGCTATGCCTGAATAGCTGCTATCATGGTAACCCTGAGATATGTAACAAACTTAGCAGTGGAAAGATGCAGTTCAATTGCAAAGTTTCATAGTTTAATTCTCCTTTGGTCAAGGTACAAAGTCTTCTCACACATTGACAGGCTTACAGGGCAATGGAAGGGAAGAAAGCATGTGGAAGGCAAAAGGGCACGTTGCGTTCTTTTGGCAAATCAGACCCAGCACTCTGGAAGCTGAAGCAGGAGAACTGCTGTGAGTTAGAGTCTAGCCTGGGATAGAGTGTGAAACCGTGTTTCAGAAAGACAAAACAAAACAAAATAAAACAACCCACAAAATCCTACCTGATAATAGAGAGTGTGCACAGTTTTAAGACAGTGGGTCATTATTTACTTTTAAAGAGTTGGGGAAATAATATTAGCCTTTATGGACCAAATAATAAATATAAATCAGGACAAGGGCTCACTCCTTAGAAGACAGAAGTCAAATAAGTAAGTAAATAGGTAAATAAATAAATGCATTTATTAGTTAATTTGGAGCATGCATTAGGGAATGAAAGTAGTGGCTAAAAGCCATATTCAAGTACTAGGTAAAGTTCAGAGAACATGCCAAACATCCAATTGTTAATAAACTGCTTTAGAAATGCAAGATGCAATAATATAGGATGTGCAATGCTCGCAGTTGAGCTTGGGTTGTTCTTTTATATAAATGACTATGTGATGCTGATTCTAATTAGTACCTTGACTGTGAAATAAAATAATCTTAGAAACTTGGCCATTAAGCCAATCCAACTTGATAGGTCAAAGCTTGAGTCTTGCCCATATGTTTCTGTCATGCATTTTAGTTCTCAGTGCTGGGCATTTATGAACTCTCCTTGACTTTCTTTAATCTTATTGTGGGTGAATGACTAATCAACTGGCATCATAGGCTTACATATATAATCAAGGATATGTTGCAAAGAAACCACCTGATATGCGATGTTACTAAGAAAGGCAGCTGTTTTTGCTTTGCCGATATCCTTCATAATAACCAAACAAATCATGCAGATGTTAAGGGCTATCATAACCTGTTGTGTAAAGTATCTATTATTTTGGCAGGCCTACACTGATGTTATTGACATGTGATGTTGTAATGGGCACCACAGAATTCCTCTCAGCTGAATGCTTAATGTTTGTAGCCATGCCGACTGGAAAAACATTCGTTGTCACTACTGCTACAAGATTCCCAGGTGGGGAAAAGGTCAAGGCTTTGATACTAAATAAAAGTGGGATGGGAAATTCCCCAATTCTATCATATGTTCTCACTGGTGATTTTGTGTGTTGGGCTGTGAGTGCAAAATAATTTCAAGAACTATCTATTATTAAAAAGAAAAGATTGATTTCATCTACAAAATGCTTTCTATTTGTTTGATGAGGTGTTAAGCAGGTTATTTCAGTATGATAAAAACATAAGGCCTGAAAAATACGTTGTCTAACACTTTAGTGCTCACATGTTCCAAAGAAATTTTCATGTCTTTGTTCAATAGATTCTCTGTTCTGGCTGGTCCACAAGGATAAGTTTTTAAAATCCATGCAACTTCCCTTCGCCATCATATGTCCAAACTGCACTTATCTTAATGATTAATCATTGAAAATGAATGATAAGCACAGCTTTTCTACCATAGTCGAGGTAACTGTAATAAGTTTAGTGCTGAGAAAGTAAAGCCGTGACAATTTTGAACAGTAAGAAGAAAGGACGGAAGGAAGAAAGGAAGGAAGGAAGGAAGGAAGGAAGGAAGGAAGGAAGGAAGGAAGGAAGGAAACATCCAACCACTACAAATAGAAGAAAATGGCATTAAAACTCATATAACTACATAATACAGTAGACAATACTGATTTATTTTCCTCTGGGTTTTAACTGAATTTCTGTGAGTATATGTCAGGGATGGATTTATCTTTAGCACTTCCATTAGAAAACTCTTCATGAAGAGTATCCATTATGTCAACTTTTTTTCTGTTTTTCTGGTGTTATCTGATGGACAATTAATAACGAGGATTGTGTCCAATTATTGAAGATGATTGATACTCATTTCTTTTTGCTTTTGTGCATGCTCCCAAATGGAGACTTTGTGTTCCTGCTCATGATTTTTCTTGCTGTTAAAGACTTCTCCCGTTCTGCAGCTTTTTTTCCTCCATATATATCTGTATTCTTCCTTCCTCCCTCCTTTCCTTTCTCTTCCCTTCCTCTTTTTCCCCTTACTTCTCATTCTGTTGACTATCAAAAGCTTTGGGGAGTAGATTTATTAGTTACAGCATCACTAAAAATGAACAAGAGGAAAACATTTACAACTCTCTATAGTCACGTGACACAATGTTATCCAGATCACAGCAAAGAATCAACGGTTACTAGCTGAAGAGTGAAGAGATGTGACTTGCATAGACTAGGCTGGGTGCCATACCATGTGTGTGTGCTTCCCTCAAAGTGGGTGTCTTAGTGGAGTAACCAATTAACTTCCAGCTGGGTCCCTACTTAGTGTTCACAAAGGACATGAGGTGACTCCTGGGTGGTTGACCTAAGCCAAACTGTTTTGATTTTTTTCTTTTATTTTTGAGATGATAATATAGTAATATCATTTCTCTGTTCCCTTTCTTCCCTTCACCACCTTTCATATATGGCCTCTCCTCTTTCAAATTCATGGCCTCTTTTTTCATTAACTGTTGTTACATGCATATATATATATACATATGCAGAGATATATGTATTTTTAAATATAATCCCTGCACAGTCTGTATGATGTTACTTGACATGTTTGCAGCCTTGACCATTTGGTACTGGACAACCAAATGATATGCTCTTCCTTGGGAAGCCTATTTCTCCCGCCTTCAACATTCCTTTGTTGCCTGTAGGGTTGAAGCAAACTTTTGAGGGTAAACAGCAAGTTACATTCCTGGAGCACAGTATTATTTACCAAACAGCTTTGATTTGTTGATCCCTATCAAGATGATCTCAAAGATAGGAGTCATCACCTTTCCCATTATAGACATGAGTGAGAATGTTTTCCTGAGAGCAAGAAAGTAACTGTTTATACTTTAGCTACTCATATAGTATTTCTTCTCTCTCTCTCTCTCTCTCTCTCTCTCTCTCTCTCTCTCTCTCTCTCTCTCTCTCTCTCTCTCACACACACACACACACACACAAACACACACACACAGAATCAATGGATTTTTAAGGGAGTAAAATCTGGCTCTTATGTAATTGCAACATGCAATTACAAAACTAAACATGACAAAATAACCTTCCTGTCTGGCTGAAGCATCTCTTGAAGACTTAGCTTAAAGGAAAGCTTCCACACAAGAGTTATTCTGTCCAAGGAAACAGCACTCCTTTCACTTAGTACTGAGGAGAGATATTGTGTGCTAGATCTTAGGGTAGAGAACAGAGGAAACAAGGTTTCCAGAGGTGGTTGTTCATTCTACACATGGTCTATGGATAAGATCCTTTGGGGGACATTAGGTGTATGTGCTCATACTCATGAACATATTTTAAAGCTTTCAACTCGCTTAAATAATTTTTCTTTCTACACATGTTTATAAAACATTAAAAATATCCATTTGGAAATTTTTTAAAAGGCAAGCCTAACAGTAGGGTGTGCTGCTTGTGCAGATGTTCACTGTCACAGTGGTGTGCACCTGACTTGAGTCTGTCCGCACACAGAAGATGCTCACGATACCACCTGGGGTCCAAGTTCAAGTTAAAGAGTCAGAAAGGTGATATATTTTAAACATCTCCAATTATTAACTACCATGGTATAAATTAGTACCAATTTTTTTTCACCAGAATTTTTCTACTCAGTAAATCAGGAAATATAGCTTGAACAAAAATGTTGCTCACATTAGACTGTAGATATTTTAATTTAAACTGAAAAAAAGGAATATTCATGATTACTTTTGGTTGTCCTAATTTAGTCTTTTTTTAATAAAACACTGCTTCATATTGATAACTTAAACGAGAGACAGAATTTTGCCCTGCAGTTGCATGTCTTGGCAATATCTACACACAAAACATCATTTCCCTGCTGCATATAGAAATGACAAGTTTATTTTGTTTGAAAAATGGAGAAATAAACTTCTGTTTTGACCTTCTTTTTGTTGTTCCAGCTGTGTGTCATTGACACTGGCATGCCTGGCCATGGGAAGGTGTAATGAGGCAAAACCAGGACTGTAGCAATTATTAACCTCCAAATATGCTATTGCAAAGCCAGTACCACACAGAGTGACACCTCTAAACAGCACAGGAAATAGTCTCGTGTCTGACCCACTCGTCTCCTTACCGAGTTTTGATGAATATAGGAGAAATTAATAGCTTTTCAGTATACAGTGACCTAATGTCATTAATTGGGTGTTTCTCCCAGACCGGTAGTCTGACCCCCACTTTGGTGGTAATTTATTTAGCTGGGAAAGCTTGGGTTCTGTGGAGCATCTGGTTTTCAGTGATATCCTGCTGGTCTTATCCAATTTTCCAGCTGGGAGCATGAGGCACAGGGAGGTCGAATGACTTGCCTAAAGGTCACCGGTAGCTCAACTGGGATTATAACTCAAAATCTTTCTGATTTTCCCATCCTTTGCTCACTGGACCACAAAACTCCCTTGATCTCATCTTCTCAAGCTTGCCTGAGCAGGAAGCAAGTGTAGACGCAGGAAAAAAAAAATCTCAAATTAAATGCTGGCCTCCAGCATCTTAAAACAGTTCCTTTGTTCCAACTGTGAAGGGTGTCTTATCATTCTAAGACCTGAACATCTTAGAACTGCTCTGTGTTCTTACAAGTGTCCACATGGTATACCTGTTTCTTATTGCTCAGATTCTACTTCTGACCAAAAAATACTGGCCTCCAGTGACTTGATGTTTGGGGAGGAAGAATAAAGCTATTTTGGTACATAATGAGTGATGTTCACTTTGTCCTCAGGTTCATGGTACTTTACCCTACCGAGTACTGTGCTCACCTGACTCATCTTCTCTTAGAATGTTTGTGATTACTCTTCCTTTAGCATAGGAAACTAATTCCCGCTGTTTTGTTGATTTTTATCATTCATTCTTAAAGACAGTGATCTTTGTCAGCTCTTGGATACAGCAGTTTTCTTTATCTGACACTCCCATTTTCCCTTCATTTTATTTTGTCATGATTTTATTTATTTATTTATTGATATTTTTTGTTTCTTTCTTCTTCTCTGTGTTCCCTCAGAGTAGGACTCTAATTTTGTTGTTTTCTAGCGTATTCTAAATAATGTTTGCTATACAAGTTCAATGAACATTTGTTGAAAGAGTGACCATCTACTGATGAGGATACGTTCTCTCTCCCTTTTTGATTATCATTCAAGGAGTTTCAAAGGGGATGCCCATGGGGTAGCAAGGTCGGATGGAGATGACCTTTACCCAGCCAGCCAGATCAGGTGAATTAACCTCAAGGTCAATGGGATGACGGATGACAGCTGTCCCGTCATGTCGACCTCTCATCCGAAGCTTCCCCCTTGCAACTGGCTTCAGGCTTTTGTGAACAGTACATGGAAAGCAGTACTGCTATATTTATAGTCAAATGTCATCTTTTATCTAAATTTGCACTGTCTTCTTTCATCACCCACTCTGTACATTTGATATATAATGTCCTGTCTTCATTTTTAAAAGCCATATGGTAAGGCTTACTAGTATGTAGGTTATTGAAGAAAGTATCTCACATTGAAAACTAATTGTCAAGATTTTCTATTAATGAAAAAAAAAGTGTTCTGGAAACCTCCTAGATGAACGACTTTTAGTAATTTTTGCTAAAATGTTTAAGATCATTAGCATCTTAAAATAGTAAGCCTGATTTTTTTTCAAGATTTTCATGATATATCCTCATTTATGACTTCTGAGAGGGAAATAACACTTTATGCATCATAAAGTCCTTATGCTGGTAACTTTATCCCCAAGCTGCTGCATTTTTAACCAGAGTCTAGCCACAATCACATACAAGAGGAGGCAGGACTACAGTGAGACTTTCTCGAGAGCAGCTGCTGTGCTGTTCACGTGTCCCCTTCACCTACTAGACATTCAGTTGATGTCTACCTTCAGGTCCTGTGGCAGAGACCTTCCGTACACAGTTACTTTTTTGTTCCAGTCATGAACTCCCTTTACAAGCAACATCTATAGAGACTGTGCCAACCATTAAGAAAATTATAGAAAATGTGGTGTTATGATCCATGTGGAGGGTTTGAAAAGGCAGTTGGCAGTGAATTTGGAGAGAGAACAGATAGACCTCCTTTTTATTGAACAAAGGGTTCCTAGGTACATGTTCAGATTAATGGGTGCAAGGAGGTCGGCATGCCAACTAAAAGCACCCATGAAACTATCACTGGGCCTCTTTTTGTTCCTACAAAATAGCTGCTTCACTCTTTTATTGATTCAAGTTGACCTGGCTATCCTGACTAAGATATACCCAGGCCCGAGATACTGAAAAATCAAATTTTTTTCTATTACCCTTGCCTCTGAGCACCTGTGATATTCCATAGTTATTTGGTGGAGTGAAATTAAACCCCAAATCCATGTTTGAATAAAACAAAGCACCAAAATATTAGAACTGAAATCAACACAGCCATTGACTTTTTTCTCTATCTGCAGAATCCAAGACTGATTCCTTAGAAGCACTTGCCTGATGGCTTGCTGCATCCCTCTTTTGAAAAACCTGATGGAGAGCAATGGATTCTTGAGTGATCTAGTCATATTGGCAACCAACTATCACTTTCTTTTATCATGGAGAAGAAAAAATATAGGTCACACTCAGACTTTTCTGAAAAAGCCAGAAAGTCTCATTGATAGGTCTGGTATCAAGAACACAGGATGTGCTCTGAAGGGCTTTCTTTGTTTGAGCTAAGAAAAATCAGATTTGTTGCCTTCTTTTTTCATAATTGATATGAAAGCAATGCTAACATTCAGTCTCCAAAAGAGTCATACCACCAAAATACTAGGAAGTTTAGCTAATAGTTGTTTGAATACAAAGGTAGAGCTCAATATTTAAAACATAGAGGCCAGACAAAACTCAAACAATGTACTGGTGAGTGTGGTTTTTCATAGAGGAGGAACTCTGGTTTCTTAAGTTTCAGTTTCTAGTATTCTTAATTGGATATCAAAGTTAGTAATTTTTCTCTGAGAGATAAGCCTGTGAGATTTTCTAATTGTTTCATAAAGCGTACTTTTGGAGAATGAACTGATAATTTCTCATATAACTGACAACTATCCATTCCAGTTAGATCAATAACTTTGAAGACCAATTTTCTCTTACTGATCACGTTGGTATGAGCCAGAATCTCAGACTGAAGGAAAGGGTTTTGAGAAGAGTTACTGAAAGACAGCCAGGTCATGACATGAAGTGTGTATAGATGGCCAACAACTTTGAAACACAGTGTCAGGAGGATACCCTGGAGGAGGTATATCAGGAGGAGTTGCTTTTAGAGGTAAGCAGTGTGACTCCTTGAGACATCTTTTATGCTATTAGCCTGTAAAGAAATAAACTTTTAGGCAGGCATGGTGGTACAAACTTGTAATCCTAACTCCTTGTGAGACTGAGGCAAGAGAATCACAAGTTCCAGGAGGGCCTGGGCAACTGAGCGAAGTCATGGATCCAGTAAAAGGAAGAAAGAAATGACTGTGGATGTCACTCAGTGGTGACAGAAGTTGCTTAGCACCCATGAGGCGCTGGCAAAAACAAACTGAAACATCTAAAATAAAAACAAAGACAGTTTTTTAATTCTATTAAGGATAGTTTTAGTGTCACATCAATATTTGAAAATTATTCATGGATATAACTAAAATTAAAAAAATAAGATTGAAGTTTCTGCTTGTTTGACTCTTCATTTATTTATTAATTCATTTATCAATTAATCAATTTATCAATTGCCTACTCTGTGTCACTGTGTGAGATATGGTAATATTTTTCTTACTGCAAGTGGTAGGACCAGAAATTATTTGGAGATTCTATTCTCTCTTTCTCTCTCTCTCTCTTTTGAAAAACAAGCAACAGTTGTGATGCAGGCGTTGTTTTATATTGAATATTTTTCTAAAATTTGTTTGGAGGATCTACCCTCATGAATGGGATTAACATCCTCAGAAAATGGGGGAGAATCATCCTGTTGAGTCACTTTGTTCTTCTGCCTACTGTCCTGTGAGGACACTATTAATATTCTTCATGGGAAGTGGAACAAAGAACCACAGTAGAAGACTCCAGGCCTTCATTAGACACCAAACCTACTAGTATCTAGACCTGGAGATTCTCAGTTTCTTGAATTGTGAGGACTTTCTAATTCATAAATTAGCCAGTCTCAGGTAATTTGCTGCATCAGAATAGGCAGACTAAACAATTTTAATTAGAATTTTGATTTTTATTATACTACTTTACTAGTTCCAAATTTGGAATTTAATAAATATAATGACCTCAATGAATAATCATCTTTTCTGGGCTGTGTGTGTGTGTGTGTGGGGGGGGGGAGAAACAAGTAATTAGTGCCAACATGTTTGTAAATACTGATGTTTCATCTTGCTTTAAATTCTCATGTGAAAAGTATTTGGGGAAAAATGAATTACCCATCTAATTTATCTCTTTTCACAAATGATGTGAATATTAATTATGGATAATGATCCTTCACTTCCCGGAGAGTGTAAAATGCTGAGAAAGCAAGAGTGAGAGCAAAAGGGAGAAAGAGAGCTGGAGAGTGAGGGGGGGGACTCAGAAGGGGGTAGCAAAATGGGATGGGTAAACTCAAAGTCACTGGGGAATAGAATTTCTCTAGCACTAGTCACAATACACATGTTTGTTAAAAAGCAAGAGGCGGGGAAGACATGCATGCCTGGCATTGAAGAAAAGCCTGTTTGTGTCCCACACACTGGAGAAATTGTTCAAGAACAGTCCCTCGATGTGAAAATATGACCCATGTCATTTTGCCAGGGTAGTTAAGACACTGAGAAGCTGAGTAAGGCCTGATTGGATAAATTCATGGTCTTGGTGGTGTACATACTTCATAGTGTCCAGTTTTTCTAAGATACACAAAAAAATGTCAGTGGAAATAAGGTTACAGAGTGCCACATGCGTGGGCGAGACAAGGTCTCCATAGGGTGGGAACCAGGCGGATCCAGACATGGCCCATTCTTTTAGTTTCTTCCCCATTTTTTTTAGTGGTCCAAATGAGAAACAAAGGATAAATGCCCAGCATTAGTAGAAGGGAAAGGACTGTGGTATTTAGAGATGGGGAGGAGGGGAAGGTTATTGACTGGCACTGAACTGAGTTTCTCCTTCTCTTTTGCTATTGCCACATTCATCTTTCACAAACTACCAGTGTGTCTAGAGCTAAAACCACAACATCTGTTGTAGGGGTGGGAGAGCTGGGTTTTTCAAGGGGATCAAAGGATGTGAAGCCTAAAGGTAGAAAGTGACTATTCAAGGGTATGCAAGACATATTGAATAATAGGGAAGATTCCTTTCCTTTTAACATGTTGAGAAAGTTGCATGGAACTTGAAGACAGTCTACACCCACCTCAAAAGACTGGCTAAGAAATGAACGCAGTAATGCATCCTTTGGCTGCTGTGGATTAAAGAACTAAGATAAGCAATTCACTCAATGTCACTGTTAACATTCTAAAACTTGCTTTGATGATTATGGCTTTGCTAGCTTTTTCCATTGCCCCAAGCACTCATGTTCATGACAACGATGGAGCAATTGTTTAATTCATTCATAAAACACGAGCAGAGTCTTAATAATTTTTGAAAAAGTCCTTTAATCTCTTTGACCCTCCATTTCCTAATCATAAAATTGATAGCATGACATGGGAAGCTGATTACTAAATTTTGTTCTTTACACTGTGTGGTGTTTTCCGTCTCCAAAAGTTCAGTGAAAGGTTCTTGCAATTTGGTTGACGGTTTTGAAATTTTTTTATCCATAAAAGAAAAGAAAAGCAGCAAAGTAGTCTCTTTATGGACTTTCTGTAATATCATCTGAATATATAGGCAGGATATGGGTTTTACCTTACTAGTTGTGACCTATATTCAGGCCCAAACCAATAATCTTAATTTATCAAAGTCTCACTTTCTTTCTTTTCTTTTTTTGTCTTAAACCAGTGAAGCAGTTAGACAGTATGAAGCTTGTATTGAACCTAAGTGGTCCATTCAATTTTACGTTGCAAAATCTCATGAATTGAAGATAGATAGTTCTTTTGATGGATGCTTTAAAAGATACCCTTCTCTGCCTTTCCTGAGGCCCCATGAGCATGTTACTTTGGTTAAACAGCTTAGAAATATCTAGTCATAAAGAACGCTTTCTTTACCAAAATGAGATATGGTGTTTAGATCAAACAGGCAGGTACAGAACCAGGGACTCTGAATAAAGCAGTGGGAACCGGAACTACTTAGAATGATGACAGCGACAAGCAACTCTTGAGACACTGGTGTCATCCCACTGATGCGTTATAAAGCAATCACTATTTCTACCATTGGCAGCGTTAGCTCATGGATCGGTCAGAACTGCTGGGTTGTCATAAGGAAACATGTGTTTCAAAAATGAATTAAAGGAAAAGTTGACCTCAGGTTACTCGGGTCTGTCAATGAGGTCAGGGGAAGGAAGGTTCAAAACCTAGTAGGACAAAGGTCAGTCTGACAGTGGCTGCAAAAGTTCACAAGTCGGCATTATAAATAATATGTGTAGGAAATGAGTGTTTACGCCTCTCTAATGTTAGCAAACTGGACGGATAAGGTGTCTTCCTTTTGACGCGAAAAAGATCTAAATGTGCGATGCTATTTTAAACAATGAACAGCTGTTTCATCTTGAACAAAAAAGAACAAAGAAATCACCACAAGGCTACATGGGATATATTGAACTTTCCGGTGTGTGAGTGTGTGTGTGTGTTCCCTCTTCTCTTTTAACTTAGGGTAATTGAAATGTCATTTTATCTTAGGATGTTTTCTTTTCCAACCATGGATGTGAAAAGTTAAAATATTGAAGAATTTCCTTTTCATTATTTTGAACAAAAACAAGTTTTCGTGAGTGTTTTCTTTGTTAATCCAACAGAGATTAATGACTGGAATGTTCAGTTCTGAGCTGTGGGGAAAAACTATGATGATCCATGAGTAATATATTTTTGAGAAGACTAAAGTTAAGAGCTTAGCTTGATCTGGAGAACAGTTGTAAGCATACAAGGGAGCCCAGTCACTGACTGAAGATTTCCGTTATGCAATTATTGCCAGGAAGTGATAGAATTGAATAAAAATTAGCTACTCAACTTTAGATTTTGAAGGAATTAAAGTTCTGATTTTTAGATAAAATTATTGGAAACTTAGCTAGAGAGACTTTTGTATTAATCTATAAAACAATTTGTCTTTGCATTTTATATTAGGGCTGTAGCAGGCAGACGTTAAGTTAACAAATCAAACAGACATATTTAGAAGTTTAGGTGTTTACTCACCTGTTTATAAAACATTGAGATGGAAACTTGTGACTTTAAGAATATCTTTATTCTTTGAAAATTTCATACACAGATTCAATATTTTCTGATTACAACTACTGTGTCTTCTTTAGATATCGTTGGCTATATAGTTACAGAACTTATGTCTGAAATTTTATATTGCTCTTGATCTTTCTTTTAACCTGATACATACTTTTATTGAGCTTTTTAATGAAGATTAATTCATTTGATTTTTTTTTAAATTAAAGGTAGATTTTTTAAATTAAGAAAAAGACATTCTTAACTAGAAACTATTCCTTTTTCCCCAGAAACAGAGTAAAGAATAATGTTGTTAAAATGTTGAAGACAAAAATGAAAGAAAAGGGAAAAAGTGCACAATATATATATATTTTAAATCCTGATGTGGTTGTAGATAATAAATTATCCTGTCAACCTTTGGAGCACAGGTTCAACTCCAATTGCTTTAATGGCCACAAATGTTTCCTTAGACAATTCCGGATTTCTGGGTACATAAAGAATGTCAGGGATCCTCAGGGCAGGCTCGGGAGCCCCTCACCCAGAAGGTGGTCTTGGGCCATAATCACACCCTGTTGATAGGATCTGGCAGTTAAAATAGATGGAGGGCAGCCTGTCATTTTGTCTATTTAAATAAGTCACTTGTGATTAAGGGTGAGTGGCAAGTTTTCTTTCTCTTGTACCTTAAGGTCCTTAACTCACATCTACGTCTCTGGTGTTTCTTTTCTGGGCATTTCCCCTCTCCTTTTGCTTGGCCTTTCATAGGGAAAATATTTGTGTTCCCTCTACCTTTACCCACTTGGACACATGTAGTAGGCAATTTAGCTCTTTCATAGAAACTTATGTAAATTTATGGAGCAAACATGGCCCTCGAGGCTGAAGCTTTTTGCTTCACAAGATACTTTGCAGCATTTGGAAAGTGGAAAGAGTCTCCAGCATTTCTTCCTTGCTTAGGCAAGTCACCGTATCTGCTCTCCGCAACAAGCACATACGTATTTCTGCATTGGCTTGGGGCCCCTTGATATCTTGTTTTATTTTAAGCCTAATTTGTAAATTTTTTGTCCAATAATCTTATTCAGACACACACACTGGTTGCTGTTGAGTGTATTTTTCATAAAGGCGTGTTCACTCTCACTGGGTGGGGTGAGTGGTATAGAATTAGAATTTACAGGAGTCGGCTGCTTTGCTGAAACTACTTGTCAAAGATTCTTCTCAGATTCTTTCCCGCTATTTGTGCTTTGAAGGAAAGGCTTGCAAAGGGGCATCACCACGTTAGGTGCAAGTGAAACAGAAGCTTTGAAAAGAGCCTCTTCTTGGGGCCTCTCTTGTGTTCTCTGTCTGCTCTTGTCTTTTGTCCAGACGCAGTCTGATGACGACTAGTTCAGGTGCCTTCTGAGTTTCTTGCTTTTTGCCCTACAGGAAGAACCTCAAGGGGTACACCATGGGTGTCCCCTCAGCAACAAGGGACAAGAAGTTTGCATTCTCTGAGCAGGACATGCTAAAACTCAAATAATGCTCTTCAATATTTCTTAGTGAGTTTGAGCAGGGGCCAGCGTGGTGATCCAATGGCGTGGTTTTAGTCTCCTTCTCGGCTTTGTTTCCTCAAATAAACAATTCCCACCCAGGCTCTTGATTTGCACTCTGCGTTCTGTATCAAACCACCACAAAGAAAAACTCTTAAGAGATCTTTCTTCTAACACAACTTCATGAAGATTACCATGGTTGTTTAGATGTCGTCAGTTCTCTCTCCTAGATGTAGTTGGTTTGCCATACTGGAAACAGAATGTTCTCAGATCCAGGGCTGAAGAGATGGCTCAGCAGGTAAGAGCACTGGCTACTATTCCAGAGGACCAAGGTTTAATTCCCAGCACTCACAGAGGGACTAACAACCATCTGCTAACTCCAGCTCAGGAAATCTTATGCCCTCTTTTGGCTTCCAAGGGCTCCTCCATGTTTGTGGTACAGAGACAACACATGCAGGTCAAAACACCTATGCACATTAAAGGAAAACAATAAATCTTTAAAAATGTTTGCCTACCTTCTGTTTTATGCCCACCCGTTTTCTGGAGCTCAGGGATACATTATTGGATAGGATGCTTCTACTCATCATTAAGTGTCTAAGGTCAAGTGGGGTCATTTGTATAGAGTATTAGAGTGAGGAACTATACTACATACATGTTAGATAATGAATCTATGGGTTAATATTCTTGTACTAAGGGATTTAGACAGTATGATGTTGAAAAATGATGCAGGGTGTAAGTTAGTTTATTTTAACCTTGTTAAACAAAGATATGAAAGTACAGGAAAGTTAGTAGCCATGCCTATGTGATTTCTGACTAACTAAATTTAGTCCTAAGCTCATTGTTTGTAGTTAATAAACTTTGACTAGATAGATAGGATGTAAATGTACCACTGTTATTGTTACGAAAAATTAATGTAATAATATTACATAAATATAAATCTATTTGTATTTATTTACAAATATATATATGCAAAATAATAAAAAATAACAAACAGGTACAACTTTCTCTTAAGAAGCTTTTGGGGGTTGAGTGAGAGAGCATATGGAGCATGCACAGGCAAGCCTTGCTGAAAGGTTTTACTAGAGAGCTAATGCAGAGAACAGTAGAGTTGATGGAGGTGGGCTAGTGAGGAGATGGAGGAGAAATAACATGTGTTCTCTTGCCAACATAGAAACTAGAGTGTGTGAGACCATAGTCCATGTTAAGGAGCTTTTGAGCATACCCCTGACACGCTTGGACCAGGGGGATGTAGGGAAGTCATTCTTTCACCCAAAGCCTTTCTACTACTGTCTTATATCATCATTACTGTTGTTATATTATTGGAGATAGGGTCTTGCCATCTAGTCCAAACTGACCTTGACAGAATCCTCTTACCTTCTGCTATAGTAAAAATTTCCATGTGTGAGTGTGTGTGTGCATGTGCACGCGTGCACACGTATAGCAGATGCACATGAATATGTGGATGTGAATGCAAGTGAATTAACACAAACGCCAAAGCAAAATGGTGGATGTCTTTTCCTGCTTCTCTCTCCTTTATTGCCTTGAGATAAGAACTTTCACTGAACCTGAAGCTCACCATTTTAGTTCAACGAGTTCTGGGAATCTGGTTATTTCTATCCTTTACATATGGCCCTGATTGTTATTTCACAGGAATGCTGGACATTTGAACCCAGGGCTTCATGACTACAGAATAAACTAAGTATTCTTAGTGACTGAGCCATCTGGTCAGCCCTAAACATTACATTTTGTTGTGAGAGCCTAGAGATTTTGCTAAGAGGAAGATTTAAGTTTTCATTTTATATACTATATTAAGATATATTAAAGCAGTTCTTACTCCAAATCTTAGGATTTCAAAATATATACTGTTCATATCAGCATCAAACAGCAAAGTTAGAATTTTAATTCCCCATATGCCCCTTTTTATTTTTTATCGGTGCCTAATCTAGCTTTAATACAGATCTGTCCCGAACAACAACAACAAAATGTTTTACATGACAAAACAGAAGTCATGATATTTTTGATTGTGTTTCATGTTTTTCTTAGAAAGACTTAGGTGGAGAGGGTTTTCACATTATAACCCACACAAATCCCAAGTGTGACAAACAAGGTTTTATTGGATAAAATGCATGGCACTGACTGCCTCTCTCAAAACACCACGTCTCCTTGCGAATACTGTATAAGAAGATAGAATGCATTAGTTCTTTAGTGCTAGGATTCTAGCACTTTTAATGCCGAGGCAGGATTGCCATGAGTTTCAGGCATCCTAGATTTCAAAGCAAGAGTTCAAGCTAGCTTCAGCTACGACGTGAGGCACTGTTTTGAGAGCAAAGAAGGAAAAGACGACACAAAGATATATAATTGTTTTGTTTTGTAGATGCGCATTCTTCTAAGGTCCCCAGAATTAATTGATTACAGACACATGTAAGGAACATCCGAAAGTGAAATAGCCTTTCTGGTTAATGTGCTTTCTGTCAGCATGTTGTTACTTTAATTATCATGACCTTAAAAGGATAAAACATAATTTTTCACATTTGTGATTTGTTTTATAGTACATAAGACATTTTCATTAATTTTATGTAGAAGTGTCTTCACGTGTCAGAGGCTAAGGTATTTACCTAAAAATACCTAGAGCTATGAAGAAAGCATTTAACTCAAGTGTTTTGTAAACAAATGATAGTGGTGCCTAATTCCATCCTTTCCCTGTTCTCAAAACAGACCGGTTCCCTTTTCTTCTTTCCCCTTCAAACGGAACAGAGGTTACTCTGGATAGAGAGCTGCGATTACAAAGGGGATTTAATTTAAGCAATACAAAGTGATCTTGAGGCAAGAAACTTCCCTGAAATTTTATATTTTGAAAAAAAAAATCTTTCAGAAACAACTTAATTATGACACAGCATGGTTTTAAAAAGAAAATTTTAGCAGCTTTTAATTTATTATGTGCAAAAAGCACATATCAGAAAAATTCTTTATTTCAGCTCAAGTTCTTTGTAAAAAGAAGTCAATCGTCTGTACTATTTCTTATATGTACACACATGGGGGGGGAACAACTTGACAATTCTTATGATGAAGAACAGATTAGTTTGCCACTTGGGGATGTTGTTATACTCAGGGATTTTAAAAAGCCAGAGTCTCTAAAGACTGTAATTGGAGCATTGCATTCTCTCATTGAATATTTGTATTTTAAAATAAGAAAAATATGTTTAGGCAAGGCATGCAAATCTTAAATAGGTGGTTTTACATGTGCAAAAGTTATTTTTTAACCCAAGTTTTTCAAAGCATTTTAAGGAGCAGATTTACTATTTTGCAGCTGACAATCGCCACATGGTTAAAACTTCCTAAATTACCTAAAGTATCTTAGACATCAGATCTCGCTGGAAAATACATTGAATCTTACTATCACTCTGACGTGTTATGAGAATGAGAGAGGTCGAAGGGATTGGTACTAAGAGGGAAGTTCTAACACTTGGTGATTGAATGGCTTGCTCATCTGACAGAAAAAAAAACATTAATAAAATCTGAAAAGGTGTGTTAGATCTTACCATAATTGGCAATTGAAAGAAAGAAAAGGGCTAAAAATAGGGACTGAGAATTAAACAACATAAAAATAGGTTTGACCTGCCATATGGAAGTCATTAAAGTTTAGAGGTTAAAAAAGCCAAGGAGGATAAAAATCAAATCAAATATTATTACATATTAAGTACACTGCCTATAAATATAGTTGGTAAATTCTGTGTGGGTTTCATCTCCCATCCAGAACAATTATCCATAAGAAAATCTAAAAAGGAGTGATCGTTTCCCAGCCTAGCAAAGAACATTTCCTGGGATAGGTAATTTTGGTTCCAATCCAAAGTCTCCTTTGATTTAAACAGTATCTTTCATGCTATTGACAGGATGTGTGCTTCTTTCCTAAGGGATAAACAGAGTATTTAAATTGCTCTAAGAAGACTATGCAACGGAGGAGATTCCCAACCAACTATACGATTTCCTCAATTTTTATTGTGAGTACAGTAAGGTCAAAAAGAGTTATTACTATCGCCATCAAGGGTGCTTATTATTATTGGTCTGTTATGTCCTTCTAGTATCTTCCATTTCTTGTGGGCCTTGTTGCCTACAGGTACGGGAGGAACCTTACTTTCACTCTCTGTGGTTTTTGACACCTAAGTTTTCAATGCGGGGGTCTGAAGATGTGAACTGTAACAGAACAATGTCACTCGGGCAGGAGCACAGGTGTTATGTCAGCTATTGAGACCCGGGTCAGAAACCAGGCTCTGCCAAGTGTCAGCTTTATGACCACGGACAAGGGGTTTATTTATCTATCCTCCAGAGCTCCATGGGTCTTGTCTGCAAAGTGGAAATAATGGCCTCTTGGCATTTATATTGGCTATTGTAAGAATCTTATGTAGACACATGTATAGAACCTTCAGACAGACAGCATCTTGGCATACAACAACTGCCTAATAGATGAGAGTAATTACTGATATTGATGTATCAACTTAATCCTATAAAGGTTTTCAAACTACACACACTTAAGATATTAGTAGACAGCTATTAGAAAGTTCTCCTGAAAGCAGGAAACTTCGTATATAAGAATTGTGTTTTTCTAGTTTACATTTACTCCATTCAAATGTCAACAGTGTTTCTTGATTTCCCTTCTGATTTTAGGCAGGAATTCTAAAAGTGAGCATAAAAATAAATTCTTTATAAGGAGTTGATTATAAAGCAAATTCCTCATGAGAAATGTTAGTTCATTTCTTGAGACTGTTCCCCTGCTGTGCTCGTAAAATCTATGTTATATCCTGAGTGTTTGCTGTCTGTGAATATGGAAGCTCTCACCGCCTCTCACAGTCCCTCTGCTGCATGGAGCCATCTTTTCAAGTGAATCTACGGGACTCATCTGACATCTGTCATATCTAATAATTTTACATCCCCGTTTTCCCTTTTCAACTTTGAGGGGCTATTTTTCCTCTTTATATTGCTCTCCTACGTCTATGATAATGACAGACACCATTGCCCTTTTCCTGGTCTTTTAGAACATGTCTCTCCTGGTTTTGTGGTAAGTATGATGGTGGCTTCTTGTTGAAGAGAATTTACTGGTATAAGTCAGGAGGGAATCCGTCCTTCCATTGTTAGGCTACTGAGCATGTTTACAAGAAAAATACCTTGATTCTGAGACTGTAAGCTATATTACTGTCTGCCCATTCTCTTTTTGACACGAGTTTCCATAATTGTACTTTCTGTCATTTTGAAATAGCAGACAATGTTCATGTTTTGTTTTGTATCTTTAGCCAATAGTTCTCTGCCTTCCTGGTGAGTTGGAAACCCATGTAAACAAGCTTATAATGTAATTTTGATCATTGTAGATTTGAATGATGGGTTGTGATTACAAGAGTCTTAAGCTCATTGAAAATTGTTCTTTGGAGAATATGTTTAGTAACAAGAACTAATAACCACCCACTATATGTAAAATTTAATGTTTCAATCTATGCCAACATGTAAAGATATTTTGACTCACTTTCATATTTATGTTAATACCTTTTTCTTCTTTATCCCCCCATACTTGTTTTGGGCCTTTGCCTTTTATCATGAAGAAAATTACATTCTGGAGATGGAGAGATGGCTCTGTGACTAAGAATAATTATTGCTATTCTAGAGGACCTGGATTCAGTTCTTAGTATCAATATGGTAACTCAAAGCCATTTGAAACTCTAACCTTTTCTTATAACCTCTAAGGGCACAAGGCACACATATATACATGCTAAAAAAATACCCTCAAAAAACAAAAGACGCTCATATGTATAGAATCTTTTTAAATTATAAAAATTGCATTTTATTACTAAAATTCAAACCTCTCAGTAGAGCATGTCCATGGCAACACTGCTGAATCGTCTTGGAGAAAAACTGGTTTCTATGCTTCTTGTTTATGTTCCAATGAGACAACAACTGTGGGAAATCCAGAATCATATTTCCTAGAAATCTAAATTTGTAAAAGGAAGCTAGTATCTTTCCATTTCTCTCTTGCTCATTTTACAAGGATGTGTGTCTGCATTATCTAGCAGTGTTGCATAGATATATGGAACAATTCAAACATACGATTTTTTTTTTCTGTGAGCAGATCTGTGAATATGCGTGCAGTGTTTGGGACACACTGGAAAAGAAATAGATGGAGCCCCATCTTTGTGAAGCTCCCTGTTTTAAAGGAACATGATGTGGGATGTTTCACTTTTGCCCGAGGAAATTAAGA
Organism: Alexandromys fortis; assembly: GCF_014885135.2. NCBI lineage: Eukaryota > Metazoa > Chordata > Mammalia > Rodentia > Cricetidae > Alexandromys > Alexandromys fortis. The sequence continues at coordinate 2,531,507 of NW_026067902.1, read as the reverse complement.
CAAATGAAAGGGCTGAGGGGAAAAAAGTCAAAATATATTTTATAGCCGTGTATAAATTCAAACATGAAAGCAGTTACTCACCCATATTAAAGGCTGGAAAAGGTCCTCTGGCCTGGCATTAGAAGAAGAAATTGTATGTCTTAATTATCTTGTGGGCCTTATTAAAACTGTGAGCCTGTTCCTCTCTGCCATGTGTGCTGAGAACCATTTCTCACAGCGCAATAAATAATAATGGCATAATCATTGAGTGATGGGCACTTAGAAGTTTCATGAGAAAAGATCTCAGGGGAAGGGCTATCTATACTTCGGTCAAGGCTTCCTTCTCCTTGCCTTCCAACAAAGTTGGCTCTGTGAGCAGATAGTATTCTACCTCGTTCAGAGGTGAACTGGAAAGCTGAAATGCTTGTGTTGCAGTTACATATGAGTAATGACAGAAACAGCTCAGGAGTATCTGTCTTTATTTTGTAAACTGTCCAATTATCTTTGAATGTGAATGCAACGTGAAGATGTTTAAATAAGCCAGCTAGTGCCACGTGGAGGATAGGCGTGGGCAAATGTTTGCTTAACAGATTAGAAGGAATCAAGAATTATTAAGCATAAGTTCTTATCTTGTAGATATGAAGAGAATGATAGACATGTGAAGGGGAAAAGCCGCTCTCTGCACTCTTACATTACTCTTTGTATAACATGTACTTGTGTGATGGAGACTTTATATAGCACGTGTCACCTGCCATTCAGCAGTGAAAGGGTTCTTCTGATCAGAGGGAGACAATGCCCTGAACAGCCATACCTTTGATACATTAGAAGCCAGCCCAAAACCAGGCTACTTACACTAAATAACCACAGACCACCCACTCTCAATGTTTCCCTGGATAGAATGCAGTCAACTTGTAGTTTGGAACAGTAAGAAATTATATTTTTATTCTCACTTCCATCAGAGTATTTGTTTCAGTAATGGATGTAGATATCAAAGAGATATAGACTTTCATAATGAATGACAGTCATGGCAATATCTTAAAATATTACAGTAGCTCATCTAAGTTTAATAAGTTTATAATAATTCATTGATTAAAACGTATATTATATAGCACCATGAATCTTATTTTAAAATTATGTTCATAGAAACTTATTACTTTACATTCTTAAGCATTTTATTTCTAGCTTTTCATAACATTCTGAGAAGTTCCATAAGCTTCAATAGATCACCAAAGGTCTCACAACATAAAAAGATTTGCATACCCCAGTTAATAGTACCTCTTTTTTTTTGTAATTTTTTTTATTGAGAATAAGAAAAAAAAAGTTTCCACCTCCTCCCAGCCTCCCATTTCCCTCCCCCTCCCCCACTCTTCTCCCCCTCCCCCTCTCT
>NW_026067902.1:2398512-2529614 GCF_014885135.2 Alexandromys fortis | reverse complement strand
GAGGATAGGGAACCTGAACTGACCCTATCCTATAGCATTACTGACGAATATCTTTCATATCACCATAGAACCTTCATCTGGTGATGGATGGAGATAGAGACAGAGACCCACACTGGAGCACTGGACTGAGCTCCCAAGGTCCCAATGAGAAGCAGATGGAGGGAAAACACGAGCAAGGATGTCAGGACCACGGGGGGTGCACCCACCCACTGAGACAGTGGGGCTGATCTATTGGGAGCTCACCAAAGCCAGCTTAATAGTACCTCTTAAATTTAGATTTCATTTCTAGATTATTTTTATTTATATCCAGATAGGTACCTCTGAAATTAGTTAACAATGTTATCTTCTTAATTAAAGTTATGATTCTTATAAACATTGCTGTCTATTGTAGCCTTTATTTTAAACAGATTAAGCTGACATTTTTTGTAGCAAATTTTACAACTACTCCTTCCAATATAAATATAATGTTGGCTTCTCTGGTGAGATGGACATTAGTTGTAAATAATTAATCATAAATATAGATTTCCAGGTGTGCTTTAAAAGCTATAGATTTTCTACAGCTTTATTTTCTGACTTTCTCAAATATTGGTAATGACCTGATGAAGCAAGGAGGTTATACAACACTAAATGTGGATAAATACATACATTTTAGTTTGTATTTAACAGACCATGAAATTTTGGCTATTTTTGAATCATGCCTACATCATGCATAGATTGTAAAGTATCTTAATATCGCATAGGTACAGGCTGTTATTTGATCCAGAATTTTTTTTTCTTAATTTAAAACATAATGAAGAAGGCTAGGAAATTGTTGACATGAATTATGATTTAGTCTTAGCTAATAATAGGTAGCATGTTATGAATTTAAAAGTAAAGACTTAAAAATGAAGAACACAGTCTCAACTGCCAGATCTGTACTGATTTACAATTGTCTTTTCTTACATAGGTTTATCTAGGCTTATGGAGAATGTCATGGTCTGGGAAATATATCAGACAGCACAAACCAAAATAAATCACTCAAGCCAAGCAACGCTCACACTCAGAACCCTTCTCACTTTGAGGGTCTTACACAAATTTCCATAGAGTAAATAAGGTAAAAGTGTAGCTGTCAGGGCTTTGGCTCTCTAAATCTTGATTTGCAAAAAAACTCACAAGGGCTTTTGTCTTCTGTCCTTGCTGATGGTCTTCTTAACATGCAGTATCGGTGGCACAGTGGTGGCCAAAAAAATCACACGTCATTCATGATTATTTATGGCTTTTCAACCACATTGTAAGTTACAAGCAATTATTTTTCTGTCTCCTCAACGTAATTGCACAGTAATCTTTAGGGACGCTTAACTACAGTGATGATTCCCCTGCAGATGTTTCCACTGAATTATGTAACTCGCAGCGACTATATGAGAGTTCGGGGCTCTTTTAAGACGTAGTCTGGTGCTCTCTCTGTGAGCACCAAGTGTCTAAGTGTAAAGGTTTTCTACAGGTTGATATCCAACTCAGATGTGATGTTGGACCACCAAGAAAACTCTCTAATATCCTAACCTCAGTCGAAGGCCCTTCATTTCCTATTCTCCCCTTATGAAATATCTGTGAAAGAAAAGGAATCGAAGATTTTTAAAGATTTGGTTATTTTTTTTTTAATTTTTTACATGTGTGCTTGCCTCCATATGTATATTTGTACCATCTGTGAGCCTGGTGCCCATGGAAGCCAGAAGTGAACGTCAGATCCCTTGGAACTAGATGGTTGTAGGCTGCAACAAGGCTTCGTAAGAACATCTGTGCTCTTTAATGTGGGGTGTCTTTCTAGACCTGAGGCACAACTGTCAGTGTTAGAAATCTTCTAGAGCCATCAAGAGTCTTCTATTTGTTTTGAAGATCAGACCTTTGTCAGTTGTGGGGTTGGTGAAGATCTTCTCCCAGTCAGTGGGTTGCCTTTTTGTCTTAGTGACAGTGTCCTTTGCTTTACAGAAGCTTCTCAGTCTCAGGAGGTCCCATTTATTCAATGAGGCCCTTAATGTCTGTGCTGCTGGGGTTATACGTAGGAAGTGGTCTCCTGTGCCCATGTGTTGTAGAGTGCTTCCCACTTTCTCTTCTATCAGGTTCAGTGTGTTCGGACTGATATTGAGTTCTTTAATCCATTTGGACTTGAGTTTTGGTGCATGCTGAACATAGCGGACAATGAGGACTACTGAGAACTCAAGAACAATGGCAATGGGTTTTTGATCCTACTGCACATACCGGCTTTGTGGGAGCCTAGGCAGTTTGGATGCTCACCTTACTAGACCTGGATGGAGGTGGGTGGTCCTTGGACTTCCCACAGGGCAGGGAACTCTGATTGCTCTTTGGGCTGACGAGGGAGGGAGACTTGATTGGGGGAGGGGGAGGGAAAAAGGAGGCGGTGGCGGGGAGGAGGCAGAAATCTTTAATAAATAAATAAATAAAAGAGTCTTCTATTTGCCACTTTTAAGATCTATCCATCTAATAAAAGCCCTAAATAAAAATTTTACAGCTTTGTATTAATATGTGTCCTTAAAGAAAACAATGATTTGGTTTACCATAAGAAAATTCAAAACAAACATTACAAGTTTATTTTTTATAGCAAGGTACAATCCAATATGAATATGTCATGTTAAGGGCATAAGCTACTATAGGGTTTTGTTATTAAATCTAGAAAAGAACAGTTTTACTTCTCTGTTTATCTGATGCTGTCTAAATGACTTTTCTGTTGCTATGATAAAAGGCCATGCCCAAATGCCTTGTGATAGAGTCCTTTTGGGCTTATGGTCCTAAAGGGTGAATGTCCATGGTGGCAGGAATGGGGAGCAGACAGCAGGCATGCCAGCTAGATCAGCAAACTGGGACTTCCCATCTTGAATCACTAGCATACAGAAGAGGGCATGAAGTGAAAGTGGTGTGTCTTAAACTGACAAAGCCTACCTCCAGAGATATACTTCTGCCAAGAAGGCCACACCTCCTAAACCACCCCAGAAGGTGTCACCAATTGGGAACTGTTCAAATGCCTGGGACTATGGGGGACATTTCTCATTCAAAGAACTACAGATACTCTCTGAGATAGTCTGTAGTGTCATGGTATGTCCAAGTGGGAGACAGAGAGTTTTTGGAAAAAGCAGTTTTAAAACATGAACAGTCTGATATATGAGGGAGCAAAGATGAAATGGGTGTGGGTCATTTGCTGTGTCTCACTGGCCAGTGTCCTGATGAGAGAGTCATGGTTTTTGATTGTCATTCTTTGACTTGGCTTCCTATGCAGCTTCATGGATCCTGATGTGCCACTGTGGGACTTCATCCTTCTTGTGGGATGTCTTTTTCACTCTTTCTGTAAAGCCAAATGAATTTGTTTATAATGAGAAGATCTCCAAATAAGCTTGGGGTAAGCCTGGGGGATTATAACTAAAGCATGATAACAGATTGAGTCATGTAAACTAAAGGTGAAATTATTCCTTGATTAGCTTCCAGTGTGAATGTCAAGTAAGCATGTGGTTGCACAGTTCATTGTAGGCCTTCCTCATGACTGTGCATTTTTGGGAATTATGTCTATGTGTAAAATGAGTTTTTAATACATTTTGAAACTAGTCTTTTTTCCAAAGAAGGATATTTTAAAAACTTATCTTTCAAATGCATTATTATTTAGCAATGGGGTATTTTTTCTGTATTACTATCATATATTCATCTTTTTCTATTATCCAAAGAAAGGCATATTGACTAGAGGACTTGTTCCTCTAGAGATGAATAGATATAAGTAGGTATGAAGGTGAATAAATGGTTAGACATGCAGTTATAATTAAAGGCCTTTCTTGAGTTTCGTTGTAGTATATTTACAGGGTCTTCTCTTCTAAACTGGCTATTAAATACATTTTTTATATATTTTTATACATCATATCAACCATCTATCTATGGATTAATTTTAAATTTAGGAATGATTATCAGAGAATTCTCTGAAATAGCTGATGGTTCCACATATAAGATAGCATTTAAGTTCCTTTAATTTTTACCTTTTCTCAATATTCCCCAGTCAGTTGTTGTTATTCATTTGTCTGTAATTTCTTGATTTGTAATATTTTAACCAGCCACAAAGTCATTCACTATGGAGCTTGGGTTGCTGCTGTCAAACACAGTTTCATTTGTCTCATTCTGGGCTCATCACAGTGACATATATGGGATATAGACTAGAGTCATATTCTATTATTAAGGGAATGTTGGATTGTATACTTTAGACTTGGATGTTAAGCTCAGTTTTTAAGTGGAGGTGGTTTGGGGGTTGGAGAAATACTTTGAGATTCACATCTCTTCTTTAATGCCAATGCAGTTCAGGGGTCTTCAGTCAAGTAAACTGGAACTTCAGATGTCTCTGCTTTTGTGTTGCATGGTAAGGAAAGGCCAGAGTGCCCCCTCCCATGAAGGAAATCAAGTATGTTCTAATTAGATAAGAGGCAATGCTTTGTATTTAGATTCATACCACAAGGAACTGAGTTAAATGCAGAATATTGCTCTCCTTGCAAGTATATTAGTCTCTGGGTGGATTTATAGAATTTATCAAATTGTCAACAGATAAAAAAAGATATTTTTAAGTATTTAACTGTTACCAATACTGAAAACCATAGCTCTACTGTTCTTCTGCCAAAGTCAAATGCTTGTCTGCTTACCTACTGCATACTCATTCAAAACATTATTAAACCATTTCAGTTATAGTAACTTTAATTCAATGTAGTTTGTATTCTTGACTTAAATGTGCAGGGTATTTGTTTTGCTTTCATCTTATATTTTAGGTATTCATTTGACAATCCAAGGCCTTAATTCAGGATGTGAGTTTGAGTTAATTCCAGTAACCATAGCCAAAGTAATAATAAATCAATTGAAGATATTTCACACAGACAACAAGAGGCAGGGGCATGTCTTATCCCAGGTATCTAGTGGGAGGAGGGTGGGGTAATGAGAGGAGAACCAGGGTCTAGAGTCCCAGAATCTAGAGGCCGGTTGATTCTTATAGCAAGCACCAGTGACACATGGACACGCAGTACTTGAAATATAGCCAGTTTGAATTGAAATGCACTAATCATGACGATTTAGTGCAAACTCAGAATGTAAACTAGCCTATTAATAATGTCTTGAAAAAGTATTCTTCGTTGGAACAATATTTTCTATGCAATGGCATAAATAGAATCTATTATTAAAGAATAATCTATCTGCTTGTGATCACTTTCTTTACAACCTGAAAGACCACAGGTCATTCACATCTTACCCCTATTGGACAACACAGGTCTGGGAGTTAAGGGGTTTGGTTTTACTGGAAGTCCTTCTTTCTCTTGCCAGCACTGTTTGGCTCTGGATGAGACATTTGATCATGAAAGTCCTCAGTTTCTTCATCTGTGAAGTGGGGATAATAACACTTCCCACTTGCTGACGTCATAGGGAGCTCCTATAAGAATTAATGACCCAGAGCTTGTAAAATGCCAAGTTCTTTGGATCTTCTGTAGTGAAACTAATTTTTTTTTCCCTCTTAATTTCCCTAGGGACCGGACTCTGTGAATAAACAAATAGAGGGCATGGGAAAACACCCACACACTCACATACTTTTGCCCAATTTTCCCTTTGGTGAGTTTATAGCAGCTACAAACAACATAGGGAAAAAGGCATCATGAACTCAAAAATGCCAAACACACCCGCTGCCAGGCTCGGCTAAACTTTGCACGGCTTAATCTAAAACACCAAAAGTCCGCAGTATGTCGGCAATGGACAGTGATTGTTAAAGGCATAGTAGTTCTTTAGTCTGTGGAATTTTGTTCTCAAGTTGAAATGGTAACTGAAAAAAAATGTTTTTCATAAGTAACTACTGAGCATCTGATTCTTTTTCTTTTTTTTTATTTCATGTGTGCTTTTTGATTCTATATATATAGTCTTGGTTACAATAAATTGTGTAAATTATATTCATAAAGACATCCTGAAAAAGTTTGCTTTAAACTCCAGGGAAGTGTAAACTTCACTTCAGAAACAAACATATAAACAAATTTTAAAAAACTATTTATTTACTATCAAATGAACCAAGATGAATCTATGAGTGAAGCTGAGAAGAGGACCCAGGACAGGTTAGTTAAAACCATCCTAACGCCTGCTTCCTAAGCTTGATGCATTTATTTCTTTTGCCTTTTCTTTTTTCTTTTCTTTCCTTTCTCTTTCCTCCTCCTTTTTTTTTTCAACATGGAGCATTGTGTTGCCAAGTGGACCCTGGTTCTTCCTGGAACATAGGAAGCACAGAGTATGTTCATCCTCTGAAGCAGCAGCCCCTTGACCCACTGGAATCGGTGCCCTCATGCTGGGTGCTCTAGGTTTTCCTGTTCTGTTGGAAGTCTTGTTTGTTGTCTAAATATGAGGTTACTGTAACCCCTGCAAGCCTAAACCTGAATCTATATTCGTGGTTGTCATATCCTTTATTAGGAGGCACACACTTGCAACATCGTGATATGCTTTTTGGGGAACAAATCAAGGTCAGCAATTATATTCATGTATCTATCGTCGGCACATGGCTGCCATTTCTCTCAGAGGATGACAGCATGGGGCAGCAGAATGACATTGATTGTACGTGTACGTGGGGCGCTATTTTTAGTATAAAACTAGAATTATAGCTTGAAGTCATACAACTAGACTGTGATAATTGTTTGTCCTAGCCGAACTGCTAAGAAGAGGTAATTTGTGTCCCACTGTTTTCTAGCAGGCTGGAAATAAAACTCCAAAGCCTGGGGAAGTTAAGTGATTCCTTTGAGCTCTATAGGCTCCTGAGAACACAAATATGGGGTACAGTACTGGATTTACATGGGAAAGAAAGCATTAATTATCTAAGGACATTAGAAAAGCAGTGATTTCATCCAGGAAAGGGTAGCTATTGGCTGAGACAGCCTTTGTCTAAATAAACCTTGGGCTGAAAAATGTCTTAGGGCATTTAAAATGGAGTCAGTGTCTTACCGAATGTGGACGCAATGGAGGTTAAGCAGTGTCCATGAGCACCTCGGTATTGGAGTAGGCTAGAGGCTCAGGGTTTGACCAGCATGCTTCTAGAACCATTAGCTTCACTGTCTGGCAAGCTGAGCCTGAGGATAATCAAGCCTTGAAGAGGAAGCTTAGGTCACTGCCATTGTCAGAGATCTTCATTGTGCTCGTGGAACAGCAGCACAGTGACATCAGAGATTCCAAAATACCACATTAAATGAACCAACAAAGGTGTCAAAGACGTAAACATATTTGAGTTCTGTGGCATTCCAGCTTGGGTTTTGCAGATACCTGGGGAGATACAGGGAATATATGTGTCTCCAATTTTATATCAGCTTCTGTGGTGAAGCAACCAAGGTGTATACAAAGTTGAATAGTAGAACTAGAAAGAACAGGAATACCTCAGTTTCTATGAGTCTGAGGGTTGTTGAGGGCAAAATTAATCTACATATACACTGATGTTTATAAATGTAAATATTACAAGGTATTTTAGCAAGTGTTCATTAGCAAGACAAATAAATAGTAGTATCTTCTTTATACATTTTAAATAAATACCTGAAATAGGTATTGATTTGGAATATACTTTAAGAAATACTCCTAAAGGACCAGTCACTATGGATCGTTCTGGAATATGCATAGAATAATGTGTGTGCAGCTAAGTATAGACACTGGCTAATGATGGAGATAATTCCTGATAATTGAGCAGATTTTTTAAAAAAGATTTATTTATTTTATTTATAGACCTGAGTTTGGTCTATCTGCATGTACACCTGCATGCCATTGGACTTCTGGAAGAGTGGCTAGTGCTCTTAACCGCTGAACCACTTCTCCAGCCCAATAATTTAAAAAAAAATAAAAAAAATACTGCATAGAGTACAGTCTTTCTGTTCTCTCCTGTTTCTGGTTTAGCTGTCACAGATCAGTAAAATCTGACCATGATAGGACAAGGGACACTTATACATCTCTGGTCTTCTTTCTGATAGTGAAAAGGAAAGATCCAGTTGATCTACAGGATCAGAATAGAGGTACCAGGGACTAGGAAACTAATAGAATTCTCTCTCTCTCTCTCTCTCTCTCTCTCTCTCTCTCTCTCTCTCTCTCTCTCCCTCCCTCCCTCCCTCCCTCTCTCTCCCTCTCTCTCCCCCTCCCTCTCCCCCCTCTTGTTTGGTATGGGAAAAGTAGGAACTTGTTTAAAGACTGTTTTTTCATTGAAAAATATTCTAAAAGGCATTAATTCAAACAAGTGAGTTCAAAAGAACTCAGTTTTCACTCTTGATTGCTTCATACTTTCTATGATGTAAATCAAATAAATTTTGATTTACTAAATCAAATGGGTAAATGAAGTGAGTAATAGAAAGTGTTAGAAAGAACAAGAAAGGCCATTAAGAACACCACATACTCAGTTCAGGCTGGAGAGATGACTTGGCAGTTAAGAGTTCTTCCAGAGGACCCAAGTTTGGTTCTCAGATCCTACACTCACAAGAAAACTTAAGAATAATAAAACTTAAAGATAATAAAATAAGTGTTTAAAACTACTTAAAATTCACAGATTAAACAGCTATAACTATTTGGAGGAATCTTGTCCTGGCAATCTGTTGGGTTCCTTTCAAACCCGTATTGTGTATGAAGGAATATGCTGTTCTGAATATACAAACGGTTAAAGTTCCCCAATTGAATAAATTTCTCCAAACATTGTAATAAAGAACTGTATTCTCACTCTGTAGACTGGTCTTGCAAATTTTGTAAACACTTTTTTTTCTACACTTTAAACGACATTAATTATTTGAATGTTAACAATATAAACATAAAATAATTCTTCAAAATAGTTGAGGGGCACAAATTTATTCGTAGAGATCCACCTGCCTCTGCCTCTCGAGTGCTGGGACTAAAGGCTTGCACCATCACCACCGGGCGACAAGCCTATTCATGAACTTTGCATGTGAAATGGTCCTGTGATAAATTAATCTTTTAATGGGATTGATATGTAAACAAATAGGCTTAGATATCATGGGTACTGTATGTCATCTAAAAAATTCTTGGAAAAGTTAGAGAAGGTTTTTCTTAATAAAGGCTAGTATTTGAGCTGATGTTTCAAGAGGGAACAGCAAATGCATCAAGAAGAGAAGAGGGGAAAACCTGTGCGAAAGAACAGAAGTTAAGTCAGCTGTTAGTTGTCAGGATGTGGATGCAAGCCAGTGTGTATGCAGCATAAAACTGAGGAGGGAGAGAAACAAAAGCTGAGTTCTACCATAAGTATGGCTAGACTCCAAAATGAGCATACTCCCAGGGTTTAAGTGAAAGTACTGAATTGCAAGCATAAGACATGGAATCCAAGGGAGGAACGTACAAATAGGAGTAGAGATATTTGAAAAAGGATGCTGATGTAATGAATAAGTCCACTGGGATTGGGAAACCAATTTGACAGTTTCTAAAGCTTTGCTGTCACAGTAACAGAAGATTCTACAGCACCATGCACTTCTGAAAGTGGTCCACACATCTGCACCATCCAGGAGCTTGCTGGAAGCGCAGGATCCCAAGGTCCCTGCAGATTTATCATCTTGGACATCGAGGACATCACAGTCTTGTAGTCCTCTAGGAAATTCTCTGTAAACTAACAATTGAGAAGCCTGAACCTGGAACTTTAGTTGGTATTTTGTTTGTTTGTTTGTTTTTATTTTTGTATTTTGCTGGTCTGGCAGATAAGTATGTCACAGATATCCTTCTCTGTCATCCAGAATTCTAGAACACTGGAATTTAGGCACCCTCGCTCCAATTTCTTATGTGGATTTTGCGATCCAAATTCAGATTCTCTTGGCTGTTCAGAAAAAGCTCTAATAACTGAGGCATTTCTCCTCCCTGTTATAATTTTTCATAGTAAATTTATTCACTTATATCTCTATATTTTTATTATTTTGATTTTTTAAACTTCCTTTAATTTTTAAAAATATGTCTGCAATTTATTTTAGAAATAATGGACTAACTCTGACTCTAAGTTGATATGTTCTTCCCCCAAAAGCCAGTTCCCTCTGCTTGTTTACCTACAACTCATAATTTTCTGAATGCTACTGCCTTGACCATATGCCAAATTCTTATAAGCACTACCTACCCTTTACTCTGACAGTCAATTAATAATTTTCTATTCATTTCATTTGATTTGTGTGTATATGGTGTGCATATTTTGTATGTGTGTGAGGGCATGTGTGTGCATGTGCACATGTGTTGCATGTGAATGTTTAAAACTGATGTTGGAAATCATCGTTTATCACTCTTCCACTTTATTCATTTAAGCAGGATCTCTCAGTCAAACCCAGAGAAGATCATCAGTATGACTCATTTTGATAACCCACTTGTTCTGGATGACCTTGTCTTCATCTTTCTAGGCTTGAATTATAGGCAGGCCATTGTACCAATCAGACTTTCCCTTGGGTCCTGGGATCAGTACTCACTGTTTCCCAGCACCATTTTAACCACTTCAACATCTTTCCATTATATAGTTCTTAAAAGAATTGTTTAAAGAATTATTCTTTAAAATTGCCATACATGTGTATATTTTGATCACATTCTTTTGCACCCCTGCCTCTTTCTATCTCCCTCCAGCAGTCCCTATTCCCCACCTATGTAACTTTAGGTGTTCCCTTTTTGTTGTTAATAATATCTGAGTCAATTAGCGCCGTCCATACATGATCCATCAGGGCACCAACAACCTACAAGTGGTCATGGTCCCCAAGGAGTGGGATTATCCCTTCTCATCAGCTATCAAGTACCAACATCTCTACCTCTAAAGGGAAGTCTTCAGGGTCCTCTCACTCATCCAGGCTGAAATTTAAATAGGCTTGCTATTTGAGTTAATGTGTTCATCGGATGTGTCATGTTCTGAAGTCAACATTTCATGGCCTTCTTCCTCATCTGCCAGATCTTGGGTTCTTTCCACCTTTCTGTCATGATTTTCTTTGAGGCTTAGATAAATTGTGATTAATACGGTTGATTCAATCACCACAAAGCATTCTTAATTTCTTATTCTTGAAATTTTGGCCAGTTATGAATCTGTTCATTAACCACTATAAAATAAGTTTTCTCTGACCAAAATAGACAGCAATAAAATCTATGGGAACAAACATGATATTTCAAGGGAAATTTGACAGCAAGAACATTTAGTAAAATAGTAAAAATATAATGAAAGAAAGGGCTAGCTATATGTGTGTGTGTTGCTCTTCAGTAGTGATTGTCAATATAGAGAGTAGTGAACTCGTAAAATAAGATTATGGCTAAAAATCATAGCTCTCAATACACAGAGGAAATATAATGTCAAAACTCTTACAACTTTGTCCTCTCCTGAACGTTGAACATGCCTTCACTGAGAGAAGAAAAGTGATTTAAACAAAAAGAAAAAAGCAAACCAATGAAGCTTTTCAGACAGGCAAGTTATGGCACAGAAAAGTAACAACAACAAAAACAAAATATCCAGGACAACATGCCCCTTTCCTGACAAATGACTAATCTTATAGCAATGACTCATAATGAATGAGCATGGCCTGGAAGAACTTCCAGATAAACAATCCAAAAGAATTATTATAACTTTATTTAAATAACTCAAAGTAGATACGAATACACTTTAAGAGAACAAAAGCAAAGAGCTGAATGAAGAAAAAACATTAACCTAAGATGTGGAAATAGAATTCAATAAATAAAGAAAACTGCTGAAGAAAACTCAAACTGACATTATGATAGAAATAAAAAAGAAAAAAAAACTTAATAAGCCAAAATAAAAGCACAGCAGAGTTTTTACTGATGGTGGTGATACAAGTATTAGAATACCAACACTTGGGAGGCAGAGACAGGATGATCTTTGAGTTTGAGGTCAACCTGATCTAGAGAACATGTTCCAGGAGAGCCAGGGCTACACAGAGATACCCTGTCTCAATAAACTATAAACAAACAAATAAAGAAATATTACACACTCAGCAGAAATCTTCATCAATAAAATGGATTAGGTAGAAAATAGTGTGTCAGGTCTAGAAGACAAGTAGGGGAACTGGATTCCTTTTAAAAAAAGTCAACAGTAAATTGAAAGATGAAGCAAGAGAGAATTGTGGGATACCATTAAAGAAAACATAACCTTTAAATCTTAGGTATAGTAAAGTTAAATTAAAACTCTTTCCTAAAAGCATAGAAAATACTTTCCTTTATTGCATATAAGAAAATAACCCAAATTGAAAAGGATACCTATCCAGGCACAAGAGGCCTTCAGAAGACCAAACAGACATGACCAAAATAGAATGCAATTCTAATAGGAATGTGTATGCTACTATGTTACTAGATCAAAAAAAATTGAGAAATCTCACATTAAGAAATTAATGATATACCTGATGGCCTTGGCAAAATAAGAACAAACTGAAACCCAAAGCAGTAGATGGGAAGAAATAACCAAATTAGGGCAGAAATACAAACAAGCAATGAATAAGCCAAGAAAATGGTGAAATAAAAACTTGGTTCTTTGAAAAGATAAAGTGATTGACAAACCCTGAAATAATTAAACAAAGGGAAAAGATCCAAATCAATATAATTAGAAATGAAAATGGAAACATTAAAACAGGTGCCAAAGAAATCCAGAAAAATCACAAGAATATATTTAAATTTTTCCATGTAACTAAACTGGAAAATTTAAAAGAAATGGATAAATTTCTATATACAGCATAAAATAGATAAATTATGGACAATTTCAGGGTAGGATTCAATATTTTCAGTGATTCTCAGACAATGACCCAAACCTCATCCTACTGTGAGGAATCTGGACTGCTAGGTCTTTGGGTAATTTTATTACGCACCAAAGTTTGGGACTACTGCTTGAAATGTTGTGGAGCTGAGTTACTTTTGTCTAATTTTATGTCGTAATTTGGGTAATAAAGTTTGGTCGCAAGTGACCTCCAAGTATACTGTATTGTATCCTATCTGGATGTATAAACAAATTGTAAACTAGCTAAGAGCATTTACCCTTGAAGTCAAGCAACTGAAAGCCAGGTAATTATAGCTGCTAACCCTCAGTTAATACTAGGCAGAAGCCTGCCAAAGTAGGCTCACATAACCCAAACATGCAACCATACCAACAGATAATCTCAGCACATCATTTCCTGTTTTCTGGTTATAAATACAGATTACCATGTTGGAGGCCAGCATTGTGAGGCATTATGTTTTGAAATTCTGTACCATTTGAGAACTATTCTTGCACAAACAAACTGTGTTAAATTTAACTAGCCTCGGGTTTATTTATTTTTCCCACCAGTGCTTCCAGATTTCAAATTTTTTTTTTTTTTGTAGTTCCTAAGAACTCCTCAATGTAGTTAGATTGGTGAGACCAGCATTTGGATGATTTAGGAGCTAGACAAATAGAGAAACACCCTGTTCACCTTAGTTGGTGGGATAAAAATGAAAGACATGATGGTTCTTGTATGGAATTACCTACTTATGCATCAGTTTTTTTATCTCTTCATATTAATAACTTCCCCAAGTTATGCTAACGGCTTTCTTACTTTGAAGTAACAAGCAATTGCACACCAAAGAATTGTATTAAGTGGTTTTTTATTTGCTTCTGATTCTTGTGTGTTAAAAGATGAATACAATTTGAACTTGCATCTATGTTCTAAATTTTTTTAATTAAAATTGTCTTAAAGACAGGAATGAAACACTGTCTACCCTGATCCTGTAGCTCAGTGGGTTTCTATCAAATCTATGTTTACTTCCAACCATTACTGTATAGTGTACACAAGATATTTGATTTAAATTCTTATTTATGTGCTAATGGCTAGCATTTTCTTTGCTTCTTTTTAAAACTATTCTATGGGAGAAAAATTAATTGCTATAAGCAGGCATTGATTTAGCTTTGTGGGTGTGTGCATGTGTGTTTATGTTTGTAAGTATGTGTTTATGTATGTGTGTATATGTGTATATGCATGCATGTATGTTTATGCACATGTTTGTATGTATGTGTGCATGTATGTATATGGGGGTATATATTTCTTTGTGCATGTGTGAATATATGTCTGTCGTTGTGTGTATATATATATGTATGTTTATGTGGGAGAGCAAATCCAAACTCTTACACATACTACATAGCTGCTTTACGTAGCTAGCCCTGCAGAATACTTTTAAACCATATATATCTGAAGGGAAAAAATTAACCCATCTGTTTCTGATTTTTTTTCCATGAACCTAATAAAAGTGCCATTTTAAAGGGCCATTTAATAACCTCTGAAATCCTTTGAGAATTTTTAAATGAGAAAGTTAAAAAGACCTTTGAACCAAATATTGATAGTAAATAAAACATAAATATTAGGTTCTGTACTTTGGATCTTAGAAACCAGGGTAATAACTAACATCTAAACATAAGGCAGGGCTGGAGCTAGGAAACCACTTTACCCAGCTTCTGGAGGATGGCCAGGCCCTGCCTCATCACTATATGGCATCTGCAATGGTTATTTTCAGACAGAGTTTTTCGTCATCTAACGATTATCTTCAGTTTTTAATGGAAGCATTCCTTCTTCTTCTCTAGCATGTCTAGCGTTCACAATAAAATCTTCTGCAGAGTCACCCTAACACACACACACACACACACACACACACACACACACACACACACACACTTACCTCCCTCTGTGTTAGCATTTTGAAATTTTGCTATACAGAGGGGGCCATAAAGGGGTTGGTTTGCTAGTATTAGAAAGGCAAATGCAGAATTCCTAAATTTACAATCATATTGAGAATGTGAATAAAAAGGCAGAGTCATCCCTTGTGTTGCCGAAGCGTGGTAGATGGCTTTGAGATAGAGTGATTCTGATGATCAGTGGTGACGTGATTAAGGCTGGGGAGAGCTGACCCAACCACTGACAATCTGATGATGGCTCTGTGCCTTGGCCTGTCGTCGTGGTATTTCACACTCAAGCTGCACAAGTAGCTCTGAAGCCCATCATTGCTGCTATAGCAAAGTGAGCATCCAGTGTGCCTTCAACAACACTGCTCTGTTTGATGTTGATGTGCTTCATCTCAGAAATCTGTGCAGCTTAATGGTGATCTCGGGCTGAAAGCACAGAATTCATGGATTCTTGACTTATGAACGCTAGTCTGTGCAAAATCATCATTTTTGAATCATAAAATTGGATTTTATTCAATTGAAAGAACATTTCATGGGTGGCAGGTACAACTTAATTTTCTTAGTTTTATCTATCATCTATCTATCTGTCTGTCTGTCTGTCTGTCTATTATCTATCTTTTTTTTTTGTGAGAAAGAGTTTCTCTGTGCTACAGCTCTGGCTATCCTTGAACTTGCTTTGCAGTTAAGGCTGGTCTTGAACTTATAGAGATCCACCTGCTTCTGCCCCTCAAGTGTTACAATTAAAGATGAGTGCTACCACCACCACTATCTGGCTTTATTTTTAATGTTTAATTTTTAAATTTATTGTTATTTTTAAGTTTTATTGAGAATAGATTCTTCTTTCATACAAAACATCCTGACCACAGTCCCCCCCTCCCCTCACTCCTCCTTCTTCCCTCCCGCTCCCTCCCACATCTCCTCCCCCCCAGATCCACTCCCCATATATTTTCTCTTCAGAAAAGAGCAAGGCTCCAAGAAACAACAGCCAAACAGGATAAAATAAGATATAACAGACATGGCAAAAGCCTTCCTATCAAGGCTGAACAAGGCAACAAATAAGCAGGAAAGTTTTCCAAACGAGAGAAACACCTATTCCCACTGTTAGGAATCCCACAAAAACACAAAGCTACCGGCTGTAACATATATGCAGAGGACCTGGTGCAGACCTAGGCAGGCCTCATGTTTCCTGCTTCAATCTCTGTGAGCTCATGGTAGCCCTGCTTTGTTGATTTGGTGGGCTAGTTTTTTCCTGGTGTCCTAACATCTGAGTCCTAACATCTTACCTGGTCTTCTTCCGCAGTGCTCCAAGGGAAGGGGCACTATGGAGATCTCCAATTTAGACTCTCTTTCTGCTCAGTATCTTTCTGTGGTTCTCTTCACCCACTCCCATCTGCTGCTGGAGGAGGCATCTCTGATGATGACTGAACCCAACACATGATCTGTGAGTACAGCAGAAAATCATTAGGAACCATTTCACTGATCCTTTGCCTAATAATGTTTGGCTCTGATGGGTACAATTTTAACTGGACGTCTGCTATCATTTATACATAAATTATACAGTGTCTCAGAAATTTCTATTATAATGACAAAATTCATGATTTGTGCCTTGAAGTGCTTCTGGTAAATAAGACTATAATTTGACTTTCTAGACAGAAATTCTTCCTTAGAGCCCTAGTAATTCAGTAGTCCAATATGCACTGTAGTCATTTTATTATCCTAAATGTTTTTTAGTGAATAAAATATCTTAGTTGAACAAGGAAGGACACTGAAAATATCCATCACTCTCTTGTCATTATTCATTGCATCACATTGCTTGAAAGACAGTAAACAGAAAAAAGATGTATTCAGATAATAGTGTTAAGGCTGAAGCCAAGGAGTAAACCAGCTACTCTTGATGATGATACATTACAATTCCAGGAGGTGTTTGATGGACTGACACATTTACTCATTGTTTTCCTCTGAGTATAAAGACACAGTGTGGATGCTGGGAACTGAAACAAAGACTTCTGCAAGGACAGTAAACAGTTTAACCACTAAACCCTATCTTCAGTCCCTATTTTACTTTTAAAAAGTGATAAGCATTTGCGTGTGTTCAGGGGGCGGGGTTTGTGGGTGTGTGGGGTGTGTATGTATGTGGGCGCGTTCATGTAGCTGAAAAGTGAGATACTTGATAATTTAATTGACTGGTCAGGTGTTAAACCAGTATTGCCTCCCCCCAAAGCATTAACTTTTACTGTAAATGAAAAATCAATTCAATTAGTATTGATTGGGTACCAACCATGTGAGAAGCTTGGCTCTGAATGTTAGGCTATGCTTGTAAACAGAGATCTTTGAACTTCAGTATTTTTAGTCTGAAAGGAGGGAAAGAGGAAACACGACAAGTAAAATAAACACAGAAGATAAAGCCTAGATGAGAAAAATTAAGTAGGAAGGGACAATAGGTTCTGTGGGAGGATTACAATTTCAGTCGTCAGGGTCAAGGGAGCACCCAGAGAAGACATTTGGGTGAGGGCATGAGGAAGGGAAGGGAGAAAATATTCAAAGAAGCAACTGGCGCAATGCTGAACTATTGACAAAGCAGAGGGAAAAAAAAAAAACTCAATGAGAGCAGGCAGTGGGGGCAAGCAGGTCACGTTCAATCTTGAGAGGACTTTGACTTTTATTCTGAAAGGAGGAAGCAGCTTTTAAAAGTGCTGTAATAGCCACCTGCTGTTATTATCGATGATTTAAAGCAATCACTACAATTGCTGTGCTGAAATTGAACTGCAGGTAGATAGGGACGATAGACATGAAAACATTTATGAATCAATTGCAATAATTCTGATTGGGAAAATATGGATGAGACTAGGAAGAAGACCAAGGTCCCAATAGCAAGCATGTGGCACATTAAAATTTTTGAGAACTGAAGTTTACTTTTTTTTTTTTAAATACAAAGTTAATTACAAAGTGTGGGTGGAATGCAGAGGAAACACAAGGGATATTGGAGTAATCCGGGGTGAATCACTCTTACTCTCGTAATACTCAAAGGGTCAGAGAAGACAGGCAGAAGGATAAAGGTATGTAGAGAAGTTCCCTAGAGATGAGCAGGGACACAGCTGTCTCAGATGACTTCACAGAGTGAGCTCAAACACTTGACACCACGACTTCAACCATTTACTCCTTACATCCTAACTTCAGTCAGTCAGACCCCTTGACCAAACCCAAGCAGGAGCCAGAGGCAAGAGTATCATGACGATTGTTCAATGATCAGCTTTTTCTGTCCTCCTTTCTCCATTTTTCTTCCATTTGGGTGAAAAGAACGTGCATTTCACACTTCAGGGCAGGCTCCATGCTCAACAAATTCCAGGATTTATGCTCTTTTTTTTGTGTGTGTGTGCGGGGGGGGGGGGCTTTTAATTTTGTTTTGTTTTGGGAATTTTTAACTTATTGGTTCTTTGTTTTAATATCTTTTTGTTTTTTTTCTTGGTGGATTTTTTTTTAAGAGACAGAGTTTCTTTGGTAGCCCTGACAGTCCTGAACTCTCTCTCTTTCTCAGAAGAACAGGCTGGCCTTGAACTTACAGAGACCCACTTGCCTCTGCCTACTCTGCCGGGTGGAAGTGTTTTTGAGAGAGATAATGTAAAGTTAGATTCATAGAGAAATAGAATGGATCTGGAATGATTTGGGGGGAGAGTATGATCAAAATATACTGTATGAAAAAGAAAACTTAAATCAAGCAGAAAACATGGATGGAAAAGACCTGCATCAGACAGCACAAAAAGGACAGTTTTTGCTTCTGTGTCCAGTCATGTCCTGAAATTTGTAATCATAGTTGCCTTCTACAGATCCCTACTGTTTTCCCTTACACCTGGCTGACAGCATACTTTAGTTTTCCTTGTCACATAGGATGACCCTAAACTTTTCTGTGTGAGTGTAGACCTGCAGTGGTCTTGTCTTATACAGGTGAAGGTTGTCACACGTTTTCACTGGGTAGTGATGTACGGTCAGAGAGATGCTATCGTGTGCTGCAGGAGATGAGTATGCAATCCTATTGCACCCAGGGTACAGTAACATCTCATTTGATTCCAGGTGATCAGGTGAAGTCAATCACCTTCGATATTTTGGGGCTCCATTTTCTGCATGATTTTTTTTTAATACAAAAAAAATCAGCTGACCTGGGTGCAGTTTCTGTTACAATTCATTGCACTCTGTTTCTTGGATGCATTCTCTAAGCAGTGAGACTTCTAAGGATACTGAACCTTAGGTTGTGGGGATGAGAAGTAAACTTTTCCAACTGATTTATTGGATATCAGAACTGTTTAAATAAAATACAAAATGTGTTGACCAGATGCTGAAGTCATATTTCATCTACGATATAGCTTTCATAAAGTCAACTACTTCTGTGTGGCAGGCCATATGGTGATTTCATGGGAGTGAACACATTGTCCTCTGATCCTTGCTGCAAGATGAAGGTCCTCATTGAAAGCAATGTGTTTCACAGTGTCATGACAACATATAAACGGACACTGCTCTTTTATTCCTGGCCACCCAGACCTGAATAATCACACAGAAACTATATTAATAAAAACAATGGTTGACCAATAGCTTAGGCATATTCTTGGCTAACTCTTATATCTTAAATTAACTCATTTCTATTACTCTGTGTATCCCTACGCGGTTGTGGCATGCCAGTAAGGTTCCAGGGCTCTGCATCTTTCTCCTTCTAGTAGCTACATGGCTCTCTTTGACTCTGCCTACTCTCCTTATATATCTCTTCCAGTCTTGCTATATTCTGCCCTGCCATAGGTCAAAGCAGCCTCTTTATTAACCAATGATAATAAAACATATTGATAGCATACAGAGGGGAAATCCCACAATAGCAACAGATATGTTGCATAGCAATCCCACAATGTGTGCAGTTCTGCATGACGGTTAAAGCAAGTCAGCATCCTGAATATATGTGTATTCCTTTGAGGTTGTATTTTTTGCACAAGGAGCTAATAGGCCTCAGGCTGAGTTCTCCTGGGAAATAGTGGACTGTTAGATTATTTGCATTTGTTTTTGATGTGGACCATATCTTGCATGACAGTACACAGGTATGTTTTGGTGAGAAAAATCATGACTTTTGTGTTGGTTTTCCATTTGCACCTACCTATGATCAAACAGCAACATTTAAATAGAATCTGGCTATCAGAAAAAAATACATTTCCTCACTCCAGTTCCCTTAGACTCAGAAGCTCTTTTATGGGTTAATCAACTATCTGTTGGGGAATAGGTCCAAGTAAGAAGGAAGCTTATCTGAAGACTTAATTACTTGGAATTCTTCCTAGTAGTTTGAGTCCATTGAGAATGGGTGATGTGAGTAAATGGTTCAACACATCACATTTAAAGGTTCAGTATTTTACCTTCAAAAGTCAAAGAAATTTCCCAAATATTGCTTGTCTCATTGAGATGAGTAGTCACAAGTTGAAGAATTTTGACCCTTATTTTAAAGAATGTGAGGGCTTTCTTAGTCTGTGAACAAGAGATTCCTTTCTTGGTAGAAAATGAAAGAAGATATTTACTAGATCAAAATTATATATCAGGTATTAGACTTCATGTCATATTACTGCAATAGATATTTACTGTTCAATAATTTATGTTTTCCCAACTTTTTATTTAATGGTCTATTATTCCTGACTATCATCTACTTGTCAGATATAAATTAAGCTTTTGTATTAGAAGGTGTTATCTCTGCATTTCAGATGATTTGGTAGTTGAATACCTCTGTGATATTTTCTGGAATACGGTAGATATTTTGGTTTATTCATTTACTGATTTTTTATTTTTTGTTTTTTGTTTGTTTTTTGAGGGGTTTGGAGATTCAATGGAATTGGAAATATCAAGAGTTGTAGCTTTATAATCTAACTTACAAAATGTTCTCACACCATGCCTCAAGATTTTAACTCAGTATTGTCATTGTCTTAGCGTGGATGGTTGTGTTGGGTTAAACATTTAAAAGGCAAGGGAGCACTTCATTCCTTCTAACCCTCAGTCATATCTGCCTTGTGACCAAGAAAGATCAAGGATCCCTTCATATCTATGATAAGAGTTTTCAGATTCCTTGTGTGTCCTTAACTCTATGTACATAATTTTAAATTTCATTTCCCATGTTTATCCTGTAGGAGCACATGAAGAGAAGAGAATGAACAGTTCTCATACTCGCTAGTGTTGGCACAGTGGTAGACCATACAAAGCTTCCTTCTTAATGCCTTGCCTTACACATGCTGTGCAGTCTACTTGAAAGCGAATGATTGGGAAGCTCTGGATATCCCTTGTCCCATTTCCTCACTTCATACATGGGCAACTCAAGGTTAAATCTTTCAGGGTTTTCATGGTAGTTACTGTCACTCATGTTATCAATCAGCAAACAGGTGACAGAGCAGGGCAATTAAAGAAAAGGCCGTTACCAAAGTAAATGTTTACAAAACTATAGTGGGGCATACGAGAACTCTGAATGGTAGTTGTCATAACTTACTGTTAACATTAGCAGAGTCATTCTCTAGGACAGAGTAACAGGGAGTGAGGTTTTTCTAGGACCCAGAAAGAGAAATTTCTGTCAAGGCGGCTGAACTGAGAAAAATGTGGTACATTAGCTTAAGAGGACTACAGTATGCGAGTATATATAACTCAAAGAAATAGGCAGAATGGGAAAAGCAAAGGATTTTTTTGGCTTTAATTCTTTAATAATTGTAAGACAATTTTAAGTTGTCATTCATCAAATTGCAGAAGGATTATATGTAATAAAAGTGAGACAATTCTGTTTCTTCTGTTTTAGACCATTAAGCTTGCATGTTTGATTTAATTTTTCAAAGTGGAAGGTTTCAGCTTAGTATCACACAAATGAGACGGATGAAGAATGGGTTTATATTTCCCATAGTTTGCTATTATGGGTACAAAATTCAGGTCTCATTCTAAGGCATGATCCAAGTACTTAAGTTTCTAGTCAC
Organism: Alexandromys fortis; assembly: GCF_014885135.2. NCBI lineage: Eukaryota > Metazoa > Chordata > Mammalia > Rodentia > Cricetidae > Alexandromys > Alexandromys fortis. Next base: position 2,508,002 of record NW_026067902.1, on the reverse strand, counting down.
TCTCCAGTATACACAACTGAGGCAGAACCTCCTAGAAAATATTAAATGTAGCATCTACCATTCATGAGGAATAATAATACACCCTTTGGTATTTGTTGTTACTCTTTCCTGGCTTATTTCATACTGACCTGAAAAGAACATATCTTGAGTCTCTGGAACATATGTCATGTGAATTTTGATTTAAAAGGTAGGTAACTCTCAATGGAGCCTTTTCCTTGCTCAACGGCTGAAACCCATACAACCAGATCCTTTGTGAAACATAACTAGACCTCTCTCCATTGAGAGACATGTGTGGGTAAACAGAGATGCAACTTTCTGACTTTGTAATACGTGTAAGAGCTGCTGTAACCCTAGTGTCTGATCAAACATAGTTTTCCAAAAGATAATTTTATCTTCCATATTAAAATAGCTAATGAGCTAAAGTTTACTTAATTTTAACCTTCTGTGTTAAGGGTAACATGCTGGGGCTTTTATACATGTATCTTTTATAAAGTCTAGCAATATCATTTGAACTATGTTTTCTAGATGAACAAACTGATTTGTGGGAAGTTTAAATAACTTACTCAAAGCCATAAAACTAGTGAATCATCTAGGTGTAAATTCAGAAAAATCATCCCCCTGACTGCTACAAAATAGTCCACGTGATCAGTCATCCTTACCGCTTTGTGTCCTTTCGAGTATCTTCTACAGTTTACTCCAGAAATGCATTCACCATCCTCAGTCGAAGGACCTTCCCTGTTGGGCTTGGGTGACTAGTCTGAGGATTGCGAATAGAAGTGAGCCATTGAGAAGCTCCCCACAATGAAGAAGCACTCGTGTTAATTAAGACCAAACTAAAACCTCATTATGCTTCCATTCCGTTAGTCTGAGAGTTGAGGCTAAAATGCTGTCTGCCAAGAAATAACACAGACTCATTCCCTATCTCTCACAACGCACATTTCTTTTTCTGTTGTGTGGCTCTAAAGAAGCATGCAGGTATGTTTTCGTTGGAGACATCTTTTGAGAAAATTCTCTTGGTAAATCCCCTAATCTTTATATTCTTCCAGGCAGTCATGTGAAAGCTAAAACCATCCTATGCTGCATGAGGCATCTGGCTGCATTCTGATAACTGTTTCTACTGTGAGAAATTCCATTTGATGTGCCAACCACTGGAAACATCAGCTCAAGGGGGGAAAGCTTGCTGGGTGCAAATATCTTTTCAAGAATGTAAAATAAGATGTGTTTTGTGGTTGAGAATCAGGAGCACTGATCTGAAAATATGCCTGCGCTGCAGAAGAACCGACTGAGGACACTTTTGATAAATGACTCTTTTTAATTTCTACTCAATTCAAAGGGCTCTGGGTAAAATCTATGGAAGGAAATTCATGCAGGAAAGAGGGTGGGGATGGAAAATAAAAGTTCAGGCTTAACTCCCAGTCTATGGATAAGAAGGAATTTGAATATTAATGCATAACCTTGAGAATGAAACGCTCTGACCAGCAACCTTAAGAATTGGCAGCTGGCTAGGGACTGATAAGGAATGCTGGGGGGTGGGGGGCAGATCCTGGGAGTGACTTGTTCCCAGGCAGGCCTCTCATCTCTGGCTGGCATTAGAAAGAATTACAAAGCATGATTCAGAATCTAATTTTGTCAGCTGGCGATTGGCTCCCACGAGGTTCTGGCCTCACAATGTTCTATTAAGTAATGGGAATTGGGCTGTGCTCTTATTCTCTGCTGCGTGCCCGCCACCCCGTTTTCCTGCACAGCTCAGCCCATGTCACCCGTATGTGCAGAGGGGTGCTGCTGCTTACGCTGACATTCCAAAAGATATTTGTAAATATTTCAGCAGCATCTGGATGCGAAGCGCCTGGGATACCAGCATCACAACGGCTTTGAATTTTTATTTTCATTTTTTTGAGTCAGTTCGTACTGAACATATCACCTTGTCAGGATGGAGGAAATTACAGATGAGAACGGGACATTTAAATTAAACCCCATCCACTTACCTAACCCTGTTTATGATGGGCTTTTACATACAGGCTTTTATTACAGGCAAAGGGTAAACTTCTATGCAGAGAAGCCAGGTAAACACAAAGAGAGAGAGAGAGAGAGAGAGAGAGAGAGAGAGAGAGAGAGAGAGAGAGAGAGAAATCATTTGGTTTATGTTAACTTCACAGAAACAGCACTGAATGAAAACTGACTCTTAACACACTTTTTTTCTGATGTGTTTGAACAAATGCCTGATATGTGTCAAAACATCTGTTTGTCCTATATAAAATGATGGATATCATCAGTGATGAAATTCATTTTTTTAAAGGGTAGTAATTTGCACATCTACAAAAGGTGGCATTATGAGTTCAGAGGGCCTACAATATGGATTTCATTATCCTCTTACATAACTCAACAAGAGTTAGTTTCTCAAAGAGTTATGAAACATGACCATTTTCCCTCTGTTTTAAGACTTTGGGAACTTTGTTATTCTCTCTGGGTTCCAGAATGTACAGAAAATATAACTAATGAGCAACGGTAATGTGTTCACTGGACAGAATCTAAAGCTGAAAAGAAAACATTTCAAAGAATATTTGTTTTGCCAAAATAAAATCACAAAGTCTATTCTTGTACATGGGAGCAAGTTCCCTCAGAGAGTTTTTGAGGACTCCCCAGTAGAAAGATCTACAATCTTCTCTGTTAGCCTTTCCTGGTCTCCGGGCTCGGCCTGTGTCAGGTAGAAAATGGCAGCCTCTTGCTGATGAAAAAGTCTTCAAGAGGCGATCAGAAGACCCAGCTCTGGTTTTGTTCTGGCATAGACTAGCCCTAGCAAAGCAAGTGTGCAATCACACTCTGGACCAATCTTCTCATTGTAGGCATAAGAGGGATGGGTTGTTCAGAAGGCAAACAGTCACCTGGCGGGCAGTGTGCCGTGATATTTCAGATGGCCTGTGGGGTTTCTTAAAACTTGTATTTGGCTTATTTAAGATATCTCAGTTTTCTACAGTCCTTGGCCTTTCAATTTTCTCTGACTGTGTGTGTGTGTGTGTGTGTGTGTGTGTGTGTATACACATGCATATCAGTCAGCTCTTGTCACATGAGAAACAACCCTAACACTTCTGCTTAACTGTTGTAAATATAGGTTTAATGATTATTAACTTAGTTTAGCATCGTACAGTCGGTAATTTGATGAACATAGACAAACCTGTTGATCTTGCCTAGGCTCGTTTTTTTGTGGTCAACTGTCATTTAGTAAGGGAGCTGTGTTTCTAGGCCTGAACATCTGTCACCTAGGGCAATAGACATTTCCAAGCAAACTCATTCTTTAGAATATTAGCTTGATCATCCTATGGCAGCCCCTGGGTCTTTTCGCTATTGTTGTGATAATTGAACAGCATTACTTCTCTTGTATTCTGTCACCCAAGGCAAGTGACAAGGATGGATGGAGAGTCAAAGTGTGGAAACAGACTCCAGCTCCGAAAAGAGACAATTAAATAGTATTTTCCTTTTCTTTTCTAATCTACTATATTCTGTCTATCAGCACTTATTCTTGAAGTCTTGTCTTATGTGACATTAAATTCATTCCTTGGTTTCTGAAAGGGAAGACAAGCCTACACAGAATAAACAAATGGACACTTCTATACTAGAGGCATGACTGCGGCGCTCAACAATTTGTCTCAAAATATAATCATTTTAAAGAACCATTGGCAAGTTAATATCACACTGACCACAATTCACCAGATATTTGGACACTTCTGTCCCGAGTGACTAGATCATTGTGCAATAAACTGCTGGCAGCTTCTGAATTTGAGTTATGCTCTTGTTATATAATGGCCCTTCTATGCAATGGTGGTCAGCGTGAGGACAGAGGATGTTGACCCAGACGATATAAGCCTACAACTCTGTGGCTGTATGTCCCCAAAGACAAAACAAAACTTGAATCATTTTCAAGGTTTGAAACTCATTTCTAGACTTTTTTTTTTGGGGGGTTTGGTTTTCCTCTAACTACTCATAGTCGGAAGTATGATTTGTGAGACATTCCCTTTAGATAGGAAAGTTGACTAACCATCTCCTGTTTGCACATAAGAGGAGTCCAGAGAAGCTATTGATATTCTGTGGGACATAAGTCCAGGGGAAAATAAGAACTTTATGGTAAAATAAAGTAGAAAAAGAATGTGTGAAACAGCATGAAGAGTCCCACAAATGCCTGAAATTCCAGAGTTACAAGCAGTTAACAGAAGTCAAATGAAAGCAAGGAGATGTTATTTACCTTCTCCACTTCCTATAACGACAATTGCACTATCCCTGAATGGAGCTAAGTAAGTACATTAGAGTTGTCTGGAGATGAGATTTAGAAAGGTGTGGTTTAACAACCTCTCCAGGTGATTCTGACACCTTCAAATTGAAACATCTGCACTCACAGAGGCCTGGGAGTTACTTCAGGGTTTTGGAAATTGAGAATAATTTAATTTACAATAGCATCAGAATATCTAAGATTCCTGACTCTATAAAACTCATACATAGAAAGGAAAATTTCAAGATAAAGGCATGAAGACAAGGATCTTTATTGCAACTTTGACATACATACAAAACCACCAAACTAATAGAAGTATAACAAAATTATTGAAAGAATTTTTTTAATATTAGGGAAAATTTAAAATGTGACTTGATTTTACTTGATAAGGGAAAGTTCAATAATTATTTTCTCTGGAAAAAAATAAGAAGAACCAAGGCATGCAGAAATCTGCAAATATGACTCCATTTCCGTAAAGTATTAATGAGAGGTATGGATTTTTTGTACTTGAAGAGGAAGAGGAGAGATAGGGAGGATACAAATACAGAAGACAAAGTACCCACTTTAGAAGAGAGTCTAACATAGAAAGCAAAAGTAAAATAAAGCAATAAAATAACGAGATAAACATACGGGACTAAAAGATAAATAGACAAGGCTGCGTTGCTATAAAATGACAGAGTTGGAGTTCAAAGACAATTTCACCCCGAAACCATATGTATCTGCCTGACGTTACATGATTACCTAACCCCATGCTGTCTTGAATGATTATTCTGAATTCTCATTATATTTTGGATTTGTTCCTATCATCTTATATTTCATAGTTGCCCATGAAACACGTCTATTTGAAGAACAGAGAGGCAGCACAGATACAGTGTGTTTCAGCAGGCTGAGCTCATTTTTTTACTCATGGTTAGGACATCTTGAAAGGGTCCTTTCTGCTCCTTCATTCAAATTCCAACAATTTTGTTCAACACAGTTGAATCTCAGATATTACCTCAGTAGCCCTTGTGGGTCCCCACTCAGTTTTAGAGATTTATTTATTTATTTGTTTGTTTGTTTATTAAAGATTTCTGTCTCTTCCCCACCACCACCTCCCCTTTCCCTCCCCCTCCCCCAATCAAGTCCCCCTCCCTCGTCAGCCCAAAGAGCAATCAGGGTTCCCTGCCCTGTGGGAAGTCCAAGGACCACCCTCCTCCATCCAGGTCTAGTGAGGTGAGCATCCAAACTGCCTAGGCTCCCACAAAACCAATAGGTGCAGTAGGATCAAAAACCCATTGCCATTGTTCTTGAGGTCTCAGTAGTCCTCCTTGTCCGCTATGTTCAGCGAGACCGGTTTTAACCCAGTTTTAGAGTTTTAATCACTGCAGCAGGCCCTGGTCTCATGAAACATCTTCAACGACCCCTTCTTGTCTTTCATGAGAAGTCCTCCTCTGTCTCTTCCTCGGTCCTGCTTATAGGTCAAAACTTAGTTTCATTTTGTTCCTCCCACAACATTAAACAACTGTAGTTATATCACTATGTTTTGTTTTGTTGCAATTTTATTTAGATTATCAAATGCTGTGTCAGGAGACTCTAACCTCCCTTGTTCACCCACAAAACCTTTCCTAAAACTTTGCACATAGCAGGAGTTTTTAAAAGGTTAGTCTGTGTTTCAAACTTTTGCTCTGAGTAAACTGGAATATTTACTACAAGTCAGCATCAGCCTTCATGTCACTCGTCTTGACAGCATCTGAAGACCAGATGTTGTGAATGGAATTAATTAGATTCTCTCCACGATTCCATTTTTCTTGCTGTATTTTCTGTCCTAGTTACTGACAAAAATATCAATTCATGTCTAAATCGAAAACCGCCTGAATTTAAATCATTATTATTTTTACCTCCTATGTTTAATTGGCTACTTGAAGTTTAATTGATGTTTCCATGGCCACTCAGTGACAATTGCTGGATCTTTTTCATCCTTTCCAATTGGAGAGGTTTTTCTTCTTATGCTTGTGCTCTGTGCTTTAGTCCTGATACCTCTTCCGTCTCACTCATAAAGCTATTTGTGCTCCAAATCGTCTGCAGAGTTGACCTTGGCGAGTGTCATTTTTTTATGTTCTTTTTACAAACCACTGACCATGAGAATGTCATTTGATGGCTATTAAATCCCTTTGCTTTTCCCCCATCTGCCTCACCTTTGTTCTATCCCCCCCCAGACTCCCAAAAACACAGTTAAGAACTTGCAAGCATTCTCCTTCTATTTCCTGTTTTGGCCTAGTTTAAAATTCTTTCTCTCTGTATTTTTGCTAACTTTATGTATCAGGGAAGACACATGACGGTATACCCTCTATTGTCATCATTATTGCTGGTAAGGACTAAGATCAAATACTGAGTTTCTCTATAACTTTGCCTTGATCTCCCAATGGATAGTAATAAATAATTTCTCATCTTTAATTTTGCTAACAAATCTCTATTAAAAACTTCATGTTTTATATTACAATTAGCTGTTTCCTTGTCTTTCTTTTCAACTCATTTGCATATTTTACCCGAAGCTCATACTTGCCCTACATGTCACTCACATATTCCCGCATGGTAATGGCTTCTAAGTATCAGAAAACAAAAGGTTTCTCTTACATAATTGTGCTCAGGAATTAATATAATAAAGAATTGATATTATCCCATTTCTTACTTCATCCCATAGTGGCAAACATAGCTGTGTGATTTATTATTGAATATGTTTATTAGAGTAACATGTATATACATGTGAACACATTTTTTAAAAAAATATTAATAGAGGTCAGTGTTTATTTTCAGTCCCTTTAGTCTAACTGTCATTTCAAGTCTTTAAACTGACTATATTTTTCAAGTCCTATGTTTCTAAATCACACATAAATGTAATAATTATTGAACATGTGAAATGAACGACTTTATACATTAAATGTTGAATTGCAATTATTTTTATTGTACTAATATTTAGTTCCTTTGAATAGTGAGGACTGTGAACTGAGGTCAAACCATAGAGCCTTGTCTGTTGGCATCAGCTGACTCTCAGGGCACTGCTGGTGACTATGCTAGCCTCTGGCTTTATCCCTCTGAGTTACCTGACTTCTTAGCAGGCACAGATGTGGTACTGAATCTTGCAGTTGATAAAATATACTTGAATGCTCTGCTTTCCTCCAAAGTTTTCAGTTAGTGCCTCTTTTAAACCACGGTCTAAGATTAATTTCTTGTTCTTGCATTTACTTAGTGCAATAAAGTTCCAGTAGACTTTGGCAAACACCACATATAACCCTACTTTTACTTCCATTCATTCAGCAGCAGAGTTTTAGAAATATCACTGTCATCTCCTACTTGGAGATAGATGGACATTCATGTAATATAGACATGAACCTTTTTTTTAAAGTTTCTCAGCAAAGTCTCGTAGCGTTTTAATTATCAGGAAAAACTAACCGAGAATTTACTACCTCTTTAACAGAAGACTTGTTCAAAATAGAGTTTGTTGTCTCTTGCCATCCTTGCTACCCAGAAGGGAAACAGTGTGAAGCAAACAGAAGCTAGGTGTGCCCTAGACCTGTGCATTTAGTCCGAAGAAGGCAGTCGAAGATTTTAAGATGCTCACGGGGTTTCTCATCCTACACGGGAAAGAAATGTACAAAAAGAGACAGAACAAAGGAAGCAAAAGTCCCTGCAATCTGGTTCTAGATGGTTTGTTCCAAGAAAGAACCAAGTACCTTTTATGATTAAAGTGTAGAGGCAGGTAATGCTTCCTATGAATAACAAGTTGCTGTCATCATCAGCATCATTGTATCTGAGCCATGTAGGTCCAGCCTAGGCATGACTCACAATGAGATCATCCATGTGGGCCAGGGGGTTCTGGCAAGGACAAAGGCTGAGGCCAGTCAGGGAAGTGGCAAGGAAAGTTGGCATTTGAGTCAACTCTAATCTGTACAGAATCTGAACTGGGGAAAACCCAGCCTGTCTCTAAGTCCAATGTTAAACAAGTCAAATATTGAGTAGTTTAAAATCTTGATTGAATAAAGGGGTTTTTATACAAATTTTAAAGTGAGAAGAAAAAAAAGAATAAAATATCCCAACACTTAGGCTGAAGCTATTTCTGGGTCTTCATCAGGTATAGTTTCAGAGAGTGATGATTTTTATCTGGTATGTCTTTGTCTACCGCTCTGTGGGTTTGTTGAGCTAAAGAGAGACAGACGTTACTCAGAATGAGGCAGGAAACTGTCTTCTAGCAACAAAGCTTTATTTCAAAGGTCTTCTTTGCTCCCATTTCTTAAATAAAGATACAAAAAAAATCTTAGGATATCCATAGCTACAAATGTTTTCCAGATCCAGAGAGAAAGATTTGGGGTTCTTCTATTCCAATAAGAAAGACATGGGCTAGAAGGGGTCTCAGATCAAAGAGAGCAAACAGCTGCCTAACTTTCTGACGCCTAGATTTGAATCTCTCCTTTCAGAATTAAAGCATTTAAACTCTTTTAAATTATTGTTTGTTATTAATAAGTCACATGTTACAAACAAAACACTATCATTTTTTGTGTGAGTTCATTGCATACAAAACACAGCCAAGGACATGCTGTTTTATCTTCTTTTTGTATTTGCAGTACCTGCTTATATAAGATGATAGCTCTACAATTAGCCGAAGCAAAACAATTTAGTTAATTTTAAATTACTTCCCTCATGTACATAGAGAAGAATAAAAGTGTTCTAATGGGCTACAAAAGGAAAGAAGTTCTTTGCACCTGGAGTCTTGTGTGAATCATAGAAAAAAATATTAATTTGACTCATTTGACAGGCTTTACTCTGCACTGAGTGGAAAATTACTTCTCTATATACTGTCTCAGACTTGTTACCCTTGAGTCTGATAGTTTATTTTTCCTTCTTGTCTTCTCCAAATGTAGTTTTAAAATGTATTCTGATGTCCGGTATGACGTAATATGGAGGGCCGAGGCATACATCAAGAAGCCAGCATTCGTGCCTCAGTTTGGCCATGGATTTGCTATGCGGTTTTCATTCTAATCACATAATCTTCATAGGCGTCGAAATCAGCACCTAAAGGAATCTACAGGGGATTGAATACAGGGATGTCTAAGACTCGCGTTGGCATGAATATTAGGCAAAAGGCTTTAGTCCCTGTTGGCATGCGTTTTTACATTGGCCATCGGAAGTTTCGATGGGATCTGCTTCAAAACAGCCATGTGTAAGAAAAGCCTGCATAATGCTCTTTCTTCCCCCAAATCAAGCTGTTTTCAGATTCGCTTGCAGTTATAAATGAAGAGCCCGCCCTACAGAGGCAGGTGTGTTCTGTTGGAAAAGCAGCTCCATAAGGCCGCCAATTAAATCAGGTAGTTTCACCTGGCTCTGAACTTGACAGCCCTGCAAACAAAACAATGCCTCCAAACTATTCCAAGTGACAGAATGTGCTGCCATCCTCGATAGGCTGGTGTGTGAATCTCTATTTCTATTTTCCTTTTATTGGAAGTGACATGTAGTATGTCTGCATTAAATTAAATCTGGCCCACATGGAGCTCTTTTGCCCAGAAAATGCGAGAACATGGGTAGTTGGCAAGTGTAAGGTAAATATAGACCCTCTGATGGTTCTCGGGTGCTGTGAAGCTTATGCAAAGCCGCAGACCAGCACTGCGCACATCATTCACAAGGGGCAAGGCTATGATAGAATAGTGCAAGCCATCCAAGAGATGTGCAATTGAACTTTATGCTAATTCTCCTATTGCCAATTTTATTCAGGTCCATGTATCTAATTGTGTTAACTTTTATGGGCTCTTTCACATCTTTCCATTTCTTTTTGGTTACTATGGAAAGACTTGGCTCACTAGTCTGGGTGGAGAAAGAAATGATGGCAGTTAGTCTTGAGTTTAAAATGCATGCTGGCTCTGAAAAAAAAATGGGATTCGAAAGGAGTCTCGGCTCATTGGAATATATTCAACAGTTTAAGCAAAACTATAGTGACCTATCTCATCGATCGACAGACCACGAACTTCAAGACAAGTTAGTGCTTTGTGTTACAATATACTTATGACTCCTGGCAGTGAAAATGTGATTAGTTTTGTTTTGTGCAAGACTTAGTAAACTCTGTAATGACATTACATATTGAAACATAATTTGATTTAAGATTTATTGTTCTGAGTTCATATTGGCTGTCTTCGAGGCTCCTCAACTTATACATGCTGCTCCCTGATATGTGAGGCTTACCCAGGAGAAGAGACAAGACTTACAATGTGTTGGGCACTTTACCAGGCCTTGGCAGTATAAATTCAGCTTAAAGTTGACTGAACATCTAGGAGTTATGGTGATATGATGTTATTTGTCATCTATGAATTTCCAGGAAATAGTTGCGATTTGCATTCACAATGAAATGTACTCCTCATGCTGGCTCCCAAGATCTCCCTTGATCTAGGCTCTCCCTGCTGTTCAACGCTATCTCACACCCAGATCATGGGTATCTTTTTAAGTTTTCTTCTTTTTGCTCCTTTGTTTTGCTTTATTTTATTTCTTTCAGTGCTGGAGATTAGGCCTTGTGCCAAGCGGGAACTCTGCCACTTGGCTAAACTCTAGCATTACACTTGTATTTGGGGGGTAGGATCTTCCTAATTTTCCCAAGTAGTTCTCACACCTGTTAGCATACCCGCTAAGCTTCTAGAGTAGATGAGGTTCTAGAATTGTACCACCGCACCTGACCTTTTGTTACTGTATCTTTCTTGGCGTGCCTTTTGGTCTGTTTGTTTGTTGTTTTCTTGAGACAGGTTCTCTCTCTCTCTAGCTAAGCCTGGGTTTGAATTTCCCATGCTCTTGTGGTGGGATCTTTGTCACTAAGGTGGCAGGTACACAATAAATCATGTGACCTTGTTTGCTTGCTCTAGCGTCAGCTGCATGGTTGTTTACGTTTCCTCCCTCCCTCCCTCCCTACTTTTTATTTTATTTTTTTTTTACTTTTATTGATTCTTCATGGATTTTGCATTATGCATTCCAATCCTACTAATCTCTCTATCTCCTTGTGCCTGCCCTCGGCCCTTACAACCGTCCCCTCAAATCAAAACCAAACTTAAAATAAAAACCAAAAACCAAACAAACCAAAGAAACAAAACAAAAAAAGAAGAAGAATCTTTTTCTGGAAGCTGTAGTGTAGCCCATCGAGACCCACAGTCTACCCTCTCGTCCATTATTCTTTCACAAGGCTTTGGTCTGGCTTCAGGCTTCTGGTTTCTGCTACACCATGGATAATGACTCTTACTGGAGCTTCTCTTTGATATCCTGTTGTCCTGTGTCAACTGTTTTGGGATCTATAAATTCATTGCCTTCATGTGCTCCATCTGTTCATAGATTCAGTGGAAACTTGCCTGGGTCAGCTCATAGTCCTGGTTCTGGGACTGAGTAGTAGCTGCATTAGTTGGCTCACTGGCTTTTCTTCAACTTCAGTCAACTGGCACGTGCTCCAAAACCACCTCAGCAAGCTCACCCACTGCAGCTTACAGCAAGGAGCAGGGCCAGGTCTCCTGCTCTCGAATCCTCAGCTCTGGGTCCCCCTCACTCTTATTTATGGCCAAAGCCAGTTCTATTGTTTTGTCCAGGCAAGTGCACGGCTAGATTGCTGTAGGGGACATATCAAGGAGGGAGGGTCAGTTCTCTGGCTCTCATAGACTCAGGGGTGGCTTGCCTGTGTCCCTGACAACAGGGTCAGTCTAGTATGCTGCCAAGGTGGGGTGCAGGGCCTGTTCTCCTTTTGGCTCACGTTAGCACTGTGGTCACTGCTGTGCTGAGCCAGCCCCGTCCTTCACTGGCCCTGGGATGGCTGACTGGCCCTGCCCGTCTCTGGATACTACATCAGGCCAAACTGGCCCTACCCCTCAGGGAGGAGTTTACCCCCTCCCTCACACTTGAAAAATATGGTCCCACCCCTCACCATAGACAAGCATCATCTCACTTGGGAAGCACACAAGAGCTGACCCTGGAGTGGGGGACACAGATGAGCCGACCCTGAGGGCATGAGAGTAGAAGAGATGACCCAACTCCTCTCCTCTGACATGTTGTGGCATGGGCAAAGGAATGATGCTCTCCCTCCACTCACCCATTACTACCAGCAACAGGCAAGAGAGCTGGCCCTGGGGTCACAAGAGAAAGAGAGCTAGCCCTGACTTCCACTGGCCGCAGTGCATTAGAAAGCAGCCTCTGCTTCCCATCTGGGCAGCACAATGGAGCTGACCTGGTTATTGGGTTCACAGGTGAGTCAGCCCTGAGGGCTTAAGAGCAGCCTAGCTGACCTTGGTCACCTGCGTCTGCCATGCAGTGGCACGGGCAAGGGAAAGACACCACCCAACTTTGGCACCTTGCTACCTGTGGCAGGCTAGAGAGCTGGCCCAGGGTCACCAGTGAGAGAGCTAGCCCTGCCCCACATCATTTACTTTTTTTTTTCAAACAGGAGTTATTTCTTTCCCATTTTTTAAAAAGTGGATCCTTCTCACATATTATGTATCAGAGTATTTCTCCAGAAGTCATTCTGTTTTTCTGTTCTTTTTTCCTAAGCTGAGTCATTTCCATCCTCCAGGTAGTCACCTAAATAAGACATTATGTGAGTTTCCTACATTGTGTTCTTTAAATATAAATATAGTAAAACAAAAGGGAACTGAGGAAGTCAATAGTCAGGTAATGCTTTGGGAGGGTGTGACCTAGAGTAGGAGCAGCTCTTGAGTTTAGTGCTAATTCTGGTTGTGGAAGATGCCAAGACTCACCAGCAAGGCAAATCATCTGAGGAGAAGGATGGTATGGCCTCATTGTTAAGAAGCTGGACAGAGCTGGGCGGTGGTGGTGCACGCCTTTAATCCCAGCAGTGGGGAGGCAGAAGCAGGCGGATCTCTGTGAGTTTGAGGCCAGCCTGGACTACAAGAGCTAGTTCAGGACAGGCCTCAAAGCTACAGAGAAACCCTTTCTCGAAAAAAAAAAAAAAAGAAGCTGGACAGGAGGTAAGTGTTTGTATTTGACCTAGAGATGGGAGAAGGAAGAGCAATGTGACGAAAGCACCGGTTAAGGTAGATTAAGCTGATGGTATTGGGGATGGGCATAAAGGCTAGGATGCTTGACTTAGTAAGGCCATCATGGAGCCTCCTCTGTGATCCAGGCATGAGGTGACCTGGACTAGGCAAGGCTGATGACAGCTAAGATGGAAGGGGTATGGATTTCAAAGGCAGCTTGTCAAGAATTGGTGATGGACAAGAGAGAAAGGATTAAGAAGACAAATGAGTCAACGACGCCCCCAAGGTTTTGTGTGCCTGGAAGGCTGGTAGGTGGGGAAGGAAGAGAGGCCATGCCCTTGCCACACTTACCTGTTGATATCTGAGGTGAGGCAACTTGCATGGGAATAGAATTGCACTGGAAGAAGTGGAAAATGGGGCAGTTTTGCCTTGAAAGAAGATGCTGCTGCAATGTGGTGATTGGCACCACTCTCCCTGAAGTCAAGAGATGTCTTTGCAGAGCCCCACTCTCTCCCAAGTCAGCATGGAGACAGACCGAAACCACAATGTCTGGCCTTAGAATGTATACACAAGGGCCAGCAGGCTCACTGTGCTCGTCTGTTTCTTGATTTCCTTTTTCTGTGAGAAGATAACACAAGTTTTGCTGACCATGAGAGAGATAAAGAGAGGTCACATTTTAGAATTCGCTTGCTACAATTTTTTTCTTTCTCTTAAACATATTGGGCTTATAAAACCCTAAGTGTGCTTTTCCCCCAAGAACTTCTCTTGTTTTTTAAACCCATATGTATTTTGAAGTCAATTTAACTCATATGTTTCTGATTAATTTATGCTTAGCTCATCAAAATGTTGTTTTAAGAAGAAAAGCTCATAATAAAAACAGAGTCATGCTTCAGCAGCCACTGATGAAATCAACTCCAGAAGACTGTAGCTTAGTCCTAAACTCAGACAGACTAAGGGCACCAGCGGTTCCCTGTAGCTCTTTTAAAACTAAATGTGCTCAGCTCCATGAGAAAAAGCCATTTCAGTTTTCTGATGTGCATTATTTGTTCGTTGGACGCACTAGTTTGTTATTTCAATTAGCTGTCATTCCTTTACTAAGCTGTTTAGTTTTTCAGTTGGTTTTCAGGTTTCTCATAGAACTAAGAGGTGAGGAGGCTAGGTTATGGCAGAGAAGGATTAGTGTCCATGGACAAGAGGCATGCGGCAATTTGTCTCTGCAGAATGGGCAATGGGAGTTTGACAATGGTCTATAGATTTACCTCCTTGGTCCATAAAGGTATAAATAGAATATGTATACATATCGTAAGTATAAAAGTGTGGTGTCCATATCTTCCATTGCAATCAAGATTTAGAAACAAAATAATACTTTAATAATGAAAGTATGGAATATATACATATTAGAGTACTGCTCAACAGTAAAAAACAAGGACTTCTTGAATTTTGCATACAAATGGACGGAAATAGAAAACACTATCCTGAGTGAGGTAAGCCAGACCCAAAAAGAGGAACATGGGATGTACTCACTCATATTTGGTTTCTAGCCATAAATAAAGGACATTGAGCCTATAATTCGGGTTCTTAGAGAAGCTAAATAAGAAGGAGAACCCAAAGAAAAACATATAGGCATCCTCCTGAATATTAACCTTCATCAGGCAATGAAAGGAGACAGAGACAGAGACCCACATTGGAGCACCGGACTGAAATCTCAAGGTCCAAATCAGGAGCAGAAGAAGAGAGAGCACGAGCAAGGAACTCAGGACTACGAGGGGTGCACCCACACACTGAGACAATGGGGATGTTCTATTGGGAACTCACCAAGGCCAGCTGGCCTGGGTCTGAAAAAGCCTGGGATAAAACCGGACTCGCTGAACATAGAGGACAATGAGGACTACTGAGACCTCAAGAACAATGGCAATGGGTTTTTGATCCTACTGCACGTACTGGCTTTGTGGGAACCTAGGCAGTTTGGATGCTCACCTTACTAGACCTGGATGGAGGTGGATGGTCCTTGGACTTCCCACAGGGCAGGGAACCCTGATTGCTCTTTGAGCTGACAAGGAAGGGGGACTTGATTGGGGGAGCGGGAGGGAAAGGGGAGGCGGTGGCGGGGAAGAGACAGAAATCTTTAATAAATAAATAAATAAGGCATTGTTGGATGAAGGTACTATAACAGTAAGAATGTTCAAAGTCACATGGAATCACATTATTAAATACTTATCTAAAAATTTATAAGTCACTCAATTCTATATAGATACATGTAATTTTGTGCCTAAATATATAAATATAGTTTAAAAAATACCTTCCACCTAATAACCCTCCCCTCCCAGTAAAAGGCTTGAGAAGCTCTATTGAGTTTTTGGTCATGGTTGCCCAATATACTTCTCAAATCTATAGACCACTGCTATTGCCTTTGGTTTCCTCTGCAAGGTGGAAAGTAAGTCCCTATTGTTGAAGACTCCTTGCACTCAGACACAGTATCCAGAGCCCTGTGAACTGGAATGAGGGTGATTCCTCTTCCCTGAGGTCCAGCATCTATGGCACCAGAAGGCACCACAGAAGCTTCCAAAGGAGGGAGATAACCAAGTGTCCTATCCAACTATAATACCCATGAACTACAACAATAACCAGAATGGCACAATAACTCTAAGGATGCATCAGTGGCACTTATACCTTGGCAGCAACCAACAGCTCTCTAATTGAGAATAAAACCTGATCAATAAGAGGAAAACCATGCCTGTCATTGAAAGCTCAGCCTACTACTCTGAAGTCATGGATATTGGTGGAGAACCTACAACACGACTTTCTATAACAGCATAATCCTTAACAGCAATCTAAGCATTTATCCACCCGTATGTATAACCTTTACTCTTTGTCAAGAAACTTTACTTTGCAACAGGTAAAGACTATACAAAAAAAAAAAAAAAAAAAAAAAAAAAGATGATAAGAGCCAGAGATCAGGGAGCTTGTTGTGAGATTGTTTTCTCTAGTAGCAACAGAAGCTGCATGCACAGCTATTTCACCTATACAGCTGCCTAAGCATGAGCTGAAAAAGTACAAGAGCAATAGATACGCTAATGCGGACAGGGGGAAGCATAAGAGGTCTCGACCATACACAAAGAACTATTAGCAACTAGGGAATTTTGAGTGAGAGAAGTAGTCTTTATTTTGAGAGTGAGCGAAATCGTCTTTTCCAGGAAAAGCACACCAATTAGTTATCTAATATCATATATGAATAACGTTGTTTGTATGTATGTTTTCACAACTGATTATTATTATCTCATATATATACATACATATTTATATACAAAAGATACACACTCACAAGTGTGTAAATTTGAAAGAGAGGAAGGAGTGATATAAGGGGAGGGAGAAACAATATAATTGTATTAAAATTGCACATAAAAATTTGAAAAATTTAAAAAAAAAGCAGTGTACACCATCACACCCAGCATGTAGTTCTACTTTTAAGGCTAATTTTATAGAGCCAACACTTAAAATGTTAATGCCTTTTCTTATTTAAAAAATCATTATGATTATTTTAAACAAACACTTCAGGAAAATCTCCTGAGGTAGGAAATATTGTGTGCATTCCAGAGGCAGAAGTTAGATAGCAGTTTCTTTCCAGGGCCAAAATGCTGCCTGGACATTATAAACCACTTCCATTAACATGCAATTTTGTCTGTTTCCTTTGAGAAGCTCTATAATATCACCAATAGATTAAAATCACTAATGATATCTCTGTGGGCATTTCTTCTTTCTAGTCGTTATTATTTTTCCTACCTGTTCCTTTAGGGTTGACTTTAGTTCATGTTTATATTCGATTTTCCATAAGCTTAGATACCCATATTTTAAACCATATTTTCAAACACTTTAATTTAAATGGTCAATGTAATTAAAGGTAATTATGCCCCAAAGAGAATGTAACTTCATTTCTCACTTTCATCTGTCTCTTTCTCCTCTGGGTCCCCTAGTCCTTCTATGACTAATGGCGCTGTCATCTACCTGATGATTCAAGCTTGTGTACATGGTGCCAGCCAGGACTCTTCCTTCTGCTCATAGTCCACATCTAATTGGTCATCAATTCTGCCTCAGAGAATTTCACATGCTTTCTATTTTCTTTACTTTGGGAAGGCAATAATTTCCCAGTTACTGTGACCTTTTCTAATTTTAATACTATCTAATAAAATATTATTTCTGCCACTGCCTCCTTGAAAAAAATGCAAATATGCCCATTTTTCTCAGGTGATTGTAACCGTGAATATACTCTGCTGCTTGTAGGATGACGTTGAATGACCATACATTGTTCAGCATCACTGATCATCATGGTACTTCATGGACATTTGCTTCCCAAAGTCCATGTTCATCCTCGTTCACTCTTTGCCACTGCTTTCCTATTGTGTATGTATCTGTAATTCTTTACTGTCCAGGAGCACTTCTTAAAATATCAAGTCCTTCTTAAAAATTAAGCTGCACCATTACTAGGGTATATGTGGTACTTCCTGCTTGCCTTGCCTATTCCAACATGGCAGAGCTGCTCTTGCTTCCCTTCTAAGAGCCATGCACACTGCCCCATCTCTAGGCACACAGCCAGTCCAAGTTGCCATCAAGCAAGGCACAGTACACTTCTCACAAACCCCATCCAAATACTAGGTCTACTGAAAGAGTCAGAGGTAGCTCTGGCAGCATGGCCCAGAAAGCCTGTATTTCAACACTGTGTCAGGAAGACCTCTCTTAAAGGAGCTGCAGCATACTACCAGCAAACAGCAAGAAGCTGTGTTAAACTCTGTATTTTTGTGTCTAGAATTCCTTCCCAAGCCCTCTCAGGAATTTAGTCAACCATGTTGGGTTTGTAGGAGGAAGGCCACTAGTTAGTTCCTGGCTGCCCAGACCTCCAAAATGACCACACAGGAACTGTATTAATTAAATCACTGCATAGCCCGTTAGCTCTAGCTTCTTATTGGCTAACATGTATACTAATTTAACCCATTTCTATTAATCTGTATATTGCCATGTGGCTGTTGCTTACCAGGTAAAGTTCACAGCATCTGTCTCCGGCAGATCCATGGCTTCTCTCTGATTTTGCCCTCTTTCTCCCAGCGTACAGTCTACTTTTCCTGCCTAGTTTTGTTCTGCCCTTGCCATAGGCTAAAGCAGTTCTTTATTCATGGTAAAATACGATAAAAGTAACACATAAACAGAAAGGACCTCCCACAGCCAATCATTCAAAGTGACAAGCTTTTTGAAGGAAAGTTTATTATCTCCCCTTCTTACTTTTGAACTTAACTTAGAACAAGAACAGTTGGCATCTAAGAAAGTAGGCAAGCAATATTTGTTGAAGCAAAGTTAAAAGTTAAAAGGTTTACTATCTTTATTTTCAACCCAGTATTTCTTCTAAATTTAAAATGCTCTTAGTTTTCTTTTATCTTTTATGGCTTTAAATTTTAATGCAATTTGTGTTTATTTCTTTTTAATTTTTTAATTTGAAAATAGATTCTTCTCTCATACAATACATCCCAACCACATTTTTCCCTCCCTCCACTCTTCCCAAGCAACTCCCCAAATTTCCCTCTCCCCCAAATTAACTTCTCCCTTTTTTTCTTCAGAAAAGAGCAGGCCTCCAAAATGACAGTCAAATAGGACAAAATAAGATAAAATAAATCAAAGCAAAAGCCCTCATATGAAGTCTGGACAAGGAAACCCAATGGGAGGGAAAGAGTCCCAAAAGCAGGCAAAAGAATCAAAGAGAAGCCTGCTCCCACTGTTAGGGATTCCACAAAATACCAAGCTAATAGCTGTAACATACTATGCAGAGGACCTGTTGTAGACCCAGGCAGGCTCCTTGCTTGTGCTTCAGTCTCTTTGAGCCCATGTGTGCTCTGCTTAGATGATTTCCTGGTATCCTCCATCCTCTCTGACTCTGCTTCATTCTACCACAAGGACACTTGCTCAACTATGTTCATTGTGGTTTTATTCATAATAGCCAGAAACTAGAAACATCCTAGTTGTCCCTCAAATAAAGAATGGATAAAGAAAACATGCCACGTTTGCATGTTGGAGTACTGCTCAAATGTTTAAAAAAAATAACTTCATGAAATTTTCAGGGAAATGGATGCAACAAGGAAAAAAATTATTCTGAGTATGTCCTCGAGTGTTCTTGATTACTGATTGAATTCCTGTCTTTGCTTTGATAATTTCCTAACATTTAACAGAGGTAATATCTGTAGTGAACCTCTCATAAATGCTATTACAGTAGTCCTCCATTTTTTTTTTCACAAGTAAATGGTGATCAGAAAAAAAGTTGTTGAGGGTCAGACAGCTGGCTATCATGGAGAACCAGAGAAAAGTAAGTTGCCATTTGTTCTAGCTAGTTATAGTAAACAAAATACAACCAATTTGCACTCGATTTCATTTGTAAAATAAAAGACTTTTCCATTTCTCTGTGGCTTAAAGCCACTTCTCTGTCTTCTACAGCTAACAAATGCGCATCCTGTTGGTCTCCTTTTGACTCAGAAGAAGAGTGAAATGGTGAAGGGGGAGAGCTTCTGTGTCATTTAAATGGGAGAATGAGAACATTAACAAAAGGATGACGTGGGCTGTGCTTTCTGAGTACATTTTTTCCACAGTAATAAAATGATCAGGGCTGCACATCATCAGAGCTTGGTCTTTCTTTGGGATTTCTGTGTTTATTTTAACCAACACTTTTCGAAAGTATGTTGCTCCTCCCTAAAGATGTAAAGTCTCCCCATTTATTAAATCTTCTTGGCTGTGCTGAGTACTGTAGCATCCACATTCTCACATGTAAAATATTTCCTAATCATAGTAAACGTTTCACATCTGCTCTGAATAAATGGATCAAATCCAAGAAATTGAAGCATTCATAGAGGATCGTTGGTCCTCAGCCAGCCTTAACTCTGGAGAGGACTACAGTGAAATGACCTTCTTTTCCTTCCTACTTTCTTTTCCCAAGTTTGTTTTATATATTTATTATTATAATTTTTTGTTACTTGATGACACCTCTCTATACTGCATACACACCCCTCTATGCTAATATTTAGGAACTGAGCCAGAGTTCTAGTTGTGTTTTTGGTCTTGTCTATTCTTTCCACACCCATTGGAAAGCCAAGAACAGCTCTGTGTGACTTCCATTTGCTCCTTGGCTACCCTAAACTCACTTTTGCCACATGAAAATTCTTTGCACATTATAATCAAACTTAACTCCAACACTTAATAAACACTCAAAGAGTGATTTGTAAAGATCCAGAAAATATTAATTTATTATTCTACTCATTGATTGGAATTCTTTTCTGTAGCAGTCTCAACCACATAGTCATTTTTTCTCTTGTGTTTTGGCTAACCTATCAGGGCAAATGAGAAGAGACTCTTTGTCTGTCTCCAGAGTGAAGAGGAATGGAGTTGTCCCAGAGATTATTATTCACATTGGAAATGATCTTCATTGTGCTTTGATTGGGAGCCAACTCTCTGTACTTGTTGGAAGCTAAAGTTCAAATAACACTGCATCCCTTAGGGTGTAAGCCATTCTCATTTCTATCACCTGGTTTCCAGGCAAACTTCTAAGTGACAAAGTGAGAACATTACTGATAAAGACTGGATGGAATGATGTCTTGGCACTGAATGGAAGATTTTCAAACAGAATGAAATTGGTGGCAAGTGAAAGAATGTCTTAGGTGGCTGAAATTATATAATTCAAAACATTAAGTCAAGAAAGGATGTACCAGTTTGGGTTGTAAAAGATCTAAGGAAGTTTGGCTCTAGGCATGGCGGGAGCTGAAGTCTGAAACAAAAGCAGCAGGATTCAGTCTCCCATGGTTACCTGTTTTCTTCCCAACTGTTGGCACCGTTTTCTCAGAGATTGTTCTTCTACAGGCAGATGGGTTCTAGCCCCTCTGTGTGTACTATCTCATGCTTTAATCAATTTCAGTATAGTGTTTATTTCATGAATTCTCAACAAAACTAATAAGATTCACATTAGTGGGACTGCCCTCAATCACATGTTCTTGAACTAGTAAAAGTGGTTTGTGTGGAAGATTCTAATTGGCCAGGCTTGAAACAAACTGCTTCTCCAAGCTTGATGGAATAAGATGAGGACTGAGATTATTTTACACAATATTCTCAAAATTCTATTACCTTAAAAACACAGAGAAGCTGGGCCTGGTAATCCGAGCCTGTGATTCTTAGGTACTTGTGAGACAGGCAGGAGAAACACAAGTTCACTGCATCCTGGGAAACTTGATAATACATTGTCTCAAAATTAATAAAACAAATTAAACCTGGATATATCTCAGTGTTGGGGAGCTTGCCAAATATACAGCAAGTCCTAGATTCATTCCCCAGTACTACAAAATGAGAGGACTCTACGCTTTGCATAAAAATACAATTAACACCCACTGAGATCTCATCACTCTACTGATGTATATTAAAATTTAAAACCCACAAGCCATATAGGAAAAGAACATGAATAAGAGCACCCTGGCAAAAGACTATAATCTGTGTTTATAAGACTGTTGCTACTGGATAAAAACCTGATAGCTTCATAGTAAGACTGTGGAACATTAGAGACACTTGGAAGGAGATGCTTGGAAGAAAATAGAAACAACTCTGTTCATAGATAGATTTGGGAGAAGCTTAGCCCTATGCACAATCAGAGGTAGAGTTTGCCATTACCTGTGACAACAAAGCAAAATAATGACTTGTTATTTATCATGAAATAAAACCACCTTGGTTTCCTCTTTTTATTTTTAGTTTTGCAGAAGGCATACCTGGGGATTTCCAACAGGATTTGGGGTGAGCCAAGCGACTGCTAATGTGTTTCCTGAGACTAGGTAGAAATAAGACACATGGCTTACTTCTACTCAGGGCATCAGGAAATGGTATGCTGGTAATGGGAGGCTACCCTAGGGCGGTCCCTTGGGAGAGAAGGATGATAGTCACAGTACATTTCCCTTCCTTTTAATCCTCTAGATTTTCTATCAATGAACGGCGTGAATAAAATAGATTAGAAAGTAAAAATAAAATAGATTAGAAATCATACAGTCATATGATTCAGAAGAGGCATATCCACTTTGAATGAACATATGTTTAGATTGTGTTTCAAGTTATGTTGGTTGAGTTTACATTGTTATCCCAGAACATCAAGCAAGTGATGAACTTACTGTGTCTGTGAATCTAGGAATTTTTAGCTACAACCAGAAAGACGGTCTTTTCTTTACTTCCTAGTTCACTTTAGACTTCCTGTTTCTAGAACTTTGGACAATTTTGCCATATCTGTTCCCAAGAGCAGGCTCACTTACAGGCAGCTGGAAGACCCTACTTTCCTTGAAGGACTAACTGAATGGGACAGCAGTAAATTGGGCAAGATGAACCATGCTAAATGATCTAAAAGAAGCAGATCTGAGTGGACTGAAATGGAACCTGCAATCATTGTTGCAAGTGCTCATTGGTAAGAAGAGCCCTGTCTATAAACAAAACTGTCCCACCAGAGGCTTTATGAAGAAATGGGGGCGCTCCTTCTATATCATGTCTTTGAATGGGGTGAGGAATCCCTTCTTTGGCTTTGTCCAAGCTTGTTCCCAACTACTTACTTTGTTACTTTTTCCCTGGATTATTTTATTTCTGTCTTGGTTCTCTGAGTTAAGGACATGCTTCTCTTTGCTGGCAAGCTGTAGATTCCCTTGCTGGCTCATTCTAGGTAATTTGTCTTTGAAAACACTCAGCTTCATTTTGTGTTGTGTATGAGCGCATTGGGTAGGGACTTCCGTGTGTGTTTATGCCTGTGAGAACTGGAAAGGACAACATCCAGTATTAGTTCTTGTGATGCTGCATGTCTTGTATTTTGAAATAGTTTCTCACTAGACCAGGATGGACCAATTAGAACAGACCAACAGACATGGAGAAAAACCCCAGAATCTGCTTGTCTTCTTTTTCCCAGCACTGGGTAGCAAGATGAAAACTCTAATGAATCTTTCTGCTTCTCTGTCTCTCTTTCTAAATCTTTCTCTCCCTCCCCCCTCCTTCCCCCCTCTCCTCTACCTATCTATCTATCTATCTATCTATCTATCTATCTATCTATCTATCTATCTCATTAGCTTTTGAGAATTTCTTACTGTGTGTTTAGATCATTACCCTCTCCTCCATCTCCTCTCATACATACCCCTCCTTCCCTAGCCATGAAACTTTGCATCATCTTCTATTTTTCTTAAACACACTCAAGTATAATTTGTGTTGCTCAGACATCCATGGATGGCTGTCTTTACTCATTATGAGTGTAGTTGACTTACCAAGGACTACACTCTTAAAGACAATGGGCTCTCCTTCTCTGTTTCTTTTCCCAACAGTTATTAATTGCCAATAGCTCCTCAACTAGAAGTTATATTTTGTGCCTATCTCCCCTCCATGATGATTTTAGACTAGCTTGATCTTGCACAGGCCTTGTGCATGCTGTTACAATCATTATGAGTTTATACATGGAACTGCCCAGCTTTGTGCAGGAAATTCTTTCTAGTCATCCACCAGCTTTAGGTCTCACAGTCATTCAACCTACTCTCCAGCCAAGATACCTGATGGTTTGGAGGAGAGTATATGATAGAGAGGTCCTATTCAGAACTGAGCATTGTTTAATCCCTTCTTCTCTCATTTTGTCAAATTCTTGGTGTTCTTGTTAATTAATACACACTGTAGGCATAAACTTCACTGTTGGGGGTGGAGAGAGAAATGCATTAATATATTGTGTTTTATTTGGAATCCATTTAATACTATGTCCAATTACTAGAATAATAAGATTAGATTCTCTGCTAGGATCTATGATATATATAATCATAGGTTCTTGGTTAAATAGTAGTGCTAGGTTTGGGTTTCAGCTTTAGGAGTGGGCCTCAAATCTAATAAAAAAATGTTGTTTGTTACTGCAATGGTGCATGGCCACTACTGAACCAATGGTCATGTCTTGTCAGACTAGCTCTTATTAGGTAGCTCACAGGGTTTATAACTGGGTAAGATGGATCATTACTTTTCTCCACGGTGTGCAAAACATGGTCCAGCACTATGAAAGCTGGCCAGTATGGGTGAAGCTTCCAGGTAAGCACTAACTTGATTTCACTATGTCCTAGGACTCAAGCATGTTGTGTCTTCAGCAATAGGATCTTACTGTCAGGTCTGTGGTGATAATCAATAACATTTGCAATATAGCCTATAATTTTGGGGTGTCTATTTGACCTCCATGGCTAACAAGGTAAGACAAGTCATCCCTAGCACACTGTGGTGAAGAGTGGTAGCATTGTTGCCCTATTAAAAAGTAACTCAATTTTAATACATATTCTCTGTCTGTCTGTATCTCTCTCTCTCTCTCTCTCTCTCTCTCTCTCTCTCTCTTTCTCTCTTTCTCTCTCTGGTATAAATATAGATATGGATGGTTCTATAGTTGTAGATTTTCATAAAATTTCCATATGACTTTTTCAATAGAAGCTTGAATCCTATTTTTCCCTCCTTATACTCACTTTGCCCTGCCTTCCCACCCAATTTAATCCTTCCTGTTCTATTATTCCCATTTAACTCTTTACACCATTGTGTTCTGTCTCCCCACCTTTGAAAGCCCGCTTTACCACTGCCATGCACAAGCCCTTACTAATTTTGTGATCTCTGTAGATAATCCAAACAAAACACATGTTTGAAGATTTGAAGCTAACATCCACAAATGAGAGAAACATACGGTATTTGTCCTTTTGGTTCTGGGTTGCCTCACTCAGAGTGACTTCTGTTTTCTAGCTCCACCCATTTACTTGTGAATCTTAAAATACTGGTTTTTTATGGTTTAATAATATTCAGTTGTGCAAATATATCACATTCTCACCATTCATTTATCAGTTGGTGGGCATTTGCTTTCTTTTTCTTAGGTATTATAAATAGAACAGCAAGGAGATGAGCATAAATAAGTGGATATCTCTATCACAGGTTATAGAATCCTTCGGGTATATGCCCAACAGGAGATAACTGAATCATATGGAATATCTACATCTATATTTTTGAGAAACCTTCAACTCCTAATTGTTGCACTCATACTAGAAATGAATAATTCTTCCCCTTTGTCCATATCTATGCCAGCAATATATGCTATCATTTAAATAAAAATGATTTGGTTGGCCCAAATCATAGTTATTTTATCAGTCTATTTTGTCACCATGGGTAAATCCATAAGCACTTTTGTATTTTAATTTCCTCTCAGTCATCAAAGAAGATACTAGTGTCTTCTTGGCAAAGTTGTTAAAGGTGAAGCCCTACTATGTCCTCTGAAGTCCAGGAGAGTATTTGCAGTGTTTAGCATGGTCTCAGGGAAAAGCTAGGGAAAACTTTCTTAGATATTTCTCTTGAAGATGCCTTTTATTGTCCCTAAATGTCTTACATATGGTTTCTTAATAGCTTTCTAGAGCCAAGTGAAATTGGTGACTGTTTATAAATATTAGTCATCGGATTAGGCTAGAGCTCACAAGTGACTGATAAAGTTTGTCATGTGAACTTGTCTGTCATTCTGATTGATGGGAAGAAGTTTCAGCTAATTAACAAGTATAAGTCCTTCTTCATTGCTTAAAATTAGAACCAGAGCCCAGAAGCCAAGAAATGTGAGATGTTGTTGCAATTGTCAACATTATTTTTTTATTAACGGGCATGACATATTGGCATTCCAGTAGCTGATAAACCAACTGCCACTAGAATAAAACAGGGACACATGTTCCATGCATGCCTAGTCTACTGATTTTACTAATTGCCAAGAGTAGAAGCTTTTAAGCCAACGGTGCTAAAATCACCATCTCTCATTTTTGTAAGAGTGAAAGCACCAATTTTAAATATATTGAAACATTTTTGCTTACTACTTTTTATTTCCATTAGTATATTTTCTACAGTATTTTGGCCCATAAATCATGCATCTCATTTTGTACTGGATGGTGAGAACAAGATGGGAACTTGTGTTAATTAAAAGAAAAAATTATCAGGTGAGAAAATCGCTGTACAAAAAGTAGCATAAAAGTACCAACCACAGAGCTAGTTCCAGGACAGGCTCCAAAGCCACAGAGAAACCCTGTCTCGAAAAACAAAACAAAAACAAAAACAAAAGCACTAACCAATACTCCAGATTTAGAAGCCATCTTGTTTCTTTGCTAATGTTTACAGCATGATATAGTCAATAGTCATCTAATTGATATATTTCTTACTCTACATGGGCTAAAGTTCTGTTGTTTAATCCTAGTATTTTCTGATAAAATTTAAAATAGATTAATATTTAGTTACCTTATTGATGTGCTTTCTGCTCTTTTTTTTTAAGATTGATGTTTTAAAGAAAATTCTTTTAAATCATCTTCTCCTATTTGCTAGCAGCATTAGTAAAGTCAAAGGTGATTCTGGATAGATGCTTGTAATGTAAGATGACTAAAAAGACCAAGTCACAGCTTTGGGGTCCAAATTCCTTGGGCGAGATAACATTCATTTCCAATTTCTTTGCTTCATGAACAAACAAATCTTTTACATATACTTATCATTAGATAATATATATTTACTTAGGTAATATATATATATACTTATCATTAGAAACCATTATAGCAGGTCAGTTTTCATGCTTTGGTTTTCCTGTTTTGCTTCTTTTCAATATGTAAAACTCCTTGAGATAAAAATCTTCTCCCCTGCTTCATTATTTGGAACATTTTCCAAGACCCACTGACCACTCCATATTTTCAGGCTTGGGTGAGAACAATAGAGGGCTCTGCCAAGGGTGATGATCTACTGTGTAAATATCATTTCTTTGAGGAAAAGGGTGGTTTTTTCTCAGATAATGTTAAGAATTTCAGAAGCTATGTATCTCTCTATTAAAGTAGATATGGACTTGGAAGTCCTTCAGACATAACGTTGAACCTGAATCTCTGATTTTGGAAATTTACTTTACCCTCTTAACACAATTTCCCACCTGTGAAATGGTTATTAGGAGGCCTAGTCCAGTGTTTCCTATAGGAATCCATTCGAATGATATACACATTTGGTCAGGGCTGGCACACAGTAGGCACACTGTGTCTCTTCAAGAAGGGCTCCTTTTGGAACTCTCAAGTGAATTCTGTAATGCTTGTCTGTGTGCACACAAAATGAAAAACAGAAAATATTTCTTCTCACCCCGTGGGTGGGGTGTTGCTCCTCTATATTCTAATACTTTTTCCTAGGAGAAGGGCGTCTTGAATGTGGTGGGAAAGGCCAGCCCACATGGCTGAAAGTCATGGAACACAAGATACACTTTATTATATGGCTTTTTTTCTGTACCACAGATGTGCACACAGATGTGGTCATCACCAGAGATAACTAGTTTACAAGCACTCCCTGGAAACTGCTCAGAGTTCTTAGTAGAAAAGTGATTTTTCAGCCAAGTCCTGCACTGAAGCTCAGCTCATGATTAAAACATTTCCAACTGTTCCACACTGAAAAGAATTAGAAAGGAAAAATGACCAGCCAGGGTGCAGGACTCGAGGTCACCTAGAAGGCTAAATTCTTTTAAAACAAAAATCTGGCATGGCCTTTTCTTCCTGACTTTCTTTCCTTCCCTCCATCCCTACTCTTTCTTACTCCCTTGTATTTCTTCTGTTTGTTTCCTCTTTCTTTTCTTCTCTTATTCCCCTCTCTTTCTTTGGTCCCAATAAAAAGCCAACACTTTATGTTAAGAACATACTGTAGACTGTCTTGTTTGTAACTAATGCATTATCATGATCAGGTGCATGTGTTGACGGTGTTCTGGAAACATCTAAGTTTTTTTCTCCAGAGAAATTTCTTTGGCCCAGTGGGGGATATTTGCCGAGTAGGTCATATTTTCACTCCACTCCAGGGCAGATTACTGCCAAGGACTGAGTGACAGGAAAATATAAAATTTGAATCAATCATCTCATGGTAAAGAGACAGTTCAGGGGAATAGACTTCAGGTAAAAGTCATGAAAAGCCTAGACTCAGACATACTATCTGCTATTTGTAATTTTATGGCTTTCCCAAGTGGAGTAGTCTCATCATTAATGATGTATATCCCACATACACATCCATATATGTATCTATGTGATATATATATATATATATATATATATATATATATATATATATATCATATGTGTCTGTATATAGTGCTTGGCTCTAGGAGTGGGGTCTGAAGAAGGGATTCAGGTGAATTTGATCCAGTGTGTTAGAGCTCTCAGGAGAAATAGGAGTGAAGGAAACCTGGAGCCGTGGAATGAGTGAGGTGCAGATACCACCTCTCTAAAGATAGAATTTTGCATCATCCCATGAAGAGATCTAGAGAGTAACTTACACCCCAGAGTTGTTCTTACCTTGAGATGGTAACTCTATATTCTTCCTATCAGTCAGTCCTTGGCAGCAACCTGCCCCAGAGTAGAGACAATATCCTTCATTTCTCTGGAGAAGGAATGATGTAGGAGTCCCCTCTGTGTTCTGCGGTTGCCATTAATGAATAAAGAGACTGCCTTGGCCTGTTAATTGGGCAGAACTTAGGTAGGCGGGTAGGACTGGATTGAATGCTGGGAGAAAAAAGGGCGAAGTGAGGGGACGCCATGGATCCACAGCTGGAAATAGATGTGCTGAAAATTTGCTGATAGGGCACGAACTTGTGGTGATACACAGATTAATGGAGATGGGTTAAATTAATATGTAAGAGTTAGCCAACAAGAAGTTAGAGCTAATGGACCAAGCAGTGATTTAATTAATATAGTTTCTGTGTGGTTATTTTTGTTCTGGGCGGCCAGGAGGAACAAGTGGTCCCCCTCCATGCAACAAAGGAAGTACTATGAATTGTTCTCTTCTGTTCCTTCAAATGGCAGAAGAATCTTTTTCTATTCTGATGGAACTTCAAGATTATACTTATTTTCTTTAGTATAACAATGATATTGCTTTCCTATTTTTCATGGTACTATTCAAATCAGAAAAAATAAAATGTAAATTAGTTCTCATAAAAATACATCACAGTATCCCTCTCTGAGAACTAACTTTCATGGAACCAGAATCTATCATACAAGCTTCCAAAGGAGGGAGGTAACAGCCGTACCTAGTTATGACACCTATGAACCACATCAACTACCAACATGGCACAATAGCTCTAAGGGTGTGGTAGCAGGACACATAGCTTTGGTGGTAACCAACAGCTTGCTAATTAGACTTAAGACCCAATCAACAGGAGATAGAGCATTCCAGGTACTAGAAATCTAGATAACTATTTAATGCTAGTGAAATCATGGTTATTGGAGGAGAATCTATAGCCACTAATTTACCAGACAAGTGTTACTCCCCATATTAATCTGTAAACACTTAAACACTTATCCTTATACCCACAAATAAGTCTAGTCTTTACCTCTCACGAAGGAAACCTTTCTTTGAAACAGATGGAGGCAATTACAGAAATCTACAACCAACGAAAAACTGAGTGGTGGAGCCTGGTTCCAGTGAATTATCTACAAAACAGTCCTACATCTAAGGCTCAGAGAACACGGTGGGAGAAGAAACAGATTTTTAAGAGCCAGGAGGCTCACAGAGTTTGCTAGGAGACTGTGTGTCTTAGTAAGCTACTCCCATGCCTCACCAACATGAATGTCCACATGTGAATTGAAAAGAAGGGCACTGATAAACATGAACGAGTGAAGGGGGAAATGTCTACAAAGACTCAACCCTCACAAACATCTATAGGCAACTGGGGAAAGTTAAAAACAGAAAAAAAGAGGCCTTCCATAGGGAAGAGCATGCCAATTACTTGGTCTGGGGTCAAATGGTCTGCAGTGGCATTATATGGACTAAACAGATTATATTTGAGACTATGTATGTTTATACATACACATATATGCATTTCTTGATATTTGTTTTAAAGTATATTATCAATTTGAAGTAGAGTAGGGAGATTTATGTGGAAGGGTTTGGAAGGGAGAAAGGAAAGAGAGCAGTGTCATAATTATATTATAATTTCAAAATAAATGAGTAAAAATTTAAAAAAAACATGCATCATGTATACCTCATTATTTTTTACCTGTTCAAGTCTAGAGAGACACAGTATTTTTATCAGACTTATAGAAAATGTAAGTGATTATGTGGACAGTTAATACTTAATATTGAGATTGTACTTCATTCCAGTTATTTTTGGTATGCCTTTTTTATTTGTAAACATTTTATCTTCTTTTTTCTGGATCATAGATGGTAGTTGACCTTTAAAATTATTAAACTGTTAGGCTAGATAATGGTCTGATTTGCCTTAGTGCATAGACTTATTCACAAAAACAATATTTTTACTAGCTAATCAAATATTCTTTTGATTCACAATTACTTTGGCAAAATGGCCATTGTCTTCTGGATGTTAGATAACTGAACTGCAATGTTAGCTTTTACATTGTTGTTATTCCTGAATAAGAAACACTCCTAACTATCTCTGCCTTGTTCTTACATAAGTGAAATGAGTTAACACTAAAGTAATGCTCAAGAAATCAAAATGATGACAAAGCCAAGAGCATGAAATGACTAAGGCTTTGTTGCTTGTGGCTTGAGGGGGTGGGAGGTGCCGCCCTCTGAGGTGTCTGAGTGGGTCACCCAACAGACTTGCCAAGAGCTGGGAGGGAGAGAAAAATAAGTTGGATTGCTTTTCTCTTGGGATAAAGCCCAGAGTTACGTGGTCTGTAGTGATGAGAACTGGGTGGGCATACAATTAAAAGGAAAAAAAAAAGATGAGTTGAAGTAGAATAGGCATAGAGAAGATTGTAAGCTAAAAGTGATGGCTCTTTGGTGGGCTCTGCAATGTACATTCCTCACTTTTATAAAGCAGTAGCATCTCCTTTTCTAATTAACTTTGCTATAAGATACATAAAATATCTATATCACAGCAAGGCATAAATACTGAATAATACCTATGTTAATTTTGGTGAAAAGATATTAGTCGAAACAAAATTATATGGTAATCAATTTTGTATATGATTTACTCTCAACACATAAACATTTTTCTTTGCTCTCTACTCTGAATATTATGATAAGGTACTGAAAATGGAGAGGATAAAAGTTTCTAATTCAAACCACAGGTAAACCTTATTTTGGTTCTTTCCTCCAGCATTACATATTATTTGACTCTTAAAGTATACTATCTTGTCAGTCAAAAAAAAACTGACCCCCATCAATTGAAGTTCATTCTACTGACATTCAGCAGAACAGGGCTCTGATTCTTGATAATGCATATGTGACACTGCATACATAGACATCACACTGGGCATTAGAAGAGCCACCAGCTTTCTCAACTTTCCCTCTCTAGTCCTCCAGTATTTTCTATACCCTTCAGCCAACACACTTTCTCTGTAGTCAATGGATAATCCTTGTCTTTCACCTGATTAAAACCATTGGCTACTTTTATGACTAAACTGTGTTCCCCAAATTCTTATGTCAAAATACCTTAAGCGCAGTAACTTATTTTGCAATTAGGTCACTGCAGGTACGCTTAATGAGAAGAGATCATTAATACAGGTCCTAATCCAATATGACTGATCTTCTTACAAGAAGAAAGTTTCACACACAGTGACACATTTAAGGAGAATTCCATGTGAACATGAAGATGACAGGTCTGGGAGAGGAACATCTCTCTCTCCCCTATCTCCTAGAAGGGATGATCCTTACCAGAACATTGTTTTCAGACTTCTACTTCTATAATTACAAAACGATTAATTTTTGTTGCTTAAGTTACTCAAATCTGTGGGCTTCTATTACATTGAACTAACAATGTAATATACATACTTTTCCATTATAATTAGATGCCCAACATCTTATATTCTGGAAAAGGAGTAGAATGTAAAACAAAGAGCCAATATAAGCTAATCTAAGAACAATAAGATTTTTGGAATTATGAATGAGCTGAGAAAAAAAATACACTGAGTAGAGTAACTATTGTAATCTTGCATGTCTGGAATTGTTGCATTTACACAATACAGGAAGGAATCTTACCAGGTGCCAGGAATTGCTGAGTATTTAGACTGGAATTAAATTGACATAGTACCTGTTCTCAGGGAGCTTACACTGAAGCAGGCAACTGATTACCCAAGCTGTTAATTACAGTAAGAGCTAAGAGTATGAGTTGATGTCTTTAAAAAGTAGAAAGTAAGGAGAACTGATTCAAGGACTCAAACAATCAGGGAGGGCTTTGAGGAAATCATGTTAAACTTCTGTGTAAATGATAAGTCGGCAAAGGGAAACAAGTACTAAGAGAAGTGACTGCAATGTAAAATGGGTAGAAGATATTAAGATTCGAGTGCCAAAAGGATTGTGACATTATCCAGAACCAGGAAGACGGAAGTGCGGGCAGAGCAGGAAAAGTGAGGTAGAAAATAGCATTGATGGGGCAGAGCCTAGAAGAGTCAAATGTCGCAAGCATTGATATCATCAGAGTTACAAATTCATTCTGAATAATAGTGGAAAAACTGATGTGAAGAGAACACTTGGTAAAATATGGGTGATGGAAAGGAATCAATAGACTTAATACAAATCTACTGAGGGGACACAGTTGATAAAGTTCAGTAAGATGGATAGCATGGGGGCAGGAGATAGAGATGTGACGTCAAGGTTGACTATAGTTTTTAAGTCAGGCTAACTGGATGGAATGTGTTATTCATAGACATAAGAAGTGTTAAGCCATTTTTTTGTGAATTCTATGAGAAGAAACTGGTATTCAGTTCTGCCTGTTGAATTTGAAGTAATTGTGAGATAACAGGCATCACGTGAGCCCTCAAGCTCACTTGTCAAGAGTTCTGGACCATCAGAGATACAAGTTTGTACATGATGTGATAGGGTTAGAAAGTAACTTGAGCTCTAACAACAGATGAGCTCATCTAGCGAGGCCTCTGTACAATAAAGGCTTCTACCCTTCCAAGTTTGGCTGCAGGAAGATGAAGAAGCACAACGGGAAGGAGTGGCGGCAGAAAAAGGAGTGGGGCCCAGGGGAATGTGTTGTCATGAGAGCCCGAGACACAAGAGTTCAGGAAGGAGGCAAATTGTGGCTAATCACCTTTAAACAACGAAAGGGGGGTAATTTCTGGAGAAGACTCTGAGTGTTGGCTGCGTTGGTGCTCAGTAGGAGCTCCTGTGGGGTCTGGAGTGGAGAACTGAAAATGAGATGGGGAAGGCACTATGCATCTTGCCCTATCCCTTTAACTTCTATGTCCATATACCAGAGGATGTTTAATTATGAACACCTAGACCTAAAAAATAATTTTATAGTATTTTTCTGTTTTGCTACCCTTTAGTCTAAGCACAGTTCGAGTGACAGTAAGAAGTGTACCCAGAAGCAGCTCTCAAACAATGGCTGTCAGGGACTTGGAAGCTAAGCACCCCAGACCCTTGGCTCTCAGATGACAGAACAGAAAATAATATCTCATATAATCTCTTAGAGTGATCGACTGGCTTGGTAATAAAATTATCACGAACTTTCTCCTCTTCCCTAACTTAACTCCACTATTTCATCAGCATTTTGCAGAATCGCCTATGACACCACTACCTTTGTATCCTTTCCTCAGAATCTGCTTCTGGGGAGCAAGAAATTTGTAAAAGATTAGGCAAGATGAGGCAATAAATGCATATTATAGAGGATAGCTGAATATGTGTATCAGGAGAACATTAGAAAATTATGAAACCTAGAAGGCCTGTGTGAATATTGGTGAGGGATATAGGGGAATGAAAAGAATGGATTTTATAGGAATGTCTGTGCACAAATACATGCAGTTTCCCCCTGATACTGTTGGTTAAAAGGAGAGAAAAGTAAAATATAAAAATTAAGAAAATATAGTAGAGTTTACATTAAAAACCTCAGGAAGCCATATACTCGATGTAACAGAAATACAAAAGTTTCATCTCAAAAAGAATGAAGCAGGCTCCATAGTTCTTGGACCTAAGTATGCATAAGAATTCCCAACATCTGTAGAATTCACTTAGTCACTGCAGGACATCTTTTCCCTCCAGATGTGCAGGCTGAAGAGTCAGTTGTCAGTCGAATATAGTTGTACTCTTTTCTCAGCAATTATTTTAAGGAATGCATTTGAATAAAATGCACTTTTGGCATCATTTTTCAGAATGGGTGATGATTTATGGTTTTCTTGCAGGGACAAGATGGCTCTGGGCATGAGTCATGACTGCACGCTGGGAAGGTTCCGATGGGAACCTTTTTCTTGCAGGCTGATCCCTACCTTACATGGACTTGAGGCCGTGCATGGCTTTTATTAACTTGAGGACGTTGCTTGTTAAGGCGTAGGATTCATCTTTTCCTTCACAAAACAAGCCATGCTCATGGTTCACACGCACCTGATTCAGAATCTGCGCTGGGGACTCTGAGTGGTTTGGGAATAGTGATTTGGAAAGTATCTGATTAATTGTTAGCTACGATGGGATGATGTATTCCCTGGTGCAGCTGGGAAGTGGGCTAGTCCTCTGCAGGGGAGCAGATTAAAATGGAAGACAAAGTTCTGATTCTATGGTACAGGTTTCGTGCAAATAATGTTTGTCCCTGGGCCAATAAAGCTACAAACTGTAGCACTGATCTATGCTTCTCTTGGTTGCAAAAATAGAAGAGCGAGTGAATGAATGAATGAATGAATGAATAAAATGAATAAAATGCTGTTTTATATACTGTCTTCAGATGTAAATTTTCCTTGAGAAAAATCCCTGGTCCACAGCAGATGTTCTTGGGGAAAAAAAGCAAAGAATGCTGAGGTCTTTCATAGGCCAGGGTGAATGAACTGTAAAACTGATGCCTGAAATTTTCCAGGTTAAAAATGTTGCTGCCATTGTTCTTGGCTCTGGTTTTCAAAATATATTCTGTAGCACTGCTTGGAAGATGTTAATATGCATACAAATCATCTGGCGGCTTTGCTATACTACAGATTCCTCTTCAGTAGTTTGTGGCTGGACTAGAGATTGATTTTTTTCTTTGTTTCTCTTGTGGTCCCAGGAAGTTGAAGATTCTGATCAGTCTTGATCACAGACTACTTTAGATCAGGTGATCAGAGGCAAGTCCTGGGAGATGCTACCTGTGACAGTGATTCTCTGGTCCTTTTAGTTTGAGAAGAACATAATTTAAAACATTTGGGTCTTATCTTCCCATTCAAAATTTTACTTGTGAATAAGTTGACAGTCCATGAAGGATCTGTAGTGATACAGGCTGGTTGCAAATTAATTGGTTATATAATATTGCATCTCTTTCCTTGCCCAAAGGATTTTTCTGTTTTCTTTTGTTTTTAGCAATATTTTCTCATTTTACATATCAATTCCAGTTTCCATTCTCTCCCCTTCTCCCATTCCCCTAACCTTCTACCCTCCCCACTCCCTATCCACTTCTCAGAGAGGGTGAGGCTTCCCATTGGGAGTCAACAAAGTCTGGCTCATCACTTTGAGGCAGGACCAAGCCCCTCCCCCCCATATCTAGTCTGAGCAAGTATCCCTCCATAAAGTATTCAACATTTCTTAACAGCCTTGAAGGGTTGATTTATATAAAAGACTAGAATAATGTGTGGTATCCACTCCAACAGTTATTCATATATTTAAGCAGACACAAGAAGGACCTTAGAATATGTTCAACCCTCTTTATAGTGATTCTTACAGAGATGGATTTTCGCCCATCTCTGGTGAATACCACATTTTCCCCAAATGAGCAAGGTTCTAATTGGAACAGTCAACAGTCTTCTTAGAATAACTGGACCTTCTGTATCCCAAACATTTGATGGATACCAGTTGGCTCTAAAATTTGCTAGTAGTTTAGCTATTACTAGACTTCTGTTAAAAAGCTAGTTAGTAAAATTACTATGTATTTATAGCAGTGCAGGTGAATATGATCCAAACACATTTTGTGGATTTCTCAAAGAATTAATAAAACTACCTTTCAGAAAGGTGCTATGTAGGAAAGCATACTCTTCAAACATTCAAAATTGTTTGCCATGTTCACTTGTCTAATGTGTCTATGTAAGAATTCTTTAATGAGTTCTCGTGAAGATTCCATTTCAGAAGTGATTGCTCTTTGAGTTGTAGATAAGCATCTTTATTTTAATCAGCATTCTCAGGTCTTACCAAGGCAAACATTCTGAAGGCTCAAAAGTGTAATGGAGCAATCAACAACTGTGCTTTCTAAATACGAATCTTGTGAGTCCTATTTTAGAATCCCATTCTGGCTTTGAATGAAGAATATATGTGGTCGCATGAGAAAGTCACTGGTATTGGAAATATTGTCGTTAGTAAAAACAAAAAAGCACTTTGGAGGCTTATTGGCAGGGAAGTTCAACTTTGCCCCTATAATTGAAGGAATGGGCTTAACAAAATAGAACACTTCTTAACAAGTTTTACTATAAGGGTAAATGCTATTTCATAAGACTTGTACTGTCATCATCACTTTCAACATGGAAACTTATGTAAAAATTTCCAGAAATTGTTAACTTGCTCTTCTAAGTCATTTGTGGTTTATGTACATGTAGATGCAGTACCATTCTCCTGGGGGTATTTAGTCTATGGTTTGAGAAATATAACATCATAACTTGATTAGGTTTTTAAATAAAGAATAAACTCCCTTTATGCCTTTTTCTAAGAAATAAAAGTATTTCTTACAGAGATTTTTATATTGAGGTATTTTATAATGAGAGTTCTGCTATTTTTACTATTAAAATTTTAACATGATTGTTGAAATTAGAGCAAAATTAAACCCTGAAATATGATTAATTATACTAGACTAGTTGTTTAGTAAACATTGCTAAAATTTCCAAAAATATATGTAAAATTTCATGTTTAAGGTAATTTCACATTGTTTGTTATTTAAAACAAAGAAACTTACATTATTCAAATTAATAGAATGTAAATTACTGTGTTTCATATTTGACATAAATTCTCCTGACCATTGATAGCCTCTTAAATTTTTTTAAATAAGAAGTACTTGTCAACATTATTATTTTTTAGTTTATTCATTCTCTTTGAGAATTACCATCTTAATACTCTCGCACAATTCTATCTACTCTGTGGAATCTCAGATGTTTTATGGAAGTATTCTGGTATCTGTACATAGTGGTTGTTTTTCTACACACATTCTGTGGCTTCAGCCCTGTCCTTCCACAGGATACTATGACACCCAAACCATTGCTACCTTAAAGACTGGAAACTGAGGCTTAAGACATCTAATAACTTGTCCAGTGTCAACCAAACAGGAAACAAAACTGGCTATGGAATTTGTTCTTCAAATGATCAGTTCCACAGTGGCTTCCCTTGGAATCTGGTCATCACCTTTCAATCACTGGAAGACATAAGAGAAGTATGAAAAGCCTCATTTGTCACAGCCTGTGGCTCTGCCATCTGTTCAAATGGAAAAGTACTTGTTTAAATAATACTAAATAATACTAAATAAATAAGAGAGCAAAAGAAAACATGTTTGTTTTAAGAAAACAACATGTCAGAGTTTGCCAAAGTGCTGATTAAATACTTCTCTTTTGTTCTAAGATATTTGGGTTGGTCTTAAAATGAGATATAGGGATGACTTTAGTGCAAAGGAATCTTTTTTTTTAATTCCAATTTGTTGACTAAATAAAGATCTTATTTTAATAGGAATGAAGTCTGCATGAGTATTGCATACACAGATAAGTTTCTCATCAACAAAGCACATTTTCCCCATGACTAAGTGATGTCCTGGACTGAAAACTAAATGACATTCACAGAATATTATGGCAACCCAGATAACAATGGAAAGCAAAATGGTGGAACCACAACCAACAGCAAATATTCCATTAATCTGCTTGTTGTATCACATTATATCAAACATCTACTTTGATTTTTAATCTCTTAATTGTCCCCTTCCTTTGTTGATTAAATGCCAAGTTGTGGGCCATTTAGAGTGGCTTTCCAGTGGGAGCTACTTAAGTTAAACTGACAGTATAATCTACAGTCTATCTGCCTCTGTCTCTCTCTGTGTCTTTTGGCCTCTCTCTGTCTGTATCTCTCTCTCTCTCTCTCTCTCTCCCTCCCTTCCTCTCTCTCTCCCTCTCTCTCTCTTTCTCTCTCTCTGTCTCTCTCTCTCTCTCTGTCTGTCTGTCTCTCTCTCTCTCTCACACACACACAGAATCAAGAACAAAAATTGTTATAAGCATAGTCGTAGCATTAGTACTTGTTAAATAATTCCTGAAGAAAAAGAAGAGTGGCGTTTCATCTAGGTCACCTTCACTGTATTCACTAATGACACACATTGACTACTGACCGACCATTGTGCAATAGAAGCCACCTTTTCTTCTTTCAAATGGTAAAACCCATGGAAAGGCCACTGTGTGTCCACAAGACATGGACTGTTTCTTGCTGAAGACTTTGCAAATGTTCTCTGCTGTACACTTTATGTATCATAGTGTGGGACATCTGGAAGTCACATGAAGAGTCTCTGGCATAAGTGTGTGATAGAGAGCTAACATCAGCTTCTCTCATTTACCATGAATGATAAGCAATTCCTAAAATATTCATGAGACATTTATTTGTTCTAGTTTTATGTATTCATTATCTAATTAGAAATAACCATCTCAAAGAGAAATTGTATGAAATGCAACATCCTAGTCATTTAGAGAAAAACATTACACCATGGAGCTTACTCTCCTTCCCAGGCAACTTCTTCTCTGTTCCTAGAGGAACTGCAAACTTTGACCTAAAGAAAATGTTAAAACAAACCCTGCTCATATCCAGCTGGTTGCCAGCAAGAGGGCCCACAGCCTGAGCACAGGAACTGAACACAGGAAATTCAATATTTGTTTTGCACTGTAAGGATATTAGAGCCATAAAGAGTTTTAAAATTTTTGATTATTAGAGATTCAAACAATGTTTATATACAAGATACCAGTGTATACGACACTGTGAGCTGGCCCTGTGCCCACCTATATACATATAGCCCCCATTGTGTGCAGTAGACAGTGGCCATTGGGCTTTGACTTTTATAAATCAAATTAACAAACATTTAATATGAACCAGCTTTTACAAATAGCTTGGCCAGATTTAAGAGGAAGTTTTTATTGTTGGTAGTGTTTTGCTTTTATTTTTTTAATTCATTCTTACTGATAATTGTTGACAGAACCAGATAAACATTAACTCTACATCTCGCCTGCAAAAGTTATTTATATCTATTTTATTTATTGGTTGATTTTACATAAGTCTGGATTATCCTCCCCAATCACTCATTTCCACACTCATTTGCCTTCAAACACTGGACTCAGATATAGGAGTCCTCGGCTTCGTAGATGGAGGTCCTAAAGAGTGCATAACAATCTACTCAGTATTGTCTTTTTGCCAGTAGAACATTCTGAAAGACTTGAGAAGAAATGGCTGGTACCACAGGTCTGTATGTGTCTATCACATACTTGATTTAAGGCAGCCCTTCCCAGAGAGCTGTGAGAAACTGAATTATTGCTCTATGCTCACTTTTCAGTTGTACAGATGCTCACCAGAATTTGAGTGGCTTCATGGATATTTACAAATTCATGTCTTAATCACTGAGGCCTTAGAAGGGAAGTAATTACCTTATATGTACATTAAGGAACTATATGGGACAGTTGGTTTTGAAAATGTTGTTTGATATATATCAAACTCTTCATTACAAAATTGATAACTTTATTTTTAATACAGCAATTCTCTGGAAAATGCCATTGATGATGCATTATTTTCATTATTATTTTCATATGTGTTTTCAAGTCAGTCGTTGTTAGTAATGGTTTCTTAAATCTTCTAGCAGTTTAGGGTTGCCAGATAAAATACAGTATACATTTGCATTTTGAGAAGTTACGACTTTTTGTATAAAAGGCCCAGGACACACTTAGAGCTTTAGTCTTTGGTTTTAAAATTTAGATTTATTTGGGTATCTTGTGTTTTTATTTGCTAAATCTGGTAACTTTAGGTGCCTAGGAAATTTAGGTGCCTAGATATCACAGTTTATGCTGCTCTCCTTCCAGCCATTGCCTGGCCTGAATTAAGGTCTCTAATCCCATAAAATCTTAAGTCCTAAAACATCAGAAGAGAATAAAGTTCTTTATGTCAGGTTCAAAGCTGTTCAAATACATTTTCTATAGTATTCTTGGATATTGTTTTATAGAATACAGGTTATACTTTGCAATACTGTTGTTGGCCATTGACTATCTTACCCGTCATTTCATTGGTCTTTGGTCAAATAAATGCCATGGTTATTGTACAAAAGGATAGAGCCCTATGTCCGGAGACCAGCGTTCTAGTTCTTCCTTCTATTCTTCCTCTGCTTCTCAGTGTTGTCATCTGTGACTGGGGGTTCTCCTGTGACTGGCATTCACTGCATTCAAGGCAAACCATAGGAACTCTCCGGGCACTGGGCAGGGATGCAGCCGTGCTAAAGCACTGTGAAAGTCAGTATTTGTGTTTAGGCTGTGTCTAAAAAGTTAATAATACTTACTAGTTATTGGACTATCTCTTTCTACCTGAACCTCAGTGAGGTTCTGTCAGTATCGCAGCCAGCTAGACAAGCCTTATGCCAGCAGAAGTCATGCTGAACACTCCAAGGACTTCTTGAGACACTACATAAAAATTACAGACAATTGCCTTGTCTCCAAGAGGCACAGCCCCAGCCTTTGCTCTTTGAAGCAATTTATAGTTGACATTTTTTTTTTTTTTTGCCATCCCAAGCCTAGATGCCCTGTGTCTATCTTTGCTGGAGACGGAATTTTTTTTTTCCATCGTTAAGGAACTACTATGACTAGTGATAAGGATCAGGGATGTCACTGATCCACAGCACAACATTTAATGACTGTGATTAACGCTAAGAGTAAAGGGTGTGAGTGATTGTCTTAAACAAGTGGTTGTGATTGGATAATCCTAAAAGACTGTGATTGGTTCAGATAATGGAAGAGTTTTCCAAAGCCTCCGACTCCTATACACACAGGCTTCTTATATTTACCGAAAGAGTCAGGTAAGAAATTCTCTCCTGCCTTACCTATACTAGTGCAACATTTGATTGGAGGAAAACTTCTCTCAAGGGTGACCTCCATCGCTTACTTTCAGCACCTGGGATTTAGCAGGCAACCAAAAGATCACAAGAGCAAAGAGATTGGCGTTTAAAGAAGTAAAAGGTTTGAGCCGAAATGAAGATGCTGAAGGCATTACACGGGTCAAATATTTCTCAGCACTGTGTGGGGCTCATGCTACTTGGCTTTCGATCCTGTCTTCCCAAACAGCCATCAATCACTCATTACCAGTTGGCAGGTTTTGAGTTACCCAACTTCTAAAAACCTATCTGCCTGACATCCTACCTTCAGTCAACACCTGTGACTGATTGATCCTGACCTATCACTGCCCAGTTTGTAAAGCAGCAGGAAGACAGAAAATAAAGACTATTAGAAAGCAGAGAGGTGATTAAAAATATAAGAAGCCAAAGAAGAGATTCCAAAGGCCAAAGACCTCATTACATAAGATCTACACAAAGACAGCAACCCTGGTAGAGGCAAAGGTCCTCATACCCTAGACCCACATGAAGACTCTAAT
This sequence comes from Alexandromys fortis, assembly GCF_014885135.2. Taxonomy (NCBI): domain Eukaryota; kingdom Metazoa; phylum Chordata; class Mammalia; order Rodentia; family Cricetidae; genus Alexandromys; species Alexandromys fortis. The sequence continues at coordinate 2,466,212 of NW_026067902.1, read as the reverse complement.
ACTTGGAGGCTATTCCTTGCTGCTCTCTCTACATGCCTGCTGCTGCTGCTGCTGCTGCTGCTGCTGCTGCTGCTGCTGCTGCTGCTGCTAGCACCTGCCAAATATTGAGGAAACAAGAACTGCCAGAGTTCACCATTTGGTGAGTTCACCATCTTGCTTACTTATTATTTCTGTCCAGATAGAGCAAGAAAGCCTTCAGCTAGCTGATTGGTAGCACGTTAATGACCCCAAATCTTGCCCTTCCTTGCGTCCATACTCTTTGACATATAAGGTGATGGGGCTGATTGTTTCCTTTTTGGTTCTGACTATATTCATCCAGACTAGTATTAGCCAATAAGATGTTGAAAATCAACTCTGCTTGTGTGTTTCCACTTCTAATGACACAACAATGCCTATGCTATGAGAACATGCCCTGTCTAGCATGGAATGGAAGAATGAGGTGGAGAAGAACATTCAACTTCTGTGCATTCCTATCTCTCACGTAGGAGAAGAAATAATCAGATTGACAGGTTTTTATTTCACCCCAAGAATACTTACTCATTATTTATGTATAGATATTGGCAAAGGTCCAAGAAAACATATTTATGCATGTATGTGGCAGTCTTAACAAAATTCTGATCTAGCACTAGGATTCTAAGCATACCAAAGACCTATAGGTAAATTTTATTTTTGTGTTGCCTCACCCCTTTAAAATTCAAAAAAAAAATAAAGAGAAACAGTGAAACAAAAAGAAAAAAAAAACGAGGGACATGTACTGAAGCCTACTTGAACCACATGGCAAGAGTTTTTGACTACTGATCTTGGGTATTGTGAGAGTGTTAGGATGTTTGGTATGGGGGCATGGTCTTGACCTAGGCTGGGAATGGGTACTTTACTCCTAAATTCTTCACTGAGATTTGCTCTATGCGATCATCAATGAAAAGAGCACGAGTGTGTCTCTGGGCCATGGTTGACAGAATGCAGAATCATCCTCTTAGGTCCCATGTTACCAAGTGGACGTCAGTTGACAGTGATTTATAAGCAAATAATCTGATTTGTTTATTCCAGATTAACTAAAAAAGATAGAGTCTTCCAGATCACATTAGCTGGTGTCTAATGACTCTTTTTGTTTCTGAATAGCTAAGTTCTGTGAGGCAGAGGAGGAAAGGAAGGGTTAGAGGTGTTTTATTTCAGGCCTGAAGATTTCCGATTTCTTCACACACTTTTAAACAAGCAAAGACACTCAGCTGTTACTGAAGGCTGTAACTGTCCTCAGATAAATCCTGCAAAGTATGGCAGGTCAGAATTTTTAATCAACCTTTGACAAAAGTTCAGAAACTTGTGCTAGTAAAAGGAATATAATCATTTCACTTTCTAAACACTCCTAGTCTCAAAGGCACCAGAACTCTGTAATGAAAGCAGATAAAACTGATGTGAATTTTTTTTTTTTAGCTTTTATGTTTGGAAGGAATTCCTCGATATAATAGGTATGTGGGAAAAATTATGTCGACAGCACAACAATCCATGCACTTCCTAACATGACCAGTCATGTACTGTACTTCAGGGCAAACAATGAAGTTATTGTTCAGAAGGGAAAACAAGGAATTTGTTGAAGGCGAAAAGGTGAAGCTGTTGTATAACTTGATTTTGTTTTCATGGGCTGAATGCTATTTTCTCATCATCTTAAAAGGTGCACTTAAAAGACATGTCTAAAGCGCCTCACTTTTAGCAAAAGTGAGAATTCCTTTAAGTTTTCTCACTTTTTCTTTAACATACTTATTTAGATTTTTATGGCTCTGCTTTCTCATTAAGTAAGGGAGGAAGGATGGTCAGCTTCACCACCGGATTTTTTTGAAGTTGCTGGAATTGTAGGGTGCTGGCTAGACATCCTTCAAAGATGACAGACCAATCAGTTTTGGAATGAATGAAGCTGGCGGGAAATATACTTTATGGTTCAAAAAAGGAGTTTTAGCAGCCTGGTTCTTTGAATGCTTTCCTTTCTTTATTTGATATTACCATTTGTTTTTATCAGCTCTTGTCCTGTGTAGAGGAGAAAGAAGAAAGAAATCAATACATTGGAAGAGAAGAGACAGTTGGGGAGCTCTGTGCAATGCCTATTCCCATGCTTCTGAAATCCACACATTTATTTAGTTCTATAATGAGTGTTTGCATATTTCTAAACTGAAATTTGGAGTCTTCCTTGATCTTCCAATAGATACTATTGATGTAATGTTTAGAATTTTAGCTTAATTTATTTTATATTGTGTCATAATATACTACTCAGGCTGATATTGGTCTGGATGTCCCTGCCTCAGGCTCACTAGTGGTAGAGTTACAGGCTTGTACCACCACCACATGAAGTTTAGAGCTTTCTTAAAGCCATGTCCTGGCCTGAGGAGACACCTCAGTTCATAAAGTAGCTACCTCACAAACATGGGGACTTAGTTTGGATCCCTGGTATGTGCATAAAAAGCTGGGTGTGGTGAACAGCTTTCGTCCTAGCACTGTGGAAAGAGGAGAGTCCTTGGAGCTGTCTGGCCAGTTAGTCTAGATGAACTGCTGAGCTCCAGGTCAGTGAATATAAGCTGTTCTCAGAACATAAATTTGAAAGAAAATGAGTAAGATTTTTAACATTGATTTCTAGCCTCCATGGACACATGGACATACATGTATCTTGTACCTACATACACTTGCATATACATGAACAGATACATAGAATCATGCCACATACACTCATATTTTCTTTCTTGATTAAAATACAATTTAAATTTGGTTAATAGTTTCGTGAAGTTTCTAGACTAAGGGCCTATTTTCTTTTCTTTTTTGTTTGACCTTTAAAGCAGGAAAAACAAATAAATGGTAATTTATCATTTCTCTAAGTATAATGGGAAATAATGGTTTGTAAAGATTCCAGAAAGGAAACCCTCTGGACATATACCTAGTTATGAAAATCCTATTAATCAGCTTCTTTCGAACCTCCTGGGCTAGGTGTCCACTCTTCTATCTCAGCAGAAGATAGTAAAACAGTTTAAAAAGAAAGATTTAGGCAAGTTCTCAACTAGTAGGGATCAGATTCCCAGCCTCTTCTATTCTGTCTCAGAAGCTTTTGTGGGCGCCATGGTCAGACTGGATACTTCTTCCTACATTTGTTTATGGGTTCCTCCCAAGTATTTGGATCTCTCTGGTTTCCACTGAATGTCTGCGGCTGAGAACAACCATGTGAGCAAAAATAGTCCTGGGGCAAAACAAACTCAGACAGGCAGTAGTGAGCAGGGAGCTGCAGCCTGGAATATCTGCAGCGTCATCAGTCAGTGTTAAAAGGAGGTCAGGGGATGTTTCTGGATTGGAGGCATAAGCAGGATATGGAATTTTGGAAGGCTTCGTTGTATTGATATCCATGTGATTTGGAGGTTTTTGCTCATAGCTCTTGCTGCTAACTCTTAGTGCCAGAGTAAATAATCATGGTCAGGGGGGAAAAAAGCCCTCTGGAGCTCATTTAAAGGAAACTGAAAGGAGAGATTTTTCCTGCCAAGCTGGGCTTCGCCTTTGAACCCACAATTGAGAGAGAAGGAGACAGAGTCAGATGAGCTGCAGTCTGGTAGACGGTTTACGGAGGAGGAGTTGCCATTTTGGATTTCACATTATGGTCTCAATTACTTATCCAATTATTGCCATATCATTTGGTGTTTGCTATGTGTTCCTCATGGAATGATATTACTTTATCTTCCCTATGTAATACATAGGTACCTGCTATTCCTGGCATTGGTTTTTTTATATGGGAAAACTGATATATAGTAGGGATGGTAGTTAATCATCTTGACTGTATTTGGAATCACATAAGGAATCCACATTTGGGTGTTTCTGTGAGGATGAGACAGGTTGCTTGAAGAGAAAGACTTATCCTGTATGTAGGGTGTGCCATTCTGCAGACTGAAGTCTCAGACTAAATAAAAAAGAGAAAGTGAACTAAGGATTAGCATTTGCCTCTCTGCATCCTGACTGGACTGACTGGATGGAACCAGGTGCGTCATACTCTTGCTACCATGCTTTCCCTGCCAAGGTAGACTGCATCCTTGTGTTCGCTAGTTTTGTCAGCGACACAAGTCAGAATCATTTGGGAATAAAGAACTTCAGTTGAGAAAATATCCTCACCAGCCTGGCCCTTTGGTAAGCCTATGGTGAATTTTCTTGAGCTTGTTTGATATGGGAGGACCAACTCACTGTGAGTGGGGCCATCCCTGGACCGGTGTTCTATAAGAAAGCAGGTTGAGCAAGTCATGAGGGGCAAGCCAGTAAGTTCACTGCTCCATGGTTTCGGCATCAGCTCTGCCTCCAAGATGCTGCCCTGTTGAGCTCTGATCCTGACTTCTGTCATCAATGCAGCTGCAAGCTGTGAGCCGAAACAAACCATGAGTGCATCCCCAAGTTGTTTATTTTTATCACAACAAAAGACACCCCTCAAATGATGGCATAAGACAAATCCTCAAATCCTTGTTTCCTTCAGTTGCTTTTGCCAGATTTTCACAAGAGCCAACGAGAAAAGGGAAAGTATGAAGGGCAAGAAGAAACAAAGAGAGGGTAATTATGATGTTGACTGTAGTAAACTTGATACTCAGATACATCTTTCCTTGTTGAGATTTGTCTTTTGTCCTCACTAGCTAGCTGTTTGTATTATGCAAATTACACACCCATTGTATTAGTTACTGACACCGAGACAATTTTTAACAATCTCTGGATTTATATCAGAGAATCAGTCAATAGAAGGATTCATCACTGTGAAGTTTGTGGGTTATTATAGGAAGTCAGTCCTCTCTGTTAACACTATTACCTGTTAGAACAGAAGACCAAGAGTCAGTTTCGCCACAATATATAATTCTCTGATGATATTTCCAAGTAAAAATTTTTAAATAACTTTTTATTCATAAAAATGATTTCTGGGACTCAAGATGTTTCAGTGGTTTGCAAATGTACTTGTCTCTAAGCCTCCCAAACGGAATTCTATGCTTGGGACCCACAGAGTGGAAGGATATCATTGATTGCTCTAAGTTGCCTTCTGACACCTACAGAAACATGTTGGTAGATGGGCCTTTGTTTTGCTTTCCCCCATGATGAACTTAAATCAAATTTACTATCATAATATTTTATTTTAAAATAAAGATAATGATTTCTGAATTAGAGACATGGCCAGAAAGAACAGAATAATATTGCATGTTATATTTTCTGTATATAAAATTTAGGTACGTATTTGAACTTAGTAATATCTTGGAGGTTAGACAGTGGGATGAAGATGTGAGTAGAGAGAAGAGACACAGCCCATTCTACTAGTTATGTTTATTCACTCTGCCATCACCAAACAGGACCACATTTTTGCCTTGATACTGACTTCTGCCTGGTGGGATTAAATTACCTATAAATGACCCAGTCTCTTCACTGTAAAAAGGCAATTAAGAAGTGGGTCTGACCTAGTTGTGAGGTTTGTAATAGGTGTTTAAGAAATGTTAAATCATTTTTACTTCATAAGGTGTTTGGTTAACACCTTTTATTTATTCTTAATGGCATGGCATTCAAGAAACACTAATATTGCCAGTTTTAGCTTGGGCGCCGTTGCTGAATAAAGCATTCTAGCAATACAAGGTTTTCTAAAGTCTGTAGATTTAAATTTTTACACAGTTGGAACCATCTTAAGGTTGTTTTGTGATTTATAAATGAAAAATATAGTTTTTAGCATCTTCTTTCTTTTTCCCAAAATGTATCACCCAAACTTCTACATCCTCTTTCTATCATGGGACATACATTGCCTTCTTTTTATACCAGAAGTTGGAACTACTTGGCAGCCAGCACAAGTATTTCCTCCCAAGCCTGTATCTTTCATTCCTGTGTAGACCCTCTTGTCATAGCCTTGCTACAACTACGCTATAGCTTCTTTTTCTCTTGGACACTCTAATTCGCCTCCAGTCCAGATGTGCTTGTATAGTACTGAGAAGTTCTTGTTTTTCAATCGTATAAGCAATATAAGCATGTAAGTATTTGAACAGTCCCTGTTATCAGAGTTTCTCTCTATCTTACACTAATTTTAGGTTTCCTCTGCTCTTTCCCCAAAGCACTGGGCCAGTATAAGCTCTTGGAGATCTAGTCTTCTTTAGATCTAAGGTCTCCACCTTGCTAAGAAGTAGACATGCAACATTTTCAATCTGAGGTTAGTGCTTTTATCTGCTAAGGATCTCAATAGACAAGACATTCTAAGTTAGTGGGTCTGTAAAGGTCCTGGAATTCTGTAGTTTCAACAAACTGGCATTGCTGGTGCTGCTTTGAATAAAAAGCCTGCAGATGTCTGCAAGACTCTCTCAGCTCTTCTCTCTGCCTTTCATCTTCATTTTCCCAGCCACCCCTACTACCATAGCTGTTCCTAGAAACAATGCTGGCTATTTACCATTAATGACTCCTTATAGCTTTTAGAAAAACTCCAAACATGTGTACCCAGTATTTAAGGCACCTTATTTAAAATCCTAGTAGATATTTTCCCAAACTCTCTTGGACTTCTTGTCAGCATTAATTACCCCTCTCTCTGTAGCATACCATATTGTGCTTCTGATCACCCTTTCATCCTGTTGCTTTCATGAATGTTTGGTATTTGAGTATCCCTTGCTCTAAAGAATGCAACCCCATAGTCCAGCCTGAGAATGGAACCCAGGGTACTTATTTATTATCAATCCTCACTAAATGCCAGAACATGTGACCTCTTTGGGACATTGCTTTGGTAATTCAGAGGTGTGTAGGCACAGGAATATAATGTGTAGCTCATTTGAGGATGGGGTAAGCCAGGTGGATATACTGATCTATTTAGGTGCAATTATTATCAATTATTATTATCAATAATTATTATTCAATTCTTGATCTATTCAGATTCAAAATAGAAAACAGGATTTAGCATCAGTATTAACCTTTAAGAAGTAAACACCAACTTAAAGACTATTGTTAGTCTTCCTTATTTGAAGGCAATATTGCACAAAGTGTTTCTGTGAAGTCCTCATGTGCTCTGTTCTCATAGAATGGATCTAAGAGCAATAAGTGTAGTGTCTAAGCGTTAGTGCCTGAAGGTTGCGAGTATACTGAGGGCGATACATTTGTGGCTCTGTGGTGCTGTTTGCACAAGAGTTTTCAATCTCTTTATCTTTGACGAGTCCTTAGAACCAATATGTCCACTACAATTAGTGTAAATTATTGACTTAGCTGTGTTTACAAAAATTGAAACTCATAATCGTATTAAAGCATCAGTTATTTGCATTGGGCCTAGTTATTATATTAATAATTCTGAATCATCAGGTGACTGGTTCCTAATCATTTCTTTTGGTGAATTCATAACAACAGTATCCACTATCTAGATTAGGAAATCAAGAATTCAATAAGCTTTTCTTTACCAATACACTTCTGATAAATTCTTGGGAAGATAGAGTCTTATTTCAGAATTTGGTATATAGACTTTTAAAACAAAGTAAATAGTGGTTCTGAAAATTTTGTTTCAATATCTAGTTCCATGACTAGTATGTGATCTTGACTGCTGATTTTATCTTTCTGAATGTCAGTTTCCTGTTGAAATAGGAGCGGCGGGGCTGCGTCCCCGGCACCCGGCCGCCCGCATGGCTAGCTTATACCCAGAAATAATTACACAGAAACTGTATTCTTTCAAACACTGCCTGGCCCGGTTAGGTCCAGTTTCTTATTGGTTAGCTCTTACATATTGTTCTAACCCATTTCTAATATTCTGTGTAGCCCATGAGCTGGCTTACCAGAGAGGATCTTAACCTGCATCTGTCTGGAGTGGGAGCATCATGGCGACTCCTCCTCTAACCTTCTTTCTCCCAGAATTCTCTTCTGTATACTCCGCCTACCTAATTTTCTATCCAATAAAATGGGCCAAGGCAGTTTCTTTATTAGTAAGAAATCATTCCCACATCATTTCCCCTTTTTCCGTTTAAACAAAAAAGAAAGGCTTTAACTTTAGCATAGTAAAATTACATATAACAAAACAGTTATCAAGTAAGAATTACAGTTACAATATTTATATCTATTTTATCTCTTATCATAACTAAGGAAAACTATAACTATTTATTCTTCAACTCCATCAAAGACTCCAGAAGGATATAATATTATCTAAGTAAACAAGAAATAAGAAAACTCTAGAAATGACAGAGACATCTCGCTGCCTGGACAGTCACCCAAAGTTCCTCTGTACCGTTGGGGCATCCATCTTCGGCCTACAGGCCCATGGTATCCAGATACATTTCCATGAAGCAGGAAATTTTAAAGACAGTTCAGTCACTTTCTGCTGTGTTCTGTAGAATGTCTTGTAGACTCTTTCATGAATCAGGAACCCCGAAAGACCATCTCACCTTTAGGCAAGTTCAGCAGTCCTCTCTCTGAGGGTTCTCTGTGTCCAGTTTATGCAACAGTCCAGGCAAGAGCAGTTTCTTGCCCAAATGACTATCCAACTCCATAAGGATCCTCTTCGATGCCCATCTTCCTCTTGAAGTAGCTGGTGCTGCCAGGAGCAGACGTGTCTCCTTGTCATGAAAAGTCCTAAGTTATTAAAATATTTTAAATGCCATATTCTGCAGTCTTTGAAAGATATGAAGAATGCCTATCTAATTGAAATATATCTCTATATATCTAGAAAATCTAACTAACATGACTACAAGCTTAACTATTAGCAATGATTATCCATTAACAACCTATATTTCCTAATTATACATTACATTTTAAGTGAACTACATAATCACAATACCTTAATCAAGTTCAAAAATACATATACATATAACAAAATTGACCTTAAAATCCATACCAATGCAAATTATTCATATCTATATCATATCCCCCTTTAAATGTAAAAGAACATTTATAAACAATATTTGGGAACATGGGCGTAGTTTTTTCTCTCCAAACTGCTTCCTGCTGAATGGGGGCACTGTTAATCAGATCATTTAGGGTGTAACCTGTGTGTCAGGTTCATCTCGGTTGGCAGTTGAGTGAAGTAATTTTTTGAGGGTGTTCACAGCAACCTTTCAGGAGGGCGTGGTCTATCATACCATACCGGGATAGATGCAATCCATAGGGTCACATCCTCTGTGGAAACAAAAGAAGACCCTCTCCAAAGCATCATATCCTTAGATCCAAATTTTGAAGTCAAGATACCTTTAGAACATATGTGCAGGTTCAGCTTAGCAGCCCATATAATAAAATGTCTCTTTGTACTTAGCTCCTTCACAGTCAAAAATTTTAAAGAAAACACAATGTACATAATCCAGACTCTCTGTGAATTTTTCATTTTTACGTGGCTTATTTTTCTTTATTTCTCTTAATCTATAACTATCTGTACTTCTGTACTCTGTCTCTTTAAAGACTTTACCCTTTTTCTTTTTAAGACATTAACTTTATTCTTTATATTCTCTTTTTTTCCCCAAGCCTACGTACATTCATCCAACGGTGTCTGAATCTGTTTTACTGTGAATCTGTAATTTTTTTTTTTTTTTCCAGGAGCATTTCTTAAAATGTTAAGCATTTCTTAAAAACTTAAGTTGCACCATGTATAGGTAATACGGTACTGCCTGTGTCCTGCCCAGTCTAAACCTTAACTGCACGGTTTTAAGGTAATTACGGTAGTTCCTGCCTGAGATCAGCACAGTTCAGCAAGGAGCAGCCGCTCCTGCCTCAGAGTCATTTGGTGCTTTTGAGCTGAGCACAGTTACAGGCAAACAGCAGTTTACATTGGAGCCGCAATCAGCAATTTAATTTTGAGACTGAGTGTGCAGCACAGAAACTCTTTTTATCCAAGTTACAGCCAAATCTGACACGCAGAGCACTGCGCAGTCTGAAAACGCGTCTCTGTATGGCAGCAGGAATCCGCCATGCTCTTCCGCCTGCCTAAGCCTGATTCCGCCATCTGCCCAGGTGTAGGCAGGGAACGCTGAGCCATCGGCAGGTCTCAGAGCAATCTCCTCCGATCCCAAGTGGGAACAGAAACATCCAGTCCCATAAAAGCCTTGAAATGCTTTAAAGCCAGAGTTCACGCTGGCAGCATAGCACCAGGAAGCCGCGCTTTAAAATGACGCAGCTTTTTTTCTCTGCTGCTGTTGCTGAATCAGGAATCTCTCTACAGCATGTCACCAACAAAACAGCAAAAATCTGTGTTAAACTCTGTTTCCCTTATTTTTAAGGCTTCTCAGGTTTTTAAGTGGATTTAGCCCCACGTTGGGCGCCATCTGTTGAAATAGGAGCGGCAGGGCTGCGTCCCCGGCACCCGGCCGCCCGCATGGCTAGCTTATACCCAGAAATAATTACACGGAAACTGTATTCTTTCAAACACTGCCTGGCCCGGTTAGGTCCAGTTTCTTATTGGTTAGCTCTTACATATTGTTCTAACCCATTTCTAATATTCTGTGTAGCCCACGAGCTGGCTTACCAGGGAGGATCTTAACCTGCGTCTGTCTGGAGCGGGAGAACCATGGCGACTCCCCTCAGCTTCTTTTTCCCAGAATTCTCTTCTGTCTACTCCGCCTACCTAATTTTCTGTCCTATGAGGGCCGAGGCAGTTTCTTTATTATTATTAAATCACTCCCCCATCAGTTTCCTCAGTCATAATATGTTAAAACTAGAAGAGATGTGTTCAACCAGAAACATGTATGAGAATCTACGTTGCAGTGGGAAATGGGATGGAAACACAGATACTCCCTGATTTATGATGTAGTCATGACCTGATAAGCCCATATTAAATTGAAAATACGATAGTTGAAACTATATTGACTACACCCAACAATCTACAACTTTGTGCACTTTTTAGTATCTGTAGTCTACTCTTGTGATTGTGGAATTGGTTGGGAAGTGTGACTTGTTGTCTGGTCCCAGTATCATTGCATAAAACTAGCCCAGGGGAAGTGAAAATTCAATTTGAAGGATGTTTCTACAAAATCCATGTAGATTTTGTACCATAGTAAGACTGAAAATATCCTATGTCAAATAATCCATAAAAGTGATCATTTTATGTTTGTATGTGTCTATAAAGATACAGGGGCTCATGACTTACATGTGTAAATGAGAAAGCATGAAATGATATTATGAGTTTCATGTACTCTTTGTTCATGTCATGTCAAACATGGGAAGTTCTTTCACCTCAGAAGCGGCTTTCCCATCATTCACCTAATGAGCCCAACCACTCTGTCTCTTGTTTTCTCCTCACTTTTGCTTACTTTCTCTTTCCTAGCTATCAATTTTCCTGTTTCTCCTGTAAGACTTAACCTCAGGAGTTCCTTCACATGATTAGTTCTGACCTGGCAGAGGATACATTAACTATACCCTTAAATTTTATCTTAGTGTTCTATATGATGCCTATTTGTCTGTGTATAAGTCAACTAGATAAACTGCTTGAGGCAAGATTGTATGTGCGTGTGTGTGTGTGTGTTTCTTTGTTTGTGGCAAAGCTGTGTATTTCTTTATCATAAAGGGAAATGTAACAATAGAATTGTCTCTCCATTGTGACCATTACTCAAGTAGAAAGAGGATTGACTTGAGAATCTATTCTTGAATCATAGATGTCCTTTCTCTGTCTCTCATTACATCGTCTAAGTTTTTATCTTGAGCATTGACTAAATATAATTGACTCTTATGTGAACCTTTTTATTCTGTTTTGATTTTCATTCCTTTTACACTGTTTAAGGATATTTACCAAATGCTGCATGATATCTTAAAAGGTTATAGTTGGAAGGCTTTATTAGAAATACAAAACACCCACAAATAAGAAACTATTTATTGGTGGTTGTAGCCATTCAAATTGGCAAATGTGATACAGTGCAATAGTAATATTTTTGGTAAAACTGGACAGTTTTTGTGGATATGGTTATTTGCTACCAATTTTTTATTTGTTATATAATTGTGTGGAGATGATCATGACAGGAAAGAATGGAGAAAGCCTCCCATAGAGGTACAGTGGATCAGGATCAGTCTTTTGTTACCAGACTTCAGTCAGAATCATCTATAAATTTAAAAATCACCCAGATAACAAGACATTATAGCCCATTTTTCTGACTTGAGAGGGTGTGGTGCTGAGCCACAATAGTGTAGTAGTTAAAAATCTTCCACAGGAGGAATTTAAAAGAAGCCAGGCTTGAGAGTATCTGGAGCCAACATAAGACAATTAGGAAATATTTATGCCAACGATTTTGTGATTCTCTTAAGGGGCTATTGCTTTTGAATATTTACCCTCAAACCTCAATTACCTTAGCTCCTGAGAATATTTCTTGATTTTAGGCCTGTTTGTATAAGCTAATTGATTTTAGTGAACACAGAAAGAATGCATTAATTAAAATTAACCATTTAATTGGAGCAGAAATGCCAGCAATCTATTTGTTGATTGTCGACAGCTTGGAGTAAAGGTATCTGAGCCAGTTCATATTCTATATGTTGAACCAACAGGGAGTAAATGAGTTGATCGTTAAAAATGCTATAACAGGCGGATGTATTCATAGAGTCTCTCAGAAGGTCTGGAAAACAAGGAGACTGTGTGGTCTAGAAAAGGAGGGATCAAGACCTTGGATCTCCTCCCAGAACTTCTACTAACCACATGTGTGACCTTGGGCCAATCATTTAACCTTCTGAGGTTAGTTTTCTTATCTGCAAATGCGTGGCTATGTTAACTATTATCAGAGTCTGATCTTAACTTAAAACTTTCTATTTTATTATAACATATGTGATTTCCTTATAACTCTAAAATTCCGAAGGAGGCAGTGTTTCTCCAGGAGCTGAGTGAACCAGAACAAAACCTGGTTGTATTTCCTGCCAAATCTCATTGATCAATGACAGATCAACTGTATAGCTTCACAACTGCTTCCTACTGTCATCTCCAAGAAACTTCCTGCTAACACTAAGTACCAAATTTCAGTACTTAGTATTTGATTGTCAGCATTCAGATATGAAAGTTACTTTCAAATTACTCAAAATAATAGATTTTCCAATTCAGCTGCATAAGCTACTCCTTTCATAACTATTTAACGAATAACATATGGAGGAGCACAAAAATTTTACATTCATTTTAATTAATTTTTCCAGGTGAACACACCCAGTGAACACTTCCATGGAATTAGGGTTCGAATCCATAACCAGACTAGTATGAGTTTGAGATAGACCACAGCACATTTATTTCAATTGTGTTCTACTCCTTCAGTGATAAATGCCTACCCATACTAGTAATGCTACAGGCTATTTTTTTGTTTTTTGTTTCTCTTCATTTAAACAACATTATATTTGGAATCTACTCATATTGTAATATTAGTGGAAACTATTCAATCTTAGCGCTGTATAGTAATCTTCTGTACATGTATAAATAATTTAATGCTGATTACCATTTGTCTAGCTTCCACGCTCTTGCAAATACCACTTTTATGAACATGCTGATTCATGCTTTTTGTTAACTTGTATTTTGGTCATGTATTTCTATGAGTGGTATTGTAGAGTCATGAGGTACAGCACATCATCCTGCATACTTCAAAATCTGACCTATTGTTTAGGGTTGGGGACACAGCCTTGCTTCTAGGATTAGAATTGTATTAAGAATTCATGGATACATGCCTGAGCTACAGATTCATTTTCTGCGCATGTCAACTTCAGCTGATGTTAAAACACAATTTTGTTCACTGAACACTAATGAGAGAGAGAGAGAGAGAGAGAGAGAGAGAGAGAGAGAGAGAGAGAGAGAGAGAATCCACATTACCCTAAGTAGGAGCAACAGGATCTCAAATATCACCAGGAATTTGAAATGGAATGCTTTATAGAAAATAAAAAGTAAAATAAAGAACAGCATGTCCTGTTAACGGACCCATGTGAAATTATCTGGTATTTGGCATGGTGTGACTGTGCTTTCTTTTGAGTTTAAGAGAGGATGAAGATACCTAGAGCAAGGGCCTCTCAGATGTTAATCGCTGCCATTAATCCTGAGACTCAGTATATAAACAACTCTATGGTTCTTTCCTTCCCAAGCTTTCCCGAGGATCCAATTTTAGGCCTCTCAGAAAAGTCACCTGCTTATTATTTCCTCCACAGTTGGGTGGGGAATTCTGGCCCAAAGGACATCTCCAATGCCTTTGTGCTACTGTACCTGAGGTTTGTTTCTGCCAGAGGTCACATCCACCTTATTAGCCAGTGGTTTGTCAGCGCTTAAGTGGATAGAGCCACTTTAGGCAGTACATTGGGCTTAGATTAATAGAAGATCCTGACAACGTCTGATGGGGAATAGGTAAAGTTCTTGAAGAAAGTGAAAAATTCCTACTTGATATTTAGAGTTAATTATGAAATGAGTAGGCTGATGGGAGTCAACCTACTCCTTTTCCTGGGGACTTACGAAACTATTTCCCTCCCATTGTTTATACAGGGTCTCCCATACTTTTTCTTATCCATCATTTGAAGGCATGTGTCTTACTGAGACTCTATTTTCATGAGAAAGTGGAGGGAAGAAAGGAAAGCTGGTAGGAGACACTAAACAATATATTGCTTTGCTTGGTCCTATGGAAGTCCTAGAATAGAAGTTGTACTATTCTTGGGAAATCCTGCACTTTGTACCCATTCCCTGTTCATGTAATTTTGTCACTAGTTGTAGGCTGTCCAGGAACGATCTCAGAGGGAACAAGCTGCCATTCAGATAAGTGTGCTTGTTCAGAAAAATGGGATCTAAGAGCCAATGGCTGCAGGTAGAGGAGGGAATGGATGCCAGTATAAGAAATAATGAAACTGGTTATTTCCTGTGAGCTATTCTGTCCAGGTGGGAATAAAAGTATCGATTTTATGCAAACTGAGATTCATTGATTTATTTTAGAGAATTGGAGATAAAAATATCCTTTTCAATGGAAAAATAATTAATAAAATTTAGATTGAGAAATTGGGGTTCAATCTAAAGATCTGGAAAGCAAAACAGCCTACTATTGGCTTTTCCTTAACCTCAGTCCAAACTGGCAATCCTGCCTTCATGAAACCTCAGAATGAGACTGTGACTGAGAGTGTGTGTAGATGGATGGCTGACCCCTCATGTCTTCCTCCTTCTCTGGCTACTTCTCCTTCACCTCCTTCTCCCAGTTATCTCCTTCTATATCTTTCTCTCTGCCTGCCAGCCCTGCCTATTCTTGCTCCTGCCTCACTATTGCCCATTTAGTTCTTTATTAGACCATCAGGTGCTCTAAATAAGCAAAGTATCACAGCTTCACAGAGTTAAACAAGTGCAACATAAACAAAAGTAACACGCCTTAACATATTAATTCCCAACACTTACTATATTTGGGGGATTGAGAATTCTGCATAGTGGAGACCACCTACCGCAAAGATGGATTCTACACTCATCCTCTAGCTGTCATGAGACTTGCAATCCTCATATACTTTTTTCTATATGATGGATGTTCCAGTTCTTTGTCTAATGTTAAACAATTTCCCATAAAAAAGGTTGATGTCCAAAATAGGAGTAACTTTGAGTTTCTCTTCTAAATATAGTAATATCAAGTGTTCTTATTTTACAGCCTAAGTTCAGCATGTGGGCTCCACTCTTGGAATAATATCTTTCATTCTTTCCTGTATTTAATAAACAATATTCTTGATATTCACAATAAATCTTTAAACAAACATATATCACCCCTTATTGGTTTATAGTTCAGCAAGGGAAATAATTCCACTCAATAAATGAAACAAACAAGAAATCAAGGCAGAAAATTAAGGAGGTGATTATTTGTGTTTCTTATTACTTATTGGTGGTTTACAGACAATATGGTGTTTTGAATGTTGGTCTGTGTTTGCACTGTCTCCTTTTTGGAGCAGAATTTCTTTTCTTCTCATTGCCTATTCCCTTCTGTTATCTTCCAACAACAACAACAACAAAAGAAGGACAAACACAGACAGTGTTGGAGGGAATAGTTATTATGTTTCATACATCTTTTTATCGGATTCTATATGTTTCAGTGCACGCAGGAACAAAGAACCAAAGGTCACGTATGACTTCTTTACTGTCTCTTTAAAGAAACATTTCTGAAATATAATCACACTTTTTTTTTCATTCTTATTCGGGAGGGCAGACTCTAGTGAGCCTATATAATGCAAAGTTTAAGAATACCTGTCTGCAGAATTCAGATCATGGAATGCCTTCTCCTGCTTAATCATGTTCTCTCACTGTGATGCGGTAGTGCAGACCTCTGTCTCTTCTTGTGGGGTCTCTGCTCAGACTATTGATTTATTCAATCTTGTATTTACCTGGTCTTGTCTTCAACAGATAGTCTGTACTTCGATAAACCATAAGCAATATATTAATTAAGAAATAAGAAAAAGTATTAATTAATTAAAAATAATTAAGTAATTAATTTTTAATGATTAATTGAATAAATAAAAATTAATTAAAAATAAAAATTTAATTAAAAATAATGAAACAGAGGAATTTTCTCTCAATGGACAGCAAGAGTTACTTTGTGTATAAGAACTTTTTTCCCCAAGTTTTCAGACATATTTGGAACTAGGAACAAGTTTTATTGCATTTGTAATTCCTTAGAGTGAATTTTTATTACTTAAGTTAAATGTAAGTTACTTCTACTTGAATTCTAAAGAAATTTCTTCGAGATAGGTTTTTGTTGAACTATGTATGTAAATCAGAATTGTATGAATCAAATCCTATAAACAATGTAAACGGTTCACTTCATAGGAAATGTAACTTCTCTATAAACAATTCTTTTAATAAGTAGTGTTCAACTGCTGGAATTTCAAGTTTTAAAATTGGACTTCTCCTTTTAGATTGAAATTAAAACAAATAGGCCAACAAGGAGATCAGATTACCAATAGCACTTAAAAATTAGTTAGCATATTTTAAAGCATTATGCTTAATTTATACAATCAATTGATAAAAATGTGTACTCTGAAAAAACTCTTGTGTTTGTCAGCATTCACAGGAAAGTTAGAAGATGACAAAC
The DNA here is from genome assembly GCF_014885135.2 of Alexandromys fortis. NCBI lineage: Eukaryota > Metazoa > Chordata > Mammalia > Rodentia > Cricetidae > Alexandromys > Alexandromys fortis. Next base: position 2,449,257 of record NW_026067902.1, on the reverse strand, counting down.
ACAGTAGCCCCATGGCAGCTCAGGGGCCTTGGCGTCTGAGACCCCTGGTTCTCTAGACCTGGAAGCTCTCTGGAACTCTTCCAGTGGTCAGGACATGTAGTTTCATTCTCGGGTTCTTTATACCCACTGTTTTTCAACTTCTGGGCTTATTCTACATCTGTAGACGCCTTGTTCCTTTCCTGATGATTCTCTTGAACTGCTCAGCTGTCTTTTCTTCACCCACCAAGAAGGTAACCACCTTGCTGCTTTTGCAGCTCAGCCTACTAAGCACTCAGCTGTGCCTTTTCTTCACTCATCTCCTAATTGACTGCCTTGTTGCTTTCATAGTTTAGCTGGTCAACTGCTTGGCTATCACTACTAACATTATTCTGTTGATACTTCCATCACGGTTGCTCTGTTTCTTCTTTCTGCATGCTACTTTCAGAACCTGTGGAACTAAGGTGGACCAACAGTAGAATACCTGGTAGGTAAACAGGTTTGTCTTACAACACTCTTCGCACTATCTTTCTATTCTGCTAAAACCCAGAAAATGTGCTCGCCTCTGACCTAGGTGGAAATGATTGGTGTGATTATTGTTAACCACACTTGTAACAGAAAAATGGTCATACAAACTGCTTTGAATAGCGCTGCCTAAGGCTGAACCTTTCAGGAGCTGAAGCAATCAACTATAATGTGTGGTGAAATCAGTTGGTGCTGGCCTACGGGTAATCCAGCTGGCTGCTTATGGCATCCACATCAGAAAATGACTACACACAACAGTCAATGAGGGTGTCAAATTGCCCCACCCCTCAACATCTTTGCTTTTTTCCAAAAAAATGAAAAGGAAATGAAGAGTGTCAATAAGATCTCAAATAACTTAGCAGTGACACTTAGTGATCTTAAGCAAATGTTAATCATATTCTTTCCAGTGTAAGGAACCACAGCATCAAAAAACTTTATGAAACTGATACTCAATTTAGAATTTTTAAAAATATTATCTCATTGCTAAACAGGTAGCATTTAGTTAAGTAACTTTTAAAAACGTTCCCTGGCAAGACTACCTTCTGCAATTTATAAATATTTCTGGATGGCAAAAAAAAAAGGAAATAGAAATAAATTTAATTTAAAGGTACAATTAAAACACAGTATGATACTGCCTTGAATGTGTGTGTGTGTGTGTGTGTGTGTGTGTGTGTGTTTGTCAAGTGTCAAAGTAGCTTGCTCTGGTTCACAAAGCACACAAGAGGAAGTTCTCTGTATTTTTTTAACTGATTTGAGCTGAAATGAAATCTGAATCTGGCTGTCTACTTTTTTATGCTGTCTCCATCTGATGAGTTTGCAAATATCCCGTAAAAAGATCAGCGTGTGATTCTGATCCTATAGCTTTAGGGCATCACATCCACAAGCACCCTAATGGCTTGACCTACATGAATGAAGGAGTGGTTTCAATTCTTTCCAAAGCTGTAGTTTGTGCAGCTGTGGACACTCCTTCAAGATTTTAAGAAAAAGAACCAAGCATATTAAAAATAACATCAGATTCCTATTCATTCTGCCAAACAAATGTGACTGTGTCTCCAACTGCTATATGGTTATAAGAAATATGACTTGCTGTCCTAAAAAATGATTGGCATTTATGGTGCTTCTTAGAATTTATCATTTTTTATTTTATGAAGGAAAGAGAAATGTTTCATTGAGATTTTCGAAGTATTAAGAATGAGGAGCTTAGAGTGATTGTTTGGTCACTAGGAGCTCTTAACCCTCTTGTGGTGGACCTGGGTTTGATTACCAACACCCATATTAATCAGCTCACAACTGCTTGTAATTCCAGTTCAGGAAGATCCAGCATCCTCTTCTGACCTCCTCAGGAACGTTCACACATGTGGTGTCCACATATCTAGTGCCCATACTCATTGCACACACATGCATGTAAAATAATCCTTTTTTAGATGTTAATAATGAAAAATCAATAATTTCTTGCTAATGTTTTTTAGAAATAAACAGACTAACAGGAGGTATATCAAACCACTTACAGGTAGAAAATAGATGTCCAGTGCCAGCTGAAGAGAGACTGATCCACATCATTCAGCTTAGAATTTCCACTCTGACCCGTCTCTGGTGACACTCAACTACTTGAGGATTCAACCATGAAATCTACACATGGAACAAAGTCCCTAGTTGTTTTAACTTCAGCACAGTGGCTGCACCTTAGTCTACTGCTGTTTCCGCCAACAATTACAACTCTATGGTTACCAGCCTGCTCCTTTCAGGCCACAACGTGGTGGAAATTCTGCTGTCCCAGGCACTGGTGCTCTTGCTGCTGCGAAAAGTAGATTTAACTAAATTTATCATTCTGTTTATGGACAAGACTTGAGATTCAAAGGCTGGGGTGAAAACCTGTGAGTTAAGAAAGGCTGAGTAGCAATTAGCTAACACTCTCTTCTTGTAGGCATCTACATAAGCCCCTGCTTCCACTTTACTAAGCCAGAGAAACCTGAACAACTCCAATCCCTACCCAACTACTTTCTGTGTCTCTCTTTCCCAGATGTCCTCTGATGCTCTATGATGACTTTCTGTCAACTAGTTCCTAATGCAGCCTCCTGACCCAAGGTTAATTTTATTTAATTAACACAAATGCAAACTTGGGGTTCACAGTATGATCGAATATCCCCAACAGCTCATCAACACAGTTCAGGCATATAAGGAAGAAGTGACAGTAACATTTCCACAGAGAATGTTCTCAACGTTGGGAACTAAGAAAATTTGCATTTTATGGTAAAAGAAAGAGTGTTTAAAAAAATATCCCAGTAAATGAGTACCAAATGAAACTGATTATAGGAATAAGTAAAGTTTTTCTTATGGGTTATTATTTAGGAATAATAGTTCTATACCTTTCTACCTAGTTTGATTTTTTCCCCAGAAGAGACATTTTGATATAATAAGACATAGTTATTGCCTAGCCAGACTGCACCGTAGGTTTCTATACCATGCAGAGTGGCTGACTTCAAGGATGAGTTTCCACATCCCTTTAGCTGCTAGGTTTCTGTGCTTGTTTCTCTCCTACATGCACCATTATCTCACGGTGACCATGAAAACCTGATTTGCTCATCAAAGAGGTAGGATGGAATACCCAGGAGACCAAGAAAGAAAGCATGCAAACAGCCCAGCTCAATTTGTGTCCCACCTTGGAGCATGTACTCTGAAGATTTCCACAACTCCTTTTCAGAACTCAGCTGCTATTGTCCAAAGTACTTTACTTGATTAAAAACAGCCATGCTGTTTTGGGAGTTTTGCTTTGTTTTGTTCTTGTGAGTTATTCTCTTCCCTGCCACCCTCGTTGTTTCCTAATCACTTCTAAAAAACATTTACTCTTGATTCTTTGTTTCAGGTTCTATTTCCAAATCTATATCTGTGGAAATTCTGAAGAATTTGGGATAGAAACACTTAGGAGACTGATTGCCATCCCTAAGAAGAGCTAATAAACCCCCCCCCCCAAGGGAAAGTCATCACTTTGGGGTTTATTTCTAATGCTTGTGTATATTTGTTTTTGGAGTATCATTACCATGGAAAGTCTCCAAGAGTGTATAGAATTATATGCATCCCACTTCTGTCATAATTAATGAATACTTGCTTAGGTCCCAAGCTAGCTATGCTCAGCAACCAGCCAAAATTTGATCTCACAGCAGCTCAGATGAGTGCAGTTTAATCTTAAAATGTCACTAGGATAACTTCTGACATCCAGTATTTTTGGCTAATTTGTTTCAATAAGAAACATTCATTTGTCTTTTATCTTCTTTCCTTTCTTCTTAAAAAAAGGACCTGTTTTAGTGTACTTTACCAATAATCACAATAGTGTTTTCCTCTATGAAAAGTGTACTTTCTTAAAATACTCGATGTTTCCTTAAAATACAGTTTTAAGAACTTCATATTAAAACTGATAAACCAGAATCTCCAGAATACAGAAATTCTCATTTTCAGTTGCTCAAATGAGTTTTTTTTTAATACCCTCTCATGCTACTTTTACTTGGTTCTTCACAGATATTTTTTCACTTTTCCTTTCTTCTAATCTCAGGGTTAAGTCAAATCAGATTGTCCCATTCTTTTGACCATCTAAAGGAAACATATTTGCATGTACACCCTTTAGAACTCTATTTACTCAAGCCTACACTTAGCAGAAAATAATAAGCTTAATAAGATGCCTGAATTCCTATAATAAAAATGAAACAATAAAAGCATAGAAATATGAGGAAGAAATTACACCCATTAAATGCATCCAGCCATCAGGCCCGATGAGTGATAGGATGGCTGCCTATTCAAGTTGGAAATTTTACACATGATCGAAGCTTTATTTAGTCTAATGGAATGTGCTTCCTGAATTTGGCTTCTAACTAAACCCGAGTACAATAGCGAGTATTATGTGATTGGACTGACCTCTTCCCATCTCTAAGTCATTGTGATTCTGGCTTACACTGCCTCTTTTTCCCAGGTAGCCACCAGGGCACTTTTTCTCTCTGGTTTAGCTATTTATTCAGGCTGCTACAGGAGCCCTTTGGCTGTAAATACCAGAGGTTCCTCTCCAGCTTCTGTTAAACCGTATAAAGTTATCGATTAGATTACGCTTTATCTTGTATGTAGGCGACTCATGCTTGGTGATTTGGGGAAATAAAGTGAAAGTCACAGGAGATATCACTAGCTGCTAAGATTAATGAACAATTTCACTTCTACACAGTCACAGTGCCGTGCCATGGTCAGTGTAGTAGCAAAGTAAACATAATCCCCAAATGGTTTTGTAAGAAGAATCTAATAGTTGCAATTTTCAGAAAAAAAAAATGACATTTGTGGAGCCTCAGAATGTCATGTATGTTCTTGTACCTACTTATCTTTATTTGGACATATAAAAATAGAACTAGTAATGGGAAAATTAATTATAATTCAGGGCTTCCAAATATTCTTGATCTAATCCTTTCTTGTGTTCATGCATTGCTTAGCTCCTGAGTATAAACTGTGGCATAACCAGAAAATCAATAATAAAATGCGCAGATATCCAAAACATAATTTCACTATTCTCATCTGGATTGTCTTATTTTGGATTGTCCTTATATTTATCAAGTTGATATTCAAATATCAGAATCTTCAAAGTATATGAATTCATCAAAGGCATGTTGCCATTGGGAGATACACACGCTATTCCCAGACAGGCTCCGAAGTTGGTGAAATGTCTAATGTGATTGTAACAGCCCATTAAAGATGGAGCAGCCAGAGAGGATTTATGAAGTAGCCATATATCATAGCCTTTCAGAATTTTCAGGAAACTTCCTATGTCCCACTTTTTACAAAAATTTCAAGTATTTTGACAGATCTTGCTATTCTAAGACGTCTCCTTAGGCATATGTTTCTTAGTTTGTCCCCACATAACAGGGAGCGTCTCGGCCTTACCTCAATAGAAGAAAGCCCTATGTTTCGTTGAAGTTGTCTCTCTCTCTCTGAGCTTTTAATGTGAGCTTATTCTGGGCCACTGGCCTGATTCTGAATTCTAGGAAGTGTGCTGTTATCAGATAATAATCTAGAATTCATACCAACCTACAAAAGACATTGTTTGTAACAACTAACACCACATCTCAAGTTTCTCCTGCCCTGGAACCGAGAGCGGAGGCAGACTATCATCAGACAATCCCAAGAGGAATGTGAGATGCAGTCCTGGAACTCAGCAAGAAACTCTATAGGACATCAGCCTTGGTGGTGGTGGTCCTCACTCTGTTTGACACTGTGGAGCTAACAACGATGGTCTGAACTGCCTTCAATCCATGTCCCGATAACGGCCCTAGATTTGTTGACATTTTCCCAACATCCTCTCCTCCCAGATTTCTTTATCCTCAAGAATGGGGATGCCTATGATCTTAATTTTCAGGTCCCTCACAAAAAGTATGATGGCTGAATTTGGTATAGTTTTTTTTTTTCTTTTTCAGGGTAACCACTGACAGGCAGTAAAAGTTTCTCCAACACCCTTTGGTGATAGGTGATACGGATTAGCTGCTCTTCAGGGTTGTTCTAAAGATGCTGTAAGTGCACAAACCTGGCCACATCAGGCAACTGCCTATTTCACGAAAATTCTCCAACCAAGCTCCACCTCTCCTGAACCTACACGTTTTCTGTCTCGAACAGAAAGGAATGAATATCTATCTATCCTTAGAAATTTGTTGCTACATGAAAGAACTAAAGAAGCCATCAATTTGCTGAAAGCCAGTTTGGTTGCCCTTTGCTTTATGAGCATTGATCAGGCAGAAAATATCTTAGGGATCTTAAAATGAGCCGTCTATGAATATCCACTAAATCAAAGCAATTTAATTCTTTCTTTTTTTTCTTTTACTGTAGTGTAGCGTATTGATTCTAGAGATTTTTACATGTTATATTGTTGTTGTTGTTTTGAGACAGAGTTTCTCTATGTTGTTTTGGAGTTTGTCCTGGAACTAGCTATTATAGACCAGGCTGGCCTCAAACTCCCAGAGATCCGCCTGCCTCTGTCTCCTGAGTGCTGGGTTTAAAGACATGCACCAACACCGACTGGCTAAACCTCACTATTTTTAGGAAATATATGTAACAACTCCTGAGTTAGTTACTTTTCTCATCAGTTAGACCAAACACTTGATATAAAGCAACTTGAAACTTGAGAAAGAGGACTTAACTTTAGCTCACACCATGTGGGGTGGCAGGTTGTCCCACCCAGGCTGTGATTTCAGTCAGTTACATTTTCGATGATCAGAAGAATAAAGTTTTAGGGCTGGTTTTAACATTTGCTTAGGTTGTATGCATACACTACACCTGTTTGTCCCTTTCCTCACTCACACACCCTTGGCAATCCCTGATCTTTCTGCCAAATCTATTATTTTGACATCTCCACTTTATCATATTAATATGAGCTCATAAACTATAGCCTGTCTAACCTGGTTTCTTTTAAAACCTCTCAGTTATTTATTTATTTGCATTTTGTGTGTATGCATGTTTTGTATGCATGCATGTCTGTGCCTTTAAGTGTTTGCAGTGCCTGTGGAGGTCAGAAGAAGACACTGAGAGTGGACAGTACAGTAGTTGTGAGCTGCTATGAGAATGCTGGGAATTAAATCTGAGTCTTCTGTCAAAGCAGCCTATCCCCTGAACTGTGGTGCTGTCTCGTCATCCCTAGATGGGTTTCTTCCACTTAGCAATGTGCTTTCAAGCTTCTCATTCCTTTCTACTGCCGAGAGTGGTCAACAACTTTTTTATCCCCTCACCTCCTGACAGACATGCTAGCTGATTTCCATGTGAGATAATTAAGAAAGAGCTTCTATAAACACGTACTTGCAGGTTTCATAAGGGTATGTTTTCAATTCAATGAAATAAATAGCCATGAGAAAAAGCACTGGTACAAAACTGTCCAATTCTCTCTTCCAAAATAGTCATGATAGTTTTCATTCCTATTACCAGTGAACCAAAGATTCTATTGGTCCACAGAAATTGACATTGTTGGTTTTTGAAACTATCAATTAATTAATTCATATATATTCCTGGGTACATGCATGCTATGATGTACATTTATAGGTTAGAGACCACTTTGAGGGAATTGGTCTTTTACTTCCATTACATGGGTTCCAGGAATCAAACTCAGGCCATCGGGCTTGGTAGCACACATCTTTCAGTCTGGCCCACTGTCAATTTTAAAAAGAAATGATTTCTAGTCATTCAAGGAAATGTATCACGTATTTCATCATTTACACTTTTGTTTCCCCAGAGGACATCTAATAATCTGTCTACTGTATTTCACATTTATGAAAAGTAGTTTTGAAGAATTTTTAATGAATAGCTTTTCTATAGGTAATTTTTAATATTGTTTCCAGCATATGGGTTATTCTCCATGTGATAAGGATATTTCTGTTGTTACTTTCATGTCTTCTGTATCAGATATAGTGTATGTTCCCAATAAGTTTCCTTAAGGGAGGCAATACATGAGATTAGATCCATTGTTAGTCACCTCCAGGATAAGCTCTTTGAATGTGAAATCTTTTTTTTTTTTTTTGCTTTATCTTATATTGAATTTTTAACTGAAAAGTGATCTTTATCCATGGGCACCAACAACCTGTCTGAAGTTTTGGAAGAATATTGCAAACGAACTGTTATTCATGAATTCTGTCAAAACACCCAGATGACATCAAAATGCTTGGTGACACTTCTGATTTGTGAAGGTTTCCCTTTCTCGTTTCTACCCCCCTTTCACAGTCTTTGTAATGACCCATATTGTCTACCCCATTCAGCACCATTTGCTGCTATAACAACAATAGCTTGCATTAATATTTAGGCACATTTCTGGAACCCTCCATGAGATATGGGCAATCCCAGGAAGAAAACAGAGTGAACAGGAGACAGAGAAATCTCTGAGTTTCATGTATATTATTGTTTTTTTAATTTGTTTTTGTTTCCTTTGTATATATTTTACTTTTAAATATAATAATCCCGGTTTTCCCATCCAGCCACCTTCCTGCTCCCCCAACCTTCCCCTCATCCCACTCCCAATCTTATCCTCAGAAGAATTCTGTCACATCACCATGTTGAGGCAGGACCAAGGTCCTCTCCCCCTGCTCTTCCTTATGTCTAGCCTGAGCAAGGAAACTCTTCATAGGAAATGGGCTCCACAAAGCCAGATTATTCATTAGGGATAGTTCCAGGTCCTGCTGCCAGTGGTCTCAGAAACTGCCCAAGCAACCCACTGTCACCTTTCTTCAGAGGGCCTACATCAGTCCTATGCAGATTCCCTAGTTGTCGGTCTGGAGTCAGTGAGCTCCCACTGGTTCGGTTCCACTGTTTCTGTGGGTTTTGTAAATCCTGGTCTCTGGACCACTTATTGGATGAAGGTTTCAGGAGATGCTGTCTATTTTCCCCTTTTAGGTGAATCCATGTATGTCTCTCTTAGGGTCCTCTTTGTTACCTAGGTTCTCTGGGGTTGTAGACTGTAGCCTGGCTATCCTTTGCTTTAAGCCTAATATCTACTTATGAGTGAGTACCTACCATATTTGTCTTTTATTAGTTTATTTGTATATAATTTATGCACTTCATGTGAAGTAAATTTATTCAGGGAAAAATAAATATTCTTGTGTGTTTTCATGCTTTTCAAGTTATTCGAACTAGAAGGTGTATGTTTCTATATGAAATTTATCTTACCACATTTTCAGCATGTTTTTCATCATATATGCACAATTGTTTTAAACATTTTCATTGAAATGAATCATTAATTTGCTCTGCAAATCATTAAATCTTATTAAACAACCAGTCATCTCTCAATCATCTACTTCAATAATTGCTTATTTCATGTAGAGGTTTGAACTAGTTTGTCCTCACTCAGTTGCATTGTTTGTGCCAATAGAAGTACTTTAAAATAAAAACAAACCAAAACTCTGTAACAATGGGACAATAGTGTTCAGATTACTGGGGGAAATACTTTGATTAATACCTCTACGTGTGAAAATATGCTACTTTGCAATACAAAATTGTTTTGGTTTCCATCACCATGGAATGCCACAGACACCAAGACTCCAGCTAACACACCAATGGTCTTGTTTGCACAAAGAATCTTGGTCACCGTGCTTATGTACCACTTATGAACTCAGAGACACAAGACAAGACCTCCTCATCTCAGTTACAGTTTATTTATTTAAAAAATGAAAATGAGAATACCAGTTTCATTTTGCCTCGGCCTCAGCATTACGAAAGTATAATCAAATAGAAATTGTGTATGTGTCTTACAATATTGTAGTTGATATATGTACTATTGTAAATTAATTCAGTCATTCTAATTAACATGTTTCATATCTCATACATTGATCAGTGTTTTTTTGGTACTAGTGCTTAAGGTCTCTCAACATTTTCGGTTGCAAAATATATTATCTACCCTGGTCACTATGCTGTGTATTTCTCCAGTCTCTCGAATTAAAGCTCTCGGTGTCCTTTGGTGAGTTCCACGACTTTCTTAGTGCAAAGCAGTCAGACTCTAATATTGGCCAATGAAACAGGAGACACTTGTAGAAGTAATGTACAGTATTCGAATTTTATTGTGGCAAAATAAGTCATATATGGAGTAAGGGTGTTTTTTATGGTTCTGATGACTGTGTGCATTCAAAGATACATTTAATTTCACAGTTATTAAGATAGAGAGTTATGGGTTGTCAAATCTAATATACTATAGACAAATACCTAATCACTATATTGTGGTTTCATTACGGGAGGCTTAGAACCTCTGTGCCTGGGGCTCAGTGTAATCATGTTGATCACAGAGTGGGAGCTGGCTTGCTGTTTGAGAAGAATGATGGCGGTTGTTTCCCAAACCCATCAGTCTAACACTTACTCCAACTTTGTGACCAGTCCTATTAAAGCTATATCAACTATTGAAACTCTAGTCCCAAACCATGCTGTTTGATTTCCTAATTTTAAAAAATCAGCATTTTCCATTCATCTAAGTATCTGAAGCCATTAGATCTGCAAAGCAAAGCTTTATCTTCAAATATTGGTTGTTTTATAGCAAGTAGTTAGGCTCTGCATCTCTGAAGAATATTTTCTAACTCCAGACCTTATGCTACTGAGTGCCCTTGACCTCCACATCCTTGCCTTCTCTCTAACCCACCAAAGCTAGCCCAGGTTCCACATCCAATGCCCAGCAGGGTGAGGCCACTCCCACCTGCACCATAATCAATCTCTAGGCTTCCGCCTTACCTGCCACAATGCATAGGTCCCTTCTGAACCACATCTAATCTTTCCATCCAGCCAGACTACCCACTTTCTTCTCCAAGATCTAGCCGAGTTAGTCTCCCTGACTTCTCCATACATGCCATCTCCCCCCACCCCCAGCCTGATTTAACCCAGATCCTACATGCCTTTTTCCGGCTTAGTCTGGTCTCCCTTACCTGTGCCACTAGTGATCTCTGGTCTTCTGCCAGGACTTTTCCTACCTAATCCCAAACACAGATACCTCCTATGCCACCTACAACCTTTCTAACCAGCCACATCTGCCCCCATGTTCCTGGCTGGTATCAGGAAACATCCTGCCCACCAGCCCAGTCTTTTCTGTCCACTTGAGTTCATTCCACCCAATCCATTTCCAATCTTTAGGTCCAGTCTTTGCAAACAGCCTCTCTTTACCCCAACCTGCTATGCCCACCTCAGATTTAGAAAGAACAAAAGGAGCCCACATGCCTAGATTCCATCCCCCAAATCCTAACTACATTAAAGATCAAGCCAATATCTTCTCTTCAAAAATCACAAGTTTTATAGAAATGCTTCAGTGATAATTTCCAACAAGAACTCCAAGACACAGTATTTTATAAACAATCATAATATTCATCACAGAATTTCAGTTTAAAGATCTCTCCCTCTCTCTCTCTCTCTCTCTCTCTCTCTCTCTCTCTCTCTCTCTCTCTCTCCTCTCTGTTCTTCTCCCTCTCTCTGTTCCTCTCCCCCCTCTCTCTCCTCTCTGTTCTTATCCCTCTCTCTTTTCCTCTCTCCCCCCTCTCACACACACACTCACATACACAAGATCAATGAATGAAATTAACAAGACAGAATTGGAGAATAATTACCCGAGTAATGCTCAAGAAAACACAAACAGAAGACTGGTGAAAATGATGGAGGCAGAGCTTCAGAATAGAATTTGTAAGGAGATAGAAACATTGAAGAACTGAAACTGAAATGAAGATGGAAATGAAAGACACAATAACTCACCTAGAAAGCTCAAATGAAAGCCTTACAAGTAGAATGAATTCAGCAGAAGACAGAATATCAGGACCCAAAGAAAAGTAGAGGATCTGGACCAAATAATCATAGGATATGGAAAAAAAAAACAAAACAAAGCAAACAAAAAAGAGAAAATGTGAAACATGATGGGGGAATAAACAAATCTTCAAATCATAGGCATAGACAAGGTAGAAGAATCCTAAGTCAATAACATAGACCAGATATTCAACAAGTTTATAAAGAAAGCTTCCCCAAAATAAGGAAAGACTCCCATACCTAAAATGACACAGAACATTAGCATCAGATCCACAAGACCAGAAAAGAAAATCTCACAGCATATTTGTCTTTAAACACTAAATACACATAAACAATGAAAGGTACAGAACCAAACAACAACAACAAACATATCTCAGGTCATATATAAAGGAGAAGCCATCAGAACAATATCTGATTTCTCTATAGAAACTTAAATGCCAGAAAAAACCTTGCAAAAAGTATTCAAGGCCTAAAAGACTGTGATATGATAGCCAGCCTGATAGGCACCACCTTATAGTAAAAGGATGAACAAAAATTATTCCAGTCAAATGGGATCAGAAAGCAAGAAGTATTGCTATCCTAATATGTGACAAAGCAGACTTCAAACTAAAACTAATCAAAGGAGAATAAGAAGAGCTCATGATTCAAATCTAGGGATGTTAATGAAGAAGATGTTACTATTCCTAAACATATATTCACCAAGTTCCAGGCCACCAATTTTATTCAAATAAATGTACTACTGGATTTAAAGACAGGCATTGATATCAATTCATTAATAGTAGGTGATTTCAATACTCCATTTTCTCCAATACATCCACACACACACACATCCACACACACACACACACATACACACACACATCAAAATTAACCGGCACCATACATCCAATAAATTTAACAGTTATCTACAGAATATCCCACCCAAACACTAAAGAACACACATTCTACTCATAGAAGATAGTTTTTCTAAAATAGATCACATTCTAGGACAGAAAACAAATCTTTACAAATTCAAAAAGACTGAAATAACACCTTATATTCTATCTGACCGCAATGCAATAAAACTTAATACTGACAGAAAGCAAGTTGATAGTAAATACAGAAACTCAGAAAATAAACAACTCATTACTGAATGATGAGTGGCGCAAAGAAAAAAGACATTTGCACAGGAGACCACTTCCTAAATATAACCCCAGCAGCATGGACACTGGAGAGAAACAATTAATAAATGGGGCCTCCTGAAACTGAAAAGCTTCTGTAAATCAAAAGACACAGTCAACTAAACAAAACGACAACCTATAGGATGGAAAAGATCTTCACTAACCCCACATCAGACAGAGGTCTGAACTCCAAAATATACAAAGAACTCAAGAAATTTGTCATCAAAAGAACAAATAATCCAATAAAAAATGGAGTACAGACCTAAACAGAGAACTCCTTAGAGTTCTTTGAGTTTCTCATCAGAGAAATTCAAATCAAAACAACTCTGATTCCATCTTATACCTGTAAGAATGGCCAAAATCAAAAACACTGATGACAACTTTTGCTGGAGAGGTTGGGGGAAAAGGAAACACTACTGCATTGTTGGTGGGAATACAAGCTGGTACAGCTTTTTTGGATATCAGTGGGGTGATTTCTCAGAAAATTAGAAAACAACCTTCCTCAAGACGCAGTGATACCACTTTTGGGTATATATCCAAAAGATGCTCAATCGTGCCACAAGGACCTGTGCTCGACTATGCTCATAGCAGCATTGGTTGTGATAGCCAGAACCTGAAAACAACCTAAAAGCCCCTCGACCAAAGAATGGATAAGGAAAATATGGTACCTTTACACAATGGAGTACTACACAGCAGAAAAAATAACATCTTGAATTTTTCAGGCAAATGGATGGAGATAGGAAACATCATTTTGATGTTTGTACTCACTCATAAGTGGTTTTTAAACATAAAGCAAAGAAAACCAGCCCACAAATCACAGTTCCAGAGAATTAGACAACAATGAGGACCCCAAGAGAGACATACATAGATCTAGTCTACATGAGAAGTAGAAAACAAAAAAGATCTCCTGAGTAAATTGGGAGCATGGGGACCCGGGAGAGGGTTCAAGGGGAGGGGAGAAGCAGGGAGGGGAGCAGAGAAAAATGTAGAAGTCAGTAAAAATAAAACAAAGAGATAGAATTCAGTATTTTAAATAGAAAATAAAGAAAAAAGTCAAGAAAAAATAAACAATATTCTGGGACTATACAAAAACACAACACAACAAAATCTCTAGGACACAATTGAAAACAGTCCTGCAAGGCAAATTAGAACTCTAAGCGCATTCAACAGAAAGTGCACAATTAAATAACTTAATAATGCAGCTCAAAAATTGGAAAAAACAAAAACAAACTAAACCCAAATCCAGTCAATGGCCAGAAGTAATAAAAGTCAGAGCAGAAATCAATGATATAGAAACAAGAAATCAATACAACAAAGATTCAACAAATCAAAAGGGTATTTCTTTGAGAATGCAGAAAAGATAAACAGGCTGTTGGCCCAACTAACCAAAAGAGAGGACCCAAATTAACAGGATAAAAAAATGAAAAAGAAAACATTACAACAGACACCAAAGAAATCCAGATATTTAAGAAACCTGCATGCCATTAATCTGTAAAACATTAAAAATTAAGATAAATTTCTAGATTCAGTCAAATCACCAAAATTAACTAAAGAAGAAGTCAACAACAAAAATCAGACCCGTAACAAATGAGGAGGAGACTGAAGAAGTAATAAAAAACCCTTCCAGACCAAAAACAAACAAACAAACAAAAGTCCAGGACCAGACGGTTTCGCAGCAGATTTCTACCAGAATTGTGCTGCTTCTTAAATTATTTGAAAAAGTATAATATAAATATATGCATGTAACAGCGATTAATAAAAAAGAAAGAGGCCATGAATTTGAAAGAGAGAAACAAGGAGGTATCTGGGAGGGTTTAGAGGGAAGGAAGGAAGGAAGGAAGGAAGGAAGGAAGGAAGGAAGGAAGGAAGGAAGGCAGGCAGGCAGGCAGGCAGGCAGGCAGGCAGGCAGGCAGGCAGGCAGACAGTATATATAGTATTGTTTCAATAACAGCATTTTTTCATTAATTTTTCTTTTAATTTTGGTTAAAGTATAAAATTGTCATGGTTTGTTGTTTTATTGACCTAATCATTTGTCTCTTCTTCCCCCACCCTGCCTTTTCTCCTTCCTCTTCCTCATTTTTCAGACAGACATGGTTTTGGTTCTCAAATGCAAGACCTCTCTTCCTCAGCCTCACAAATGCTAGAGTTACAGGTGTGTGTGATTAGGTCCATCTTAAGCTTTGGATTATAAAGAAAGTTGTAACTCTCTGGATCTCTTTGTGGGTTGCTGTGTCTCAACCTTTTCCATGGAGGAGACACTGTGCTCAGACTCACAGTTCTAATCCAATGAGTTGATTTCACCTGTTAAAGTGGGCAAAATAACTCACACCATGTTGAAGGTTTGAATCACGTATGAGCCTATCATTGCCGTTTTCTTCTTTCTAGGCAAAGATGAATCTCAGAGAATCACAGTTTCATCTTCTTGGATTCTCAGTTGAATAAAACATGTTGAACAGTCCAGCGTAGGGATCACAGCCACATGCAAGACAAAGGAGAAATGAATTTTCAAAAGCCTTTACATAAGCTATTAAATCTCTTGCTTACAGAATCTGTTAGCCATTGAGGGACAACTTGGTAAATATTGACTAGCATATTTAGAAGGCATCTGAACACAATAAGAAAAATGCTGTGAGAATTATGATAGTCAAAAACTTTCTCAAGTTAGATTTTATTTCTGTTTTTTTTTTCCTTTTTTTCTCTTTTTAAGCAACCAAATCCTGTCCAATACTGAAACCTATTCCATTAAAAACAATAATAATTTTATAGCATTTGACTTAATATGTATTTTTCTTGTATCCTATGTTAATTTTATGTGTATTTATGTGTGTAGCAATGTATATGCAATGGTGAACACCTGGAGATCAGAGGACACCTTTTAGGAGTTGGTTCTTTCCATTATGTGGGTTCTGAGGTTGAAGTACAGGGTCATCTGGCTTGGCAGCAGGCATCTTTACCTGCAGAGCTTATTTCTGGCCCCGAATATTTTATTTTTATGTATGTTGTTTGTGTTATATACTATAGCATATTCTTATAAGTGTTTTGCTAATAATAACCTAAAGAGAACTTGTTTGGGGGGGATCTGTTTCAAACAAAAGGAAATTGGCTCTGAAGTGACTGTTAGACTAGCTATAGAGACCCAACTAAGATTTCAGTCCATGCCATGCCCTCATATGTAAAAATATCATCTCTAATGCTTAATTATACTTCACATTAAATTTTGTTTTTAGAAATGCAAAAAAGAATAGGTTTGAAAGACATGTAACTCAACAGAGAAGGCATACTTCCTCAGCCAAAGCCCCAGGTCACCCCAGAGCTCCATTTGAGGGACAAATGAGTCTATGACCACGTTTCTTGGTGCCAGCAGCCTGGTGGTATATTACCCTGTCTTTGTTTACCTTAGATGTTGAAGAGTTTCCACATTCCAGTGTAATCATGCAGAATTCAAGGGCACAGAAAACTACAGAAAAACTTAAGCAGGGTAGAATTTATTTTTATTAACATTTTACTTTCTGTTGCTTTTCTAATAATGAAAGTAGTTATGGGTTCTTTTACTTGTAGGAAAGTTGAGAAAAACAACTATGTTTTAAAAATAAAATAAATACTTTGCTATGTCTTGTGCGTTCCTCTGCTTGTCAACTGCATTCAGAGGATTGGTTTCAAATTTTTATTGGTGGGTTTACATATTAGTTCATTTATTTTACACACCAATTCTGAGATCGACTTTCTTTTGAATAGACCGAGCCCAAAAACCAATTTTCTATCCTTAGCATCTCTTATATTCTCCATGGAAAAACAGATAAAGAAGCAGCTTTCAAAAATGACAACCATGACTGCTAAATGCTGGGATAAAGTCTATGATTGAGATCATCCGGGTGAGAAGAGTGGGCGAGAGTGCTCGCTCAGAGAGTTAGCAACTGAGTTGCAACTTAAAAGATGAGTATAAGTCAGCTATGCAAGGAACTGGAGAAAGATCACATTCAGAGAGAACAGGCAACATCTTATGCCAGGTAAGGTTGTTTGTGCTAGAGCAGACAACAAGGCAGCAGTCTATAGCATAACAAGAATTGAGAACCTCTGGGGTGATAGGGGTGACCATGAGAACTGTGGTGACTTTGTTTGATGTTGCTGTAAATAGAATCTCACACATGAGGTGATTTATAACCAGTTAGTGTTTCTACATTATGTTCAGTTAGTTTTTTAGGGGGGCAAGATACCCAGCGTCAAGATGCTGGGACCTGGGAAAGGTGTTATTGTCATATTGCATCATACGGATATCATATGTCAGTACCAAGAAAGCACAAAAGTGTAAGAAACATATCCTCTTTAACCGTCTCATAAAGCTGCTAACCCATTCATGGGCTCCCTTAATCACAGCTTCATCTAACCTAGTTACCTTTCATTAGTTTCTACCTCCTCTCTATACTTCAGCAGGTAGGCACCAAGCTATCAAAGGGACCCAAACCACAACAGAAAGAGAGTGAAATATATTGAGGTATGATTTGAAAACATTATCCTTAGAATTTTGTGATGGGCAATGTTAGAGACCATAATAAAAAGAACATTCAAAAATGGTTAACTGTTTTCCAACTATATTCTCCATGGTTGCTATAGAAATAAATGATGTCAAGCTCTCAAATGGGGAGGCAGTGGGAGAAGTATAACTTCCACATATGTTTGAAGGTTTTGTGAGGTAAATTAGTAGAAAAACCATCGACCAATTATGACTTTTGAAACTTAAGTGTTGGCTGGAGACATAAACTTGGAGAAGCGAACACTGAGACTCAAAGTTAGTAAACTCTGCCATTCAGACCAAATGTAGTCACTGTCTGTTTTTTATATGTCGAAAATCTATGAGTGCTTTTCCATGTTTAAATGGTTGAGAAAAAAAGCAAAACAAAGGGAATATTTCATGACACATGAAAATTACATAAAACTCAAGTTTTAGTGTCCATAAATACAGCTTTATTGGAACTTCGCCACAGTCCCTCATTTATGTGCTATGTACGGCTACTCTCTTGAAGCGAAGGCAAAGCTGAATCGCTGTGATAGAGACCATATGGCCTGCAAAGTCAAAACTATTTACTACATAGTTATTTATAGACAATGTTTGCCCACCACTAATTTAGATGATATTGAACCTAAGGGACTAGATGGTAGATGGTTGCCTGCATCCAGCTGCCCAGATGTCCTGGAAGAATGTGGGAACCTGGAAAGAGGGCTATCCATTCACTGGCCTGCTGTGAGCCCCACTTGTAGACTCTCCAAGGAAGGAACAACATCAGAAGAGAATGATGGATTAGTGAAGCCACACGGGGCCCCTGCATTGCAAGCTCCAAATTAACTGTACAGTGAACAGGCTTGCAAACTTAAAAAAAGGCACATGGGAAAAAGACCTTCTGTTTATTTTTCCCCTTACTAATTTACCACAGCCACCACCAAGTATCCCATTTTCTGTCTGGGAAGAGTGGCTGGCAGGGCCCAGCCATCAAAAAGCAGCTGGAAAACCCCAAGAAATTATGGAACCCTCATAAAACAATGAAAGGACAATGTTTTTCAAACCACTTGAAAAACTGAAGAGTCCATTCTGGTCATGTTATTGTGTTTCTCGTGATGTGTTAACCACCGTAATGAAGGACGTGGATCGCGTGGACTCTGAAGGGATGTTTCTAATGAATTTCATGCTCCTAAGAGCAGGATTCACGGAATCTATTAGTGAAGGAGGTCTGTGCTTTAGAATGAAAACAGTGCCCAGGAGCTATCTAGGCTAAGAACCCAGAAAGCTAATTTCTTAGCAGAACTTCAAACGAATGAATGTTTTCAATAGAGCACCAAATACTGCATATTAATTCTATTTACACATCCGCTC
This sequence comes from Alexandromys fortis, assembly GCF_014885135.2. Lineage (NCBI taxonomy): Eukaryota > Metazoa > Chordata > Mammalia > Rodentia > Cricetidae > Alexandromys > Alexandromys fortis. The sequence goes on along the minus strand of NW_026067902.1, from coordinate 2,430,468 downwards.
GATCTACACAAGTTCTTAGTGCAGAAGAAGCCATGGCAATAGCCCCTTGTCCAATGATTTAGCTAATAGAGGGGAAGAAACACAGAGCTTTTATTTGCATACTTCAGGGTTGTAAGACAACCACTCAATGTTTAAAATATTTTTAGGTGTTTATTTCAAGTTTTCCACGAGGCATTTGAACACATAGGTGGCATTTTATTTGGTGTTTTGAAATATTTGCCTTGACGCAAAGAAAGCCAGAAGATGCCACATCCATTCATACTTTATTTTCTAGAGTTATTAAGCTTCTAATTGTGGTGGAGCAGAGCCTTTCTGCTTGCCATGTACACTTATGCTGACTGGTCACCTTTTCCATTTCCTGGTCACTTTGGTGACTATTTAGTTATCTTCAATGCTGCCAAAAACTACAGTAGGGAAAAAGAATTTCTTAGACAGTCTATGTTAAACTTTTATTACAAAAAAATGTTGGCAATTGGAGATAAATAGTTCCAGGTGTAAAACTAGTGCATATATTAACGTTTCTGGAATTTCCCCTCCACAAAATTTCATCATTTGTTAAATAAGCTCATAAAATTGCATTTTGTCAAAATGTATCAATGTAGTATATTTTGGCTAAACTGTATTTGGATACACACACACACACACACACACACACACACACACACATATATATAATACCACATGCACATATTGCTTGTTACTTTGCATGGTTCACACATATATTCACAAATACAGTTTATTTTGACAATTTCATACATTGTTTATACAATATCCATTCTTTGCTTTCTCCCTTCCAACTATTCCCAGGTACTCTTAAGCATTATATATATATTGTTATATATATATTGTTATATATGTGTGCACACATATACACATGTATATGTAAATACATCCTTCTGAGTCCATTTAGTGTTTCTCATATATGTATGTGCTTGGGGGTGATTGTTTGTGATTGGATAACGTAGCGGGGGCAAGTGGAGAAGGATGCTTCTCTCTCAGCATCTGTTTATCGTCCACAATAGCACATCAACTTGTGCTGTCATCATGCAAGTCCTTTTGTTGTCTGAGTTGTTGAAAATTTCATGGGTGCAACTTCTTTTTCATATGCAGAAGATATTATCTCAGAGAAAATGTCCTGAACCTCTAGCTCTTATGATCTCCCTGCCTCTCCTTCCATAAAGTTCCTTGAGTCTCAGATGGAAGGGCTGTGTTATAAATGTATCATTGGGTTTGAGGACTCCGTGATCAATTCTACTCTGCATTTTGACAACCTGTAGATTTCTATAACAGCCTCAATCTACTGGAAAAAGAAGGTTCTCTGGGAAGGGTGGAGTCACTTATATATGGTCACAGAATAAGTAGCTAGAATGCGGTTAGAAACAATACAGGCTTAGGAAAGTGGTAGTAGAAAGCTCTCCTTCAGGGTCCACAACTTCATCACTCAACAGTAATCAGCTGAGTTGACTGTAGCAAGGAGGAATTCGTTCTTACTGATTAAAACCTTAGTTCAATCAAGAGCTGTTGTTACCCCATGATATAAATGCCACTATTGCACCCATAGGATATCATACCACACTGGTTATGGTTATGATTCATAAGCCCTGAAGCTGGAGAGGACTAGTGATCAGTTTTCTTCCTTGGCAACTTGCATAGCACCTTTAGTTATTATGAAAAAAGAGATCTGGTCTTCAGTGAGCAAGCTTCCAGATGAGTTTTACCTCGGTTCCTCCAAGGCATGTGCCCAAGGGGTGCGGAGTCTTCAGGAATAGGGTCTTACCTTCAAGTTGTAGAAGGCAAAAAGGGACAATGATAATACTTACGCTGCCTTAGACTCCAAAGTCCTGGGGTTTTGTTAGATAATCTGTGGTTCTTCAGGTGAGTGTTACCACTTCCAGTGGCACAGCTTCAGTTAACATAGTACTTGGTAGTTGGTACCTACTCTCCTGTCTTTCTTCCTCCTTACACTTTGAAATCTGCAATGAGCCCTCCGCTAACCTTTATGAGTTCGAGCCTGAGCTTCACCTTAAAAACAGAGCATACAGTGATTGTCTTTATGCGCCTGTCTTATTTCACTGACTGTCCTCCAGTTTCATTTATGCTTCTGTGTATGACTGGATTTCATTCCCTTTATGAGATAAAAAATTCACTGTATAATTGTAACACATTTTTTACCCTGTGTTTCATCAATATAATCAATACTAACATTTTCTTTTTAATCCTCAATCACATGGCATGATTTCAGTAAACAATGGGTTATTATAGTGGGAAAGCATAGCACTTTATTGTTCAAAGCACATTGGTATACAGGTTATCCTTTTCATTTATTCTCTATGGTATTCCCACAAACTGGTTTTATCTGCCCAATAAAATGGTGGGTGGGGGACAAAACACAACAACTTGAGATAAATTCAAAACCTTCTTCAGCATCATCAATAAACCAATTCCAAGACAGCATCATCAATAAACCAATTCCAAGACAGCATCATCAATAAACCAATTCCAAGACAGCATCATCAATAAACCAATTCCAAGAGAGAAACAAACCCAAATCTTGCTCTTTGTTCCTGTCCACTTTATGTGGAGTACTGATAATCCCAATATTCATCTTTTGTATGTGCTGGTACAGTTAATGCAGATATGGGTATCAAACATAGTGCCTTCAGTGGGCAATTTGTTTTGTTTCCAAATACAACCATAATATCATGTTGGCCCTATGAAGCTGCCTCTGTGTTTTCCTCTTTTTTTAAAAAAACAAACAAAAAATTTACTTATTTTTACTTTATGGACATGAATGTTTTGCCTGTGTGTATCTATGTGCACCACAGGCATGCAGTGATTAAGGAGCACAGAAGAGGGCATCGGTAACCCTAGACGCAGCAGTAGACAGTCGTGAACTGCTGTGGGAGTGTGAGGAGCCCAGATGGAGTCCTCTGCAAGAGCAGCAAGTGCTCTTAACTGCTGAGCCGTCTCACTAGCCCTGTCTCTGTTTTGTTATCGAGGCTTGTTTGTTTTTCTTTACATATAGACCACATCCCTTGGGAGAATTCACTGAAAATAGACCATGTTTCTCATTTGCCTTGTCTCTTCATGTGTGTTGGATTTTTTTTTGTTGGTGCATATTTGTTCTTGATGGTAAGTTTTAATGAGTGTTCTATAAAGGAAAACTAAAAACTAAAAACAACTCACACTTTTTAAGTTACAATGAAAAAAAAAACACTTTTAGAGAAGTAGACGATAAAGACTTTGGTAAAGGCTGGGTGTTTGGGGACTTTGGAAGTGAAATGTAGCATTTCCTTTCACTTCCCTTTGGCCAACGTCAAGGCATCACTTAGCCTGGTTAGCAGCATCAGTTACTTTGTTTTAGACAGAAAGCAGGATTCTGGCTACTCTCTTAATAACTCTGAAAGGATGGATAAGCACAACCTAAAATCTGGAACACTTTCCAACTGCCAGGCAACATTATTCTCTCCAACATAAAAATAGGTCATTAAGTGTCATAAAAGAGTGAAGTCCATGATGGGGAACCATCTTCCTCTGCTGTGGCTGAGGACAGAGGCTCTTTGTCCCTTTAAGGGTTTTCAGCCCCATCTCCAGTCACATCCTAAAAGCCTTCCTCATGTGTAGGGTAGGTGCATCCGGTCACACAGCTCTGCTCAGAACTTCCTGGCAGATGTCATAATTTACTGTCGCCCTCTTGCAGGAATGCAGAACAAGGGGCCCCCATGCCAGCTCTGTGATCCATTGCCTGACAAGTCCTGGGTGTCACCCGTCAGCAGGCCCAGCGGAGGTGAAACACCATTTACCTGATAGTGCCTATGATAAAGTGGGCAATTAGATGCACTTGGGAAAGCCTGGCTGGAGACTGGTTTAGGAAACATTACCATCACAGCAGGTTTCTTAAAGGTTAATATAAAAGATAGAGCCCTGCAGTATTTGCTCTGCTCTCTGCAGAAGTCAGGAGTAGTGGGGTAAATACGTAGCTCTATCTCTTTGGGTGTCTTTTCTGCCTTCTCTTTCTGATTTCCTCCAGACAGGGTAATAAATGCCCCACTAGAGATGGGAGTGAAAGGAAAGGGATTCAGAGACACGGTTTACAGTTTGTGATCACAGAGCCAGCTATTCTGTTATGCCGTAAGTTTGTCCTTTTTTGTTTTTTTATTTGGCGTTTGTTGTTTTTTGAGACAGGGTCTCATACTGTGGCCCCGGCTTCCTTGGAACTCATAGAAATGTTCCTGCCTCACTCTCTCGAGTGCTGAGTATTGGGATTGCAAGCCAGAACCCTAATACTTAGCTCTCTTCCTATCTTTTTTGTTTCTATTTGTCTCTGTCTCCCCCCCCCCTCTCTCTCTCTCTCACACACACACACACACACACACACACCCTCAGAGCGAGGAGGATATAACAGTTTGCCTCTCACTGGAGTTTTCTGTATTTAGTGTTAGCACAACAGCATGATTTGTTTGACTTGTATCCCACATCCCCCTCTTCGCTTCCTCCTTACTGGATGGATTCGGCCTGCCAGTGATTAATGAGTCTGGAAGGTGAGCGACAGTTATCTTAAGGGCTCTCAAGCATTTGTTTCCAGAGCCTAGCCAAACTGTCTTGCTGCATTAGCTGTAGTTAGATTTCCTGTTGATAACAGCCTGTGGAAAATAACCCCCACCCCCTACCCCAATGTTGCCATCAGCATGGAGCCCTGCTTGTCTGCCAAGAGTGCAGAAGTTCTCTCTGTCACCCATGCATTTTCCATTTCTCTCCCGGCATAAAAACATTTCACCTTTGAGGAAGTAAGGCTTTGGTGAGGTTAGACCAATCCTAGACCTCCTTGGGATGCGGAAGCCTTACGAAACTGAAAAGTCAGGACGGATCTGGAAAATGTGCTTACAAATAGTGGAACAGGAAAACGAGTCCTTCCCCTAGGCTTGTTCCTCCTGTGTGGGGTGGAAAAGGTGGGAGGCAGGGACAGGGTGTTCTCTGTGTAATTGGAATTCCCCTGTAGAGTCACAGGAGATGAGCAAGCCTTTGGTTTTCCTTTTTTTCTGTATTATTTTGCACCTAGACCAATGGGCATGAAGGAAGCAGGCAGAGGTGCCCACATGAGGCTTCCTCCTCTCTGAATGACGATCAGCTTCGCAGAGGGTTACCAAGGCTTGCTGGCCACTGAAGATGGGACCAATTAGGTTTTGGCTTGGTTTCAAGGTAGCCAGAGAGACATTTGGAACCACAGTCTATGTCATGATGCCAGTCACTGTGGGGAAGCGAATGCCTGAGTTTTCCTTGCCATGTTTGCTTCTGGACCCCTGTAGTCACAGTCTCTTTAACAAATAAAGAAGCATCTTGGCCTTGGCAGAGGTTGGAGTGAAATAAACTAAATCAGAAAGTCAGTACTCTGACACCACAGGAAAAAAAAAATTAGGAATTGAGATAAGGAGGTGAGCTGTTCCTCATTCCTGTGCACAACAGCTTCACCATGTCTTCCTGGTGAGGATTCTGAATGGACCCAATTTGTATTTTCCTTGAAATATCATTTTACTGGGCTTGAAGCCTACTCAGTCATCATCTTTGGAGTCTAATCAGATGTTTGCAGGGCAGTGTTTAAAAGCATATATGACAAAAAGAGAGTTATTATGTCTTTTTTTTTCTTTTTTGAAGCTAAGGGTCAAAGCCAGGATCTTGAGCTTGCTAGACAAGTGTTCTGCCACTGAGCTAAATCCCCAGTCTCCAAAAACCAAGTTAAATGTATACACATGGGTGCAGAACTTCCAAACCTACGGTCCTCAATGGAATATTTCTTTCGTTCTAGAACATTGGAGAATTTTCAAATTATTTTTCTGCTCTTTTCCCATAGCATCTCTGGGATTGAGTCCCCCCTACCATAAGGTCCATGGTGCCTAGCTGTTCTTGGAGTGACACGAACAATCACTGAAAGGATAGTAGACCATTCTGCTTAAACCCTGCAGTGTGCTCATACTCCGACTTGTCAACACTGTGCTTGCTTTTCGCATCCATGACAACATACTCTGAGAAACCTTCTAGATATTAAGACAGTAGAAACAGTGTCATGACTCTCCAGCTATCTTAAAAGAGGCCATCCTACATCAGCCAGTGGCTTACTATCCCTTGAGAACATGAACATGCTCAAATCAGCATAAGATAATTCCCTGACCCAAAGATAAAGGAATAAGGTAAATCATACTGCTCTGAGCCAGAGTCTGGTGATGTTTGTTATGTAGCATTATTGCAACAAAACAAAACTGATACCTTGCCTAGTGTTCTGTTTCTGGGTCTCTGTTCTTTTGTATCACACCACACTTTTAACTGTAAGTCAGACTAATGAATTTTTTTTTGGGCCCCACGTTTCTTTACCTTCATTTTATGCCCATGTTCACACTAATCCTTTCTCCTCAGAATTTGTTTAATTGCAAGGCTGTATTCTCAAATCAACACAAGACAAACATAGCATTAGTAGAATCTCAAGAATGAGCCCCACTTTGGGTTATTTCTAACACTTGAAGGAAAATAATATAAATAAAAATATACACACACGTGGTGCAGCATGTAGTGCTTACTGTTTGGAAAAAACAATAGTGAGAAAATTTTGAAACTGTGTTAATAAATAAAGAGGAGGAGAGTTTTGAGCACATTGTAGCCAAGGGTAATGCTATTTTTTTTTTTTTCAGAACAATCTTGCAATGTTACCTAATGACACCCAAGGTAACTCACCTAACCCACTGAAAAAAACCACTAGGGAGATTTAAAAAAAATCAACAGGACTTATCCAATGAAATACATTTCTTCACTGTCACTCTGGAAAGGCGTTGCAGGACTTGTGACACTTTGAATGTGTAATTCTCCTATTATTAGACTTCTCAGAGATACCTGCGGAGCCTGGAATCTAGGGAGCTAGATTCTTATGTCTCTCTTGTCCTAAAGAAGATATGACTGTGATAAAGTCATATATTTCCTTTGGGCTGGATTTTACTGACACACAAAAAGCTTCTTTGGCTTCACTCGAAGAAAGCTGCCAGGTACATCCCTTGTTCCTCTTTTTGGGTCTGGCTTACCTCACTCAGGATAGTGTTTTCTATTTCTATCCATTTGCCTGCAAAATTCAAGAAGTCCTTTTTTTTTTTTTTTCTGCTGAGTAGTACTCTAATTTGTATATTTTCCATACTTTCTTCATCCATTCTTCCGTTGATGGGCATCTAGGTTGTTTCCAGGTTCTGGCTATTACAAACAATGCTGCTATGAACATAGTTGAGCATATATTTTTGTTGTATGATAGGGCATCTCTTGGGTATATTCCCAAGAGTGGCACATACTGGCTTTGTGGGAGCCTAGGCAGTTTGGATGCTCACCTTACTAGACCTGGATGGAGGTGGGTGGTCCTTGGACTTCCCACAGGGCAGGGAACCCTGATTGCTCTTTGGGCTTATGAGGGAGGGGGACTTTTTTGGGGAAGGGGGAGGGAAATGGGAGGTGGTGGCGGGGAAGAGACAGAAATCTTTAATAAATAAATAAATAAATAAGTAAAAATTAAAAAAAAAGAAAGCTGCCAGGTTTGGGTTTCAGTGGTTTTGTGAGATTATGGAGCTAGCCCTGTTCTGGGCCTCATGGGAGAAAGAAAGGAAGAAACGACAATATTGTCCTCCCTTTGGCATCTTAGTAGTTTCTTAATAAAACTGAGTGAGGAACCAATCATCTTACAGACTCTTAGATAGCAATGATCCTTTGGTCTCCTTAAGAAGACTTCCTACCTTCCACCTAGAAACTAGAAAGTCCTAATCTACATTAATAGAGGCTATCTCGAATAAAGAAGGTATTATTTCTCTTCCAATACCCAATGTGAAAGGTTGGCACAGGAATTGGATGCAGACTTTACTTCAAGACTCGTAAATGTCCCCTGTGACAACTAGGACATTGAAACGAGATCACCCTGAACTTCCATTTATTCTCTACTCAACCATGGCCTCAGAGAAGCTGCAAACCTTGGAGTCTGCAGCAGGACGAGAAGCTGAACTTAGTGGAAAATAGTAAGAGTTCCATCTTTCAATCTTCCTAGCCATTCAGACTTCACATAGACGATGAACTTGTATTTAACAAGAATCATCATAAGCTTAATGATGCAGTCAAATAATATGTAGCAAAGGAGAGTAGGTGGTTTGAGAACAGGATAGGAAAGAATGCCTAAGTAGTTAGTTTTGTGCACACTGTGGAATTCCCAGGCCTTCACACACACACACACACACACACACACACACACACACACGTGTTCTGCTCTCTTTCTATAGCATGCAGACTTATTTAATTTACCAACTGATTAATTATCAATTTGTTACCATTTCATTTTTGCTTTCCTGAAGATACATATGTATATATACATACACACACATATGTATGTATGTATATATATATATATATATACACACATGTTTGGTTTTTTTGAGACAGGGTTTCTCTGTGTTGTTTTGGAGCCTATCCTAGAAATAGCTCTTGTAGACTGGCCTCGAACTCACATTCACAGAGATTGACCTGCCTCTGCCTCCCAAGTGCTGCAATTAAAAGCATGCATCATCACTGCCCAGCCTGAAGATATTTTAAGGTCTTTTTTGACCACTTTTGAAATCTTTGTATAGCACTCTGCTTTAGAAGGGGGCTCAGGAGTCGGATATGCTATTTTAATACCTTTTTATCTATTGATTTTTATTTTATGTATATGGGTGTTTTGCTTACGTGTGTATCTATATACCCCATGCATTCAGTGTTTGTGGAGGACAGAAGAGGACATTGGAGTCTCTGGAACTGAAGTTACAGATAATTGTGAGGGGCCATGTAGGTCCTGGGAGTCAAATCTGGATCATCTGGAAATGCCCAGTACTCTTAATTTCTGCATCATTTCTTCAATCACCAGAGATAGCCATCTTAATTTCAAACTCTACCAGTTCTTAATTTTCATGTGGATGTTTTATTTACCGTCTCCAATTTTATTATGCAAATGATAAAAATAACAGTGTAGAGTTCATACGGTATTACAATGACTACATAATATGATAATCAAAATTGAATCATTGTCTCCATTGCTTCTAATGAGCACTTTAAACTCAAATCAAATACACCAGATCTTTTAGATTACATGAGGAACAGATAAAAAGGGTGAAGTTGTTGAGTTGTTCATAAACTTAGGTAGAGCTGTCATTGCTCAGATGCTAGAGAATTGAAGGGAAAGTTGTCAAGGTATGAACTGTGAAGAAATCAAAGCTTGTCTTTATCCTAAAAGACATTTCCCATTGGATAAATGCAGACTTCTGCTTTAAATCAGAGTAGATTTTAAAAGGCCAGAAGTAGTATGAAGAGGGGGCAAATAGAGGCAAGAGACACACTAAGAAGCAGAAAGAATTGTGTGAGAATACAGTTAATTAGACTTTTTAAAAAATAAATAAAATACAATAGAAAGATAATATCTAAATAGGCCATAACTAGAAGTTTTCTTAGAATTTGTGAAAGAGAGAAAAAAAAAACAAGATCATAAAAGCTAATAGAATTAACTATACCATAATAAACAAAGTCATAAGTATTAAAGATACAGTGAGATTGAAGAAGTAAAGGCGAAAATAAAAGTCTTGAAAACAGGCAAAAAGGCAAGAGAAATTATTTTTAAAAGTCCAAAAGATGGCTTCATGGTGCCAATGAAAGTTTATAGCAGAGGAATGACCAGACTTTACTATACTAAGAAAGAGAGGTCTTGCCATGAAATTCTAGACCCATCAGACAATGTGAAGAAGAAATTAAATGTATTTTTCTAGCAAAAACTAATGCATTTGTCACCAGTGAATCCATATTAAAGACAGAAGCCAGTTGAGCCTAGATAAAAGAATTTAAAAAAATGACCCAGGAGAATAAACAATAACTGAAAAATCTAGGTCATTATGGAGGTAAGTCCAACAAAATATACCAAATAGCTGTGATTAAGCATACTTATAGGCAATAAATACAAATAGAATTCAATCATCAAACTTTAAAAGATCAAATTGGAATATGAACAAAGGAAAGGAAATATTTGAATTATTTTATACTTCCTAAATGGCAACTGAGTTGTTGACCTAATTTATACTTTAATAAGTGTTAATGTTTAACTCTAGGGTATATTTTCACAGTACTATAAGTTGAATTCAAATAAGTGCTAACTAAAAGTGTGCATGAAGAACCCAAGAGGGTAGGAGGAAAAAATATTTTGAAACATATTATATTTTAAATGTGTATATGTTACTTAAATGTAAGTATATTAAAGTTAAGGAATAAAATTCCTTAAAATTAAAATTAAGGTATTAAAATTAAGGAATATCTGCTTGGAATAAACAAAAATTTTAATTAAACCTGGGGGAGAAGTGCCTCAACTACTTGTCTTATTCTTTCAATAAAATACCTGACAACAACCACTTAAGGATGGAAGGGTTTATTTTGGGTCACAGTTCAAGGGTGCTAAACTCATGGTGACAGGAGCAGTTGGCTTCATTGCGTTCCAGAAATAGAGCAAGATGCTCAAGTTGCTTTCACACTTTTATTCAGAACAGTGCCCTCAACGAATGGAATGGTGCCACCGATAGTGGCAGATCTCCCTGTCTCAAATATCTTAACCCTGATGATCCCTCATAGCAATGACTGGACGCCTGTTCCCTAGGTGATTGTAGACTGTACAAGGTGCAGTGATATTAACTGTAACAAGGTTCATTGATGTTGCTTTATATAATAAGAATGACATCTTTTAAAGTTGTATATCTGTTAAGGTCCAATTATAGAAACTATCAAACATAAGTGTATATGGATATATATGCAATATGAAAGAAAAGTTGAGTGTTATAGTTTGAAATGTCCCCATGAGTCATGCGCTTGAACATTGGTCCCAAATTGTGGTGGAGATTTTGGAACCTTCAGATGTAAAGCAGATAGACAAAAATTAGTCACTAGGAGCAGGCACTGATAGATATCATCTCAGTTTTGTTTGTTGGTGCACAGAGGTTTCAGAAGATCCACCGAAGCTTGAGGTGTTATAGACAGAGCTCTAGACTAGCTCCTGTTTCTTTTCCATAATAATGGAATGTAGGCAGAGGCCACTTATTTGTTTCCCAACTGTTCAGACCCAAATAATCACACTGAAACTATATTAATTACAATACTGGCCATTTTTCATGCATATTTATGGCTAACTCTTACATTTTAAATTAACCCATAATTATTGACTGTGTTAGCCATGTGGCTAGGTATCTTTTGCACCTGGGTGATGACTACAGACTGAGCCTTTTCTCTTCCCAGAATTCTCCTCTTCTGGTTGCCCTGCCTATACTTCATGCCTGGCTACTGGCCAATCAGCATTTTATTAACCAAGAAAAAAGAAGTGACAAATCTTTACAGGGTGCAAGATCATTGCCCCACAGTAATGGACTGTCTCCCCTTAATCCATAAGCCAAAATAAATCCTCCATCCTATTACTTGCTTCTATCAGGAATTAGGTAATAAAGACAAGAGGAACCTATGTCGTTGGAAAGGGATATAATAGATATATGAAAATAATAGATATAATGAAGAAGACATGATGAAGTCAGTGTATAATAACAATAACTTAAACTCAGAAGATCTGATCAAAAATAAGAAATGATAATAAAGAAGAGACAGAATAAAAGAAAAAGTTACAGTAGTAGAGTAGAGTTAGGCCAGAATGCTAGTGCAGGAAAGTGAGCACAGAACACTAGTGCAGGAACCTTTACACAGAACACTAGAACAGGAGAGTTACACTAGTACAGGAGAAAGTGAACACAGGACACTAGTGTAGAAAAGTGAGCACAGAACACTAGTGCAGGAAGTTAGTGCCCTTCTCTCCACACCTTTAAAATAAGTAACCTCAAATAATTTAGACTTTTAGCTCATGCCTTGATAGTTGATTGAGTTTCAGAAAAAAAAGACAAGATCGAGACTTAAAATTCAGAAGTAGCTGGGCTAGAGAGATGGCTCAGAGATTAAGAGCATTGCCTGCTCTTCCAAAGGTCCTGAGTTCAAGTCCCAGCAACCACATGGTGGCTCACAACCATCTGTAATGGGGTCTGGTGCCCTCTTCTGGCCTTCAGGCATACACACAGACATTATTGTATACATAATAAATAAATAAATAAATATTAAAAAAAGTTTAAAAAATTCAGAAGTAGCCATCAGTTACAATGATTTAATAATATTTCATAAGGTATAAAGGACAAGAAGATACAGGATATCAAGGTCAACTAAATTTGGTTCCTTGAATAAATAGACAAGATTTATAAAAATCTGTCTAATTAATAAGATAAAGTACAGGGACAAAAAAAGAAGCACAAATAACTGTAGGAAAGAAAGACCACCACACACTAACAGACATTGTTTAACATTTAATGAATAAAATCAAGATTTTATGTCTAATTTTAAAACTCTTAAGAGAAATGTATAATAACACATGCTTATATCCTCAGTATGCATGAAACTTGTGAAGTTGAGGCAGAAGTTGGGGTAGACCTTGGTAATTTATTAAGGTCCCACTTTAAATTAAAGAATAGTAAAAATAGGATGAGAGAAATAGTTCATTGCTTAAGAGTGTATACTGATTTTGCACAGTATGGAAGTTTGGGTCACAGCACCTTCCTCAGTTGGCTCAAAGGTACCTATAACTGTAGCTATAAGTGTAGCTCATCTACACACACACACACACACGCATGCATGCACTCACACATGCACACATTAACAGAGAGAGAATGAGAGAGGATTTAAAAACAATAAAAATAAGTCTTAAAATAAAAAAGGACAGCAGAGACAGATTCATGGTTGAGAATTTTTGCTGCTCTTGCAGAAGACCTAGGTTCTGTTCCCAGAGCCTGCATAATAGCTCACAATTTACATAACTCCAGTTCCAGGGGGATATGAAACCCTCTTCCTTCCTCCATGAACATGGTGCACATTCACATATAAGGCAAAGAACTCAGGCACTTAAAATAAAAATAAATCTTGAAAAAAAACCATAACTGAACAAGCCAAAAACACCACCAAAAGAGGACAACGGTTCTTTAAAAAACACAACTTATTCTAAGATTAAAAGGAAAGCTAAACATACCTTATAATATTCATGTACTCTTAATAGATGTACTTTTTTATTTTATTGCTTTAAAAAATAAAAGTCCAAATTTCCATCCCCTTCCCTCCTCCCACTCCTCTCCCACTTCCTCCACAGACCCTCCCACCCCACCCCCTCCAATCCTAAGAGAGGGCCATGCGCCCCTCCCTGTGGAAAGTCTAATGCCCTCCCTACTGCATCCAGGTTGAGCAAGGTTTATATCCAAAGAGAATAGGGTCCCAAGTAGCCAGTACATGCCTTAGAGACAAATCCCAGTGTCACTATCAGTGGCCCCTCAGTCTGCCTTAATCAGTAAGTACTTGTGATTAAAACTTTGCAATAAAGAAAAGGGAAGGCGTTTCAGGAGCTAGGAAACCCTTCTCAGAGCACAAGGACTTGAAGCCTCCTCTGTAATGCTTGAAGACTCAGCCCAGGAAATCCCCTTTATACTTTTTTTTATTGATTAAACTACAGTTGATTTACATTGAGGAAAATCTACTTGCATATGGTTGGTTGTAGTGGGTCCTCTCTCTTCCCAGCAGAAGTGGTATGGAATCCACCCAGATTTTTCCAATCAAAGCTGGAACATCATGCCAACATATCTTAAACATAGAGCCCCAGTCCTCATCTTGGCAACCTTATGCCAGAAGAGAACTCCCACTGGCAACACAGAGCTGTTCTGGCACAGATAGGTCTCTTCACGTACAGAACAGGATGAGTCCAAGGACACAAACACATCTCCCTCCAGATCCTCACCCCATGGGGAGGAGGCTCTGTGGCCATTCCCCTCAGGGAAGAATCCCACACACCAAGTATAATTTCCAGGCATGTTGAGTAATGGGGCAAAATTAAGTTGGACTCTCCTATCTTAAATCTAATTAATCTTCTTCTATCGTGTGTTCACTCTACTGAAATATGGCAATAAAATTTGCACACTGGGGTTTGCATTTTCCAGCCACGTTTCATAAGCAATAGTATTTGATCTGCTGCTAGTGTCTAAAATCTTAATATAGAATAACTAAGAAAAGTGAAAGAATCAATTCTCAGCAGATGAGCAAAAATGACATCTTAAATTTCTTTACACACAAACAGTAGAGAAGTAGTTCTCCAGAGATGTAATTATTATTACTTGCTAATAATAATTATTATGTTTTTTTTTTTTTGCGCTGGGCTTAATCATCCATTGTGTTAGCTGTTAGGTGAATAACAAACACATTCCATGACTGCATTCCTTGGGAATGAATAGTGGAAAAATCACTGCTTAAGGTGGTCTATAACTGTTAGCAATGCATAGTTAATTCTGATTTCTGCTTTTGCAAACTTGCAGGTTTCAGATTTGCTAATATATGGGGGAAAATGTCTACTGTATAGCAAAATTAGTCACATTCAATTTCCCATGAGTATCTTAGCATTAAGACATGCAACCAGGATTAAAAATTGAATAAGATTGCACTTGAGAACTGTAGAAACGTAATTCCTATGAGAGTTTTCTCTTCTTACTTACATGAAGAAATTTCAGGAAATACCTTGATTGTAATGTATTTATTTTGTCCCCACCAAGAATACAGACATAGACAACACTTTCAGTCATAAATTGTAAAAGTAACCTAGAAATCCATTACAAATATTTATGCATTAGACTATTTAAGTGTATATATTCAACATATATGTATCATAAAGATAACTCAGTATGTATTTAATCAGCTATATATATATACCTACACATGTATAATGTATATATTCATATGCTCATAAAAATAGTCAATAGGCATATGACTATTCAAATATGGAATTTGAATTATCAGCAACTGTAGTTTTACAGTATTCACTAGAGATGATGAACTAGAAATAATGGTCCCTGTTGGTTTGAGGTTGAATAGATCTATAATTTACACGAGTGTGTGAGTGGTTTAATAAGATGTAGCCCATGAGAAGGCCCTTAACATATTTCTTTTTCTTCCTTACAGCCATGTGCAAAGTATGTGTAGGAGGGAAGCTTCTAAATGGTTCTGAAGATAAATGATTGTAATGAATGTTCAGGAATGTTTTGAAATGAGTTTTTTTATATATTTCTCCCAGTATTTATTTCATCACTTTGATAATTGAATATATACGAATTGATTAAGGACAAGACGAGGAGTAAAGAAGAAATGAAAGAAAGCAGAAAAGAAGGGGGCAGAGAAGAAGAAACATTTGTTTGAATGGCGCTTATGCCAATGTGTTTGACTGTAAATACAGTAGGCTCCTCACTTCAAACAGTCTGTGTCATGGGCACTCTTTTACTAAGAAAACTTCTGTAAGATAAATGGTGTAACTAACTGCAGCCAATAAAACTTTACTAAGAAAAATAGTCTGCAGGATAAAATTATCTCATGACCTATCAGTAGATGACCTAAAACATTTGAAGCAATTTTTCCTTCTCTAAAGAACCATTTTAACACACAGGTCTTTTCAAGATTGGCAAGAACACATTAGCAAATTGGCTTCAGTGAAGCACAACTTTCTGAATCACTCCGATCGGGAGCCATGACTCCATGGACAGTGCTCAGGAGCCTCTGCACATTCATGCTTCTCATTGAGAGTGAATTCTTTGGGTCATGCTGCATTTTATGTGCTAGCCTTACATCCAAGATACATGAAAAAAAAATGGGAGAGATGGAATGAGAAGACACTGACTGCAGGCTGCCCAAATATTCCCTGGGTTAGTCATTCTGGTATCCAGTCAACAAGAGAATGCAGCATTCATTAATGCCCAGAGACAGTCGGGCAAGGTCCAGACAGTCTGCTGCTGGCAGAAAGAAAGCTGAAGGCAAGGAAGGCCTGTGTTGATTGTCATCTGTAGTTATGAGTCTGAAAAACAGTAGCTATGAATCAGTCTGTCTGAGGCTCTGCTGTCTATATGCACAACAGTAAGGAAGATAATATTTTATAAAGCTTTTAGAGGGAAAATGAGTCTTAACCGCTAGAGAGAAGAATCACAGTCTACAGCTACAGTGCCTAGAGGCTTAATGATGATTCATTGTAAAATTAGACCAATTAAGTATCCCCCCCCATAGTGCAGTCTTGAGTGAGTGAGATAAGATCATCTGTTCTCTTTGACTCATGGAATCCTAAAATTATATGGGATCTCAGAGATTTTCTTGGTCATAGGGTCCTAGAATTTCATATATAAGGCATCTTACTAGATCTGGTGAACCAGTTTTCACAGAGGGGGAAACTGAGCCCTGGTGAGGTAAGTGATGAGCACTGATTCATAATCAGTGGGTGGTGGAGATGGGTCTGAACCAGCACTCTTGAATCTGGGTTGAGAGATTGACAGATTCATTCATTAAGACCATCCCTGTTCACTTAAACAATGTGGTTTACATGTTTATCCCAAAGCAATAGTATCAGAGAAGCCCATCTGCTGCCACTCAAGGGTCACAGAAAGTTAGAGTTCTCTCAAATCCGTTGTGGAAAGCTGGTGACTGTCTCACACCTTCAAGGGCTTTCAGCCTCAGCCATACATGTAAGACCCAAAGAATCTAGGTGGATTGCAGCAAGTCTTTATAAATACTGGGTTGCCGTAGTCTCTTTTAAAATTCTGAAGACCACGCCACATTTAGGGCAAAAAATCAAAATCTTTGGGCATGGGGTTTAGATGCTAAATCCTCTGAAATGTCTCAGGTGATTTTGATATGTAGCCAAGTTTTAGAAACCACTGGGTCAGGTGATCTCTTTTTATATTATAAAACATAGAGAAGCTTGCCCATCATGGGGAAAATAATTTGAATACATCAGAATGAAAGTATGGTATTTCTAGAGGGAAGCTTTGCTACACACACAAACATACATGCATGCACACACATACACACATCTCTAAGCAGTTATCAAGAACATATGTATTATTATAAGGGGAGCAGATTATAGAAATCAAAGAATTTATATGTTGCTGTTCTATTTTTTAAAATTCCAAGTTAAACTTATACTGTTTGCTTCTCCACATTCAACTATGACTCATGCACTGAACCTGGGTCTTTCATCCCCCTCAAGAGGTAAGGCAGAGGCAGGAGCCCACCACCACCACCACCACCACAAAGTAGGTTAGCTAAAATCCACTGAAAGTGATTTTCTCAGCACCGTTAAAAGAATTCTTGTTCCCAGGGATTTGAAGCTGCAATTACATTCCGAGCAACATCTACTCTAGGTTGTATTTAATCAACATGACTGCAGGAGATTAGGAGAGATTGTGGGAAGAGCTTAGAATAGTCTTTCCTACAGAAATCTGACGTGCAAACCAAAATAAAATCATCCTTCTATCCTCATTCTTATACTCATCTTTAAAATTGTTGATTTCCATGGGAAATTGTTCTGTGAGATTCAAAGGAAAAAAAAAAAAAGCCGAGAAAAGCTTGTTCTGAAAACCAAAGTACTGGAATCTGTAATAAAGAGCAAGGTCCTTGCTGAGAAGAAAATCCCCAGCACTGACAGTCTCTTTTATTGCCCTACTGACAGATTTATCAAAATAAATAGGCCACCATGCTCTTTTGAGCTCCTGGGAAAATGACCATGGTAGGGAAATTTTAGAAGAGTCACTCAAATCAGAAGGAGATAGCAGAGAAGGGGAGAGGACCTGTCCATCATAGCCAGGAAAGAGAATGACCTCTATCTCTGTCCAGAAAGTTCTAGTCTTTGCTTTTCTGACACAGTATCAAACTCTATAGTCATCTGATCCCCACAGTAACCAACAGACAGGTCATGTTGATCTTGAGTTCCCATCTAACATCCAGGATATACACTAGGCATATGGCCTAGTAGATGTTGATCTTTGAAGCAGTCTGACTTCTTATAATTCCTCCAATCCTAGACTCAAGCTAATAAAAAAAAAAAAGAAAACTATATTCTATTTTCTTATGGAAGAATAGAAAGTATAGGAAGATGGAAAAAATCAAATTCAAATAAAAAAACACTCTGAGAAGACAGTAGTAAGAAAATTTCTAAGGGGTATTTGTGCTACATCAATAGGGGACCCATCCTGTTTATTTATATGGGTTATTGCTTGGACCATAGGAACTATGTTTAATGCTTTAGGGATTTCTTATTTTAAAGCACTATTTCTTTCCTTTCTATTTGCAGCCTCCTGGTTTCCAAAAAAAAGCACCTTCTGGCTTTTTCACTTTTGGGTTTTTTTGTTGTTGTTGTTGTTATTGTTGTTGTATTTTTGTCACAAATGGAAACTGACAGTGTTCTAAGTCCCAGGCTACACAGTAGAAGACAACACATTCATGATTGTTGAATTTTATTCTACAAATGTAAATAGTTATTTATTTTTTAATTTTTATTTTATGAGCATTGGTGTCTTACCTGCAGGTTTATGGATGTGCATTTCCCTTGTTTACTTGCGGAGCAGTTTCATCTCCATTTATTACCTAGGGCAAGGATATCAAGTGTTAGTAGAGACTCCAGAGAGAGAAAACCAAACCGGAGTCAACAAAAGGCTTAAGTATTATGGAACATATTCTCCACTATGTTCCATAATTCTTCTGAGCCAGAGAATCACTGTGCATGGGGGTGTACATATGCATGTTTGCATGAGTGTGTGTGTGTGTGTGTGTGTGTGTGTGTAGTGAAGCACCTAACATTGCTTTGACTCACATTTAGCTTTTCTTCCCACAGAAAGCACCTTCCACCTGCAGTCTCCTTCCTCAGCTTTATTGAGAGGAGGTGTACTTAAAACTCTTAGAAAACCTCACAGGACCAGAGAACTGGCATTATTGAAAGTCCCTTTTAGCTGCTTTGATAGATTTGGAAGAAGTCAGTTTTCTGAACTTTCGAAAGATATACATGATCAAGACAGATCTCAAAGAACATGGGAGAGTCTAAAGCATGTGTCTTGACCAGAGATTTTCATGCACACCAAATTTACAGTATGCATGCCTCTGAAGCACAGCACACTGCTGTTAGAAATATTTTTGGCTTTTTGCTGGAGCCTATGGATTTCGGTGGTAGAGATATGTTCCTTCATTTATGCAACAGCTTATGGTTGGGCACAATTTCAAAGAACTCATCTACCTGCAAATTAGCATAGAGCCTTCCATCTGGGAAAGAGTTCCATTATTTCAGGAATCAGAGAGAGCTGAGTTCACATTTTCAAGCTCTGCTCTTTAGTTAAGACAGAACCACACAAAGTGGTTCTAATTTCCCTAGACCTTGAATTTTCTTATTGAGAATGTAAGAAACTTCTAGAGGAGCAAAGGACTCTGCAGACCTTAATTTCTTTTCTTTTCACATGGCTAATATTTTTTATTCCCTAATTGGTAGAACTCTTTCCATATCCTTTGTCTCAACCTGTTTGACCCAGTGACAGCCACAAGGAGAAACTGAATCTCTGGGTAGTAAAGTGCTAAGATCCCCCTCGGTTTCACCTCCCATCATGTGTTTCATTGTCTTAAGAGTTCTTTACCTTATGAAATGGAGAAAGGGATGTCACTTCAACCTGGCCTGGGCTTAGTACCGTCTCATCCCTGTAATTTAAAGGGTTAATTTGCTTTCATGTTGCTCTCACTGAGATCCACTGTTATTATGGGATGCAGGTTCCCACAAAAAATAAAGAGAGGTGCTTTTCTCAAAGCCCGGACTGGCAAGAGCACAGTTAATTTCCATGAGAGCCAAGAGAGGAAAAGCACAGGCTGGTCTTTGAAATCCACTTGGGACACGTTATGTCAGCGAGACTGGTGCTTAAAAGACAGGAATCCCATACCTTGAATTCACTTTCCCATGAAAGGCCACAGGAAACAAAGAGCAATTTACCTTCATTCCCTCCCCATCCTCTCCAGCACACTTACCCCCCCCCCCAGGCCAGGCAGCAACCTAAAAACTTCTAACTTGGGAACTACACTACCTTACAGAACCTGGAAGAAAATCTCTCTTTACTTGGTAGCTCTATGTGTCTCCTACTTCCTTTTCCTATTTAAAAAAAAAATATAGACATTTGTTATGAAGAAATACCCAGACACTGAATGCTTTCATGTGAAAAAAAAATGTCACATCAGTGATCTGAAAGTGTGCTGCGACAGGCTTTGCCCCCTATTCAGACCACCAAGAGCCCGCATGGAGTGGTATTTGCAGCTTTCTAGTGTCATTATCTAAAAAGGATTATATCATCCATGCTGTAATACAAACCAGTTCTGCAAACGGTGTGTGACTTGGTTTTCCTGTAACTGCGGTGGTCTACAGACATTCAGCATCTGATCTCAAACACAGCAAGAAAATTCAAGGGCTAACTCATAGAATCCCCACAACATGTAAGCACAGAAGTGAAGAAAACCTTAGAAAATGGCCCACGTCCTTTTGTTTGGTAGGTCGTTTGATGTTTGGTTGTTGTTGAAGGCAAACGCATGGATTAATAATATACTGATTGGTATGCAAAGTATGCAGTTAATGTCTAAGTATAATTACAACATGAGGTTTAATTATACCATGTCATGAATTTCTGACTCACTTGTAAACATCTTTATTAGCAAACGAGTATTGAACATTAGCATATATAAATAGAGACTTAGTAAGAATATTGGAAAGAATTAGGAAATACAAACGTCTGTGCCTTGATTAACTTCTTGTAACTAGAAGGGAAAATCGTGTTTATACCTCACTATTATTTATCACCATGCAGAGAAAGTCATATAGTAATATGGATTAATTAATTGATCACTTTAATTAGCTTAATTGGTTAGCCGTTTGAAAAAAAGGGATTCAGGAGAGCTAAATTCTGCTTCAAGTCACCTACTGCATCAACAGTTGGGGTTATGAACTAGAGATGTGGCCCATTATCCTACTGCTCATACTTTTAATTCACAACTTATAAATTCTCCGTATTCCCAGTCACCCTGGAGGGAGGAAGCCGGCCTTCAGTGACATTGGAGGCAAACCCCTTCCACACATGGAAAATAGAGGGGAGTTGGTAGTCATGTTGGGCCTCTCTGACAGGTAGTCCCCTTACACTGCAGGGTAATGTGGCCTGGTATGCGCTGAAGGCTTCCCATGGTGGTGGTCTTGACAAGTCTTTCAGTGGACACCGATTCTTATCACCAATCCGTAGCAGTCTATTTTGTCCACAGGAGGAAAAGGAGGGAGGGGAAGGGAAAAGGAGTGGGAAACTGATAACAGGCTACATTTAGAAAGAGTTTAGACAGAGGCTTCAGCGACCTCACTGGATTGCTAGCTGCACGTTT
Organism: Alexandromys fortis; assembly: GCF_014885135.2. Taxonomy (NCBI): domain Eukaryota; kingdom Metazoa; phylum Chordata; class Mammalia; order Rodentia; family Cricetidae; genus Alexandromys; species Alexandromys fortis. Next base: position 2,409,132 of record NW_026067902.1, on the reverse strand, counting down.
CTGGGTTGTGCCTGGTTCCAAGAGGGGTCCTGGAGCCCTGCATTGTGCTCCTGAGCTACAAGTCTCCATAGAAAGCTTGTACTAAACACACCGAGGGTTTCTATCAATAACTGCGCATGCAGTGTGAATAGTTGGGGACTGTGTTCCAGACACAAGCATTTCACTGTACATAGAGTATTCCCCCAGAAGAATGGATGCATCATAACTTAGCTGGGCAGGGGTAAAGAAGGGAGAGGGAGGGCCACATAGACCATGAGTTGTCTTGCTGATATGGATATGGTAGCCCATTTATCACCTTTTGGTGAGCCAAAAGGGCAAGGAAAAAATGCTGTTTGTTTACTTTTTTGCTTGTTTGCTTGTGACAGAATCAGGTTGGCCTGAACAGTAGTCCTCTCACTTCAGACGGCTAAGAGCTGGAATTACAAGTGAGAGCCACCGTGCTTAGCTGGGGTTGCCACTTAAACTCAGAAAACTGCTTTTCCTTCCCAGAGAAGGAGGCAGTGGTGTCCAGAGGTTCCACAAGAGAAGCTGGGAAGCTTCTCTTTTTGATCAAGGGTGGCTTCATGATTGCTTACTTTGCAACAAACCCCTGGGCTATGTATCTTGTTCTCTTGATATAGGCTCCATTGCACACTAAAAGGTTTTCAGACTTCCGTACTACAAAAGGTACCATAAAATATACATATAAAAACACATGCTTACATATTAACTGAGAGATTATACATTACAAACATTCCTAGATCCTGGTTTGTGCATAAATTAGAACATACCAGAAATAGATGAGCAAACATCACTTTCCCCAGCATTCTGTACCGCTGATTGTCTCTACGAGAAGCTCGGAAGTTGAGCAGTCCCTCAATGAGGGAGGAGCAATTAATTAAAGGACGATGCATCTTGCAGTATTTTTGAGTCTGCTCACTGATTATTATGCAGGAGACAACAAGTAATTTCTCATTTGATTTGAAGCAAATCTGGCATTAACACTAGCTATGGTCTCTGCTTGGGATTTGGCTTCTATGCAAACCTGGACAGCTGTCTTCATCCCCTGCCTCAGTTCCTAACTACCACACATTCTCAGAGCCTAACATCAACAACTGCTACCATACCTCCCTTGGCATTTCCTAATCACTTTCTTGGTTTAAAATTTTCTTCGTCACAGTTCTAAGTTGTACTTTGTTTTCTCTTTCTCCTTTCTTCTGCTTATCTGTCTTTTTCCTTGCGGTAAGTCATTTTTGGTTCCAGCACCCATAGGCATAGAATGGTGTCTGGCAGATAGCATGTGCTTACCAACACCAGGTAGAGTCATTGAATAACAGAAGGAAGTAGGAGCCAATGCATCCAGTTATGAAGACTCAGCCTTTTGTGTAAAAAGCTTACTGTTTACAAAAGGCTTTATGACCGAAGAATTTAGTTTATCTTACCGTGTCATATGTTCAATGTTTGTTATGTAACTGCTTCAAGTAAAAAACATTACATAGTAGGGGTTGTGAGGCTTACCCTAGGATCTTTGTTTATCCCATGCATTTAATCAGAATTCAGGCTCTGAATTCAAAACACCATGTGAACCAGCCCTTGAAATACGACCTCGTTGTGTGGGAGAACAGCATCTCCAAGTCAAATGGAGCATCCCATGAGCACTCCCCAGATTTTGTTGCCAACAATTATTACACCAGTTGAAGAACATATTTTTCTCACTGGTATCCTGCTGCTGTTGTGAGGGGATTGATTCTAATTGCCAGTTTCCTGCATTTTCTTCAACATTTAGATTTTGCAAGGGGAAAAAAAAATCTCAGTGATGAAAATTCCACACGTTACTAGGATTACTTCACAAACAGAACATTCTTGGCTCTGGAATTCCCCTCAGACTCCAATCGGAGCTTACCCATACAGAAAGCTTGAAACCATTCTGAAATGGAAGAACGACGGGGCAAAATGTTATCTTTGAGCGATGACACTTGGCTCGCAGTGGACACACAGAGAGGACACACATTCAGTGCCAAACAGGATGATAATGAATAGAAAACAACACTGTAGTCAGAGTAGGCCTTCTTTGGAGGTACAACTCTGTGCACAGCACAAGTGCCCTAAGCCCAGGTCACCCCAGCAGGAGCAAAGCTATACTTTGGAGGGTGCTAGCATCTACAACGTCAACCGTGGAGCTTGGCCAAAAGGGGTAGAAGCAGGGTGAAGATATTTACCCATTGTCAGGGGATGAGCAAGGCGGAAAATGAGCCCCACTTCCATGTCTCCCCTGGCTCTCCTCACAGGAAAACAGGACAATATAATACAGAAATAAAGTACAGAAACTTCCTCTTTACCAGCATTTCGAAGCTGTCCTGGCACCGATTTGCACTGATATCAGCTCACAGCAGGTCCAAGATGAAAATTTATCTTCATGGAAATATGACCCTTGGCTGGGAGTAATCTTTAAAAAAAATGATAGGGAAAAATTGGGCAAATAGAGATAAAGAAGTTTGTGCAGGAAAAATATTGCATTTCCTACACACAACTTTGTACTTCTTCTGTCTCGGGGACAAATAAAAAACAAATGGATACTGTCAACCAGGGGAACTCTGTGCTGTTTGCGCATTATGGTGAAAGCATTGAGAATCAAATAGTGGAGAGTGTTCAAGAAGAAGAATGTGGATGGTTATGAATCATCAGATGCTCTAACAGGAAGGTCTCTCAGAAAAATGTTCTATTCAACTTATGAGTTTTGTGTACCAAAGATGTGTTTTTGTTTTCACATTCATGCAGCTTTAACTTACAGATTCAGATGTGTTTACGTGCATGCATGCTTGTGTGTGTTATGCCTATGTGTAAGAAGTTTGCAACTTTCAGTCTTTGCAGTCAATGAGAATCTTAGTCAATCGCATGCATTTTGAACTCTGCGTGTATGTGCATTCTACTTTGACCTCTACAGGTTATTGTTTCAAAACTTTGGTCTTACTTTATCCTGCTGCATGCTTTGGCTTTTCCTATTAAATTTTCTCAATCTACACAGATGTTTCTCAATGCAGCTATGAAATATTTTTAAAAAGGTCTTCCAAAAGGGTAGAAATTTCATATAAGCAATACAGAACAAGACAGAAAAATAAATAAACATTCTTCTACAGAGTTCTGTCAGTATATTGAAGATATACAAGGAAATCAGCTAAGCTAAGCAAACACAGACATTTTATACGCAAAAACAGTGCAGTCGCCTTTTTGACATCAATAAATCATTGTCATAATTGTCCCAAAGCCATGTGGTTTGAGAAACAGCCTTTGAGGGAAGTCCTTCCTCCTAAAATACCCACCTTATCTTGGTTTTCCTGATAGCCGAAATTCCACTGTTTGAGAAGGCTGCTGTGGAGCTAAAGGGTGCAAATGTCTCTGCAAAAGGAGACATGAGCTATTTACACTTCAGGGTGAGGTGTTTAATCAAATGTGATAACTAACTGAGATGTGTTTTTCTTGTGAAGCCACTGATTTCCAAGAAGGAAGGGTGTCAAGATAGCAGGGGGAAGCCCTGACAGAGAAGGTACAAAGGTGTTGAAGCCAAAACTCAACATAGACCTATGTTCATTGGTGTTTTTCACTCCCTGGAAGAACTTGCTTAAGATAGTACAGTTCAGCTCAGAAATTTTAAATTAACCTCGATTATTAAGATTATGTTCCTGATAGACGTTTTTGTTGTTGTTGTTTTTCTTTTGTCCACGTGAACAAGTAAGCTGGTTCCTTTGACCATCATTAGTTTGAGCCCCTTCTGAAGACTGGGAAAAACATTCTCTAGACATGCCCCTTGTCTTTAAGAAGAAACAAAGGAACACTGCAGTAGCCATTTCTAAGGGTGATCTTTATATTTATACAGGTAACTTCTTGTTCTCCCCATTCTACTTGTTTTCTACTGTGATGTGTGTGGTGCCATATGGTCCAAAAAAGAGCAGAGCTACTGGTGGGCATGGTAGAAGCACTGGTTTTGTCTCAGTAAAGGGCAGCTGTATGTGTGTGGTGAAAAAAATCGGATTATGAGGATCTAAGAAAAGTGGACTTAGGATAAAGTGATATCACCTTCTTTGGTCTGTAGGAATCCATCCATAAGGGAAGATGTCCATCCACTTCAGAATTTCAGCCATTCACTTTTTACCTTTGTTAGATCCAGAAGATGGAGGCAACTTGGAATTTAAAAGAAAAAAGCAGACAAGCATTGCCAGAAACAGAATCTGTTTTTTCTTTCTATTTTTATTATTTATTTATTAAAGATTTCTGTCTCCTCCCCGCCACCGCCTCCCATTTCCCTCCCCCTCCCCCAATCAACTCCCCCTCTCTCATCAGCCCAAAGAGCAGTCAGGGTTCCCTGCCCTGTGGGGAGTCCAAAGACCTCCCACCTCCTTCCAGGTCTAGTAAGGTGAACAACCAAACAGCCTGGGCTCCCACAAAGCCAGTATGTGCAGTAGGATCAAAACCCAGTGCCATTGTTCTTGACTTCTCAGCAGTCTTCATTGTCTGCTATGTTCAGCGAGTCCGGTTTTATCCCATGCTTTTTCAGACCCAGTCCAGCTGGCCTTGGTGAGTTCCCGATAGAACATCTCCATTGTCTCAGTGTGTGGGTGCACCCCTCGCGGTCCTGAGTTCCTTGCTTGTGCTCTCTCTCCTTCAGCTCCTGATTTGGACCTTGGGGTTTCAGTCCGGTGCTCCAATGTGGGACTCTGTCTCTGTCTCCTTTCATCGCCTGATGAAGGTTAATATCCAGGAGGATGACTATATGTTTTTCTTTGGGTTCATCTTCTTATTTAGCTTCTCTAAGATCTATCTTGGCCTCTTTGTTACTGGGTGTCACAAGAAAGCCACACCTGGTTTTCTCATAGGTACCAGGATTGAACACAGGTCTCCATACTTGAGTGATAAGTACTTATCAACTGAGCTGTCTTCCCAGTCCCTCACTCTAACTTTATTGCTCTCAAGTCGATTTACCTGGGTAAACCTTTGTTAGGGACCTGCCCGAGTTTTTTCTGTTATAATGAATATACCTGTCTGCCAAAGGTTTCCAGTAAGAAATCTGTTCTCTTGTTCTTAAAAAGACAGATTAGCAAGTGATAGAGAGTTGTTGAAGGTGTTCTTACACCATTCTGAGAGTTTCCTCAGAGTAGTACCAGGGCGTTTGGTTGGTCAATATCAAACAGTGTAGTGAGGCAAATTCTCATTATGTCTTTAGTCTCTTTGATACCAGTGATGTGGGAGTGATTTCTTATTAATAAAGAAACTGCCTCAGCCCTCATAGGACAGAAAATTAGGTAGGCGGAGTAGACAGAGGAGAATGCTGGGAAAAAGAAGCTGAGTAAGAGTCGCCATGATGCTCCCACTCCAGACAGACGCAGGTTAAGATCCTCCCTGGTAAGCCAGCTCGTGGGCTACACAGAATATTAGAAATGGGTTAGAACAATATGTAAGAGCTAGCCAATAATAAACTGGACCTAGCCGGGCCAGACAGTGTTTGAAAGAATACAGTTTCCGTGTAATTATTTCGGGCATAAGCTAGCCATGCTGGCGGCCGGGTGCCGGGGACGCAGCCCTGCCGCTCCTATTTCAACATACCAGAAATATTCTACCCATTGTGAAATATAGAGTTATAGATGGTGGCTAGCATCCTTTTAGACCCTGATATTTTGTCCTTGTTTTAGTAAGAAATAATATTTCAGAGATGAGAGATTCTAATTAGAGACTTTGGACAAAACACTCAAGTGACTGACCTAGGACAGGAATTGAAACTCAGCACAGCTAAACATTGTGCTGAGTCAATGTCACTATGACTTTCCCTTAGAAGTCCAAAGAAGGGCTCTGCTTCCTTCCAGTGGAGGCTTCCTCCTTGGGTTAGTGAGTGAGATTGCAGTTAGCAAAGGACAAGACAGTTTCTAACAATGCTGGAAAAAATCTCAGTAGGTGGCATCAAAGTAGGCTTATTAAGAAACACAGCTTTAAATAGCGGAGAACTCTTGGAATCTAGAGGCAAAAGCACAAGTTCCAGTCAAATTTTGGTTGTATAGTAACTCCAAGGGTAGCTTGGGCTACTGAGCAAATTCTAGGTTAGTCTGTTCTACAAAGAGAAATTCTATCTATATGTACATCTACAACTACATCTATACCTATATCCATATCTTAACATGTGTGTGTGTTTGTGTGTGTGTGTGTGTTTGTGTGTGTGTGTGTGTGTAGAAGAAAACACAGCTTCCACCATAGGAGCAAATAGGAAATAGCTTCCCACCTTCAACTACTGCAGTTTGTATACCTAGAATAAATTAATGGATTCCTTTTTAACCATTTTTAAACCTGCAAAATGATAGTACTATTCAGATTTCTCTCATGGATTATGATGACTGAGTGCGTAATGGCAAAACATATAGAACCATGCCACTTACCTATGCCCTGAACATGAGTGCAAGCTATTTCCTATTGATCTGCTTTCCTCCTGGCCAGACCCATACCATATAGTTCCTTCTCACTGTATTGCTGTTGGGTTTAGATACACAAGGCACACAAATTAATGTTCTTCTCTACAAATTTCTAGAGAAAGATTTCCAGCTTGAACACACAGCAAAGCCCATGTGGGCTGTGATTTCTCAAGAGGCAAAATGAAGACATAAATAAGCAACCAGTTAGTATTTGTTTCTAGAGGATGAAGTGATACAAATTAGCATTTTGTTTTTGTTTCTATTTTTGTTTTGTTCTTTCACAGTAGCATAGAGTACCTGGTCAGAGGGCAAAGAAAAGAAGTATGTTGAAGGAAATGAGATTTTAATTTAGTACAAATATAAGGGAATTTAAATTTTATACCTGACTAAAAATTGTTTAGGGATCATAATTGTGTCACCATCAGGAAAAAACAAACAAAAAACTTTTGAGTCTGCTGCCAGCTAGATGCTCTCAATGGTCCTGATGTGACTGCATATTCAGGATGTGATCTCATGAATTTTATCTGCTGAGTTTTAGGTGGGGGTTCAGGTAAAACCTCTGATGTAAATAGTGAAGCTTTCTCTTTTTCAATAATGGCTTTTGAAAAAAAAAAGATTTTACAATATAGCTGCTATGTGCCAAACTCTATGGCAGGACCACCCTTCAAACGTATAGTCAAATAAATAAGATGCACAGTACATGCCTGGGCAATGAGACTATCGAACACATTTTCATTTGATAGAGTCTCACTAATAGATTAAGATAGCCCCCATCTCATGGGCTTTCTGCCTCCATTTCATGGTTCTGGGATTGCAGTTGTATTGTACTTACAGATTGCATCATGCTGGCTAAGAATTTCAGACACTTTGAGAGACGTGAACAAAGGATGTTCTGGTTCTTTATCTCCAAACCATGGTCTGGGGGTAAGAGAATTGGTGAGATATAAGGAAGAAAAAGTTCTCCTAGGCCTTTGGATGGTTCTGAGATTTCTGTCTAGAGGACTGGTTGAAGGGATAAGATGGGTAGCTGCAATAAAAGAAAGAGATGCTGTTGATTCTGAGCAAAATAAAGGGGAACGGGGATGGTACCATGAAGAGTATCACTAGAGGAGATGATTCCTTATCTGGTGTTCTTCCAAAACAACTGGTATGAGGCAATAGTTCTTGAACAACTAAGTTGGTCAAATAGTTTCCTTAAAACTAAGATACAAGGGGGTTGGAGAGATGGCTCAGTGGTTAAGAGAACTGGCTGCTCTTCCAGAGGTCCTGAGTTCAATTCCCAGCAACCACATGGTAGCTCACAACCATTCATAATGAGATCTGGTTCCCTCTTCTGGCATGCAGGCATACAAGGAAGCCGAATGTTGTATACATAATAAATATATAAATAAATCTTTTTAAAAAAACTTAAGATACAAGGCTTGCTATCCAAGTGCTCTCTGCATCCATATTGCATGACAGTTGGTTCTTACACTAATGGGAATGTGGGAAAAATGAGTTGAAAAGGCACTATGGTTAGAAAATTTCAGAGGAGATTTTTTTTTTCTAAAATGAAGTTTTATTTTGTTTTGTTTTCCAACTACCTGACAGATTCTCATGCTGGTTTCCTACTAGGTAGGTGTGATTTGGAATACAAATATGCTTGCAACTATTTTATATTCAAACTACACACTATATTGTTAATTTCATTCTCCTTAAATTCTTTCCCCTCTACTTTACAGCAGAGTCACTATTTTTTTTTTTAATTGTGAGTTCTTTTTATTTTTTTTATTTATTTTTGTTTGTTTGTTTTTGTTTTATTCTTTAAGACAGGGTTTCTCTGTAGCCTTGGAGCCTTTCCTAGAACTAGTTCTTGTAAAACAGACTAGCCTTAAATTCATAGAGATTTTCCTGCTTCTGCCACCTGAGTGTTGGCATTAAAAGCATGAACCAACAAGCATGGGATGAGACCGAACTCTCTGAACATGGCGAACAATGAAGGCTGATGAGAAGTCAAGGACAATGGCACTAGGTTACGATCCTAATGCATGAATTGGCTTTGTGGGAGCCTAGCCTGTTTGGATGCTCAGAGTCACAATTTGTAATCTTATCATTTACACCTATTGAAAGCTGGTAAAGGGCATGCAAAGTTCACTATTACATACTTAATATGTATTACATACATATTATATCCAGAACCAGAAGCAACTAAGCAACATAAGAAAGTGTTAAAGGAATTCACACAGTTACAAAAATGAATTAAAATATGATCTTGAGCACTTTGGTATTCAGATAGACAAAAAAATGTTCTCAGAGGCTTAATATTTTTTAGCAAAAGTGTTTGTATATGTGCATGAATAATGTTGCAAATATGTGATATCATACACCTGCATATGTGTGTCATATATACAAAAACATACATACCATAAATGCAAGATATCTGCTAGTCCGTTCTGTATGTGTGATTCATAGGAAATATTCCACAATATAAAATTTTCACTGGTTTATGATCACAGCTCCCCCAGCAGTTACAAATATCAATACTGAAGATCTAGCATATTGTTGAAAGTGGAACTAGAAATGTGGACTCCAGCCTCAACACTGAAGGTTTTGAAAATCCACTTGACAACTCAAAATATGCAGTAAAGTAAAAGTCCAGATACTGAGATGAATTTATTCCCTCCACTGTTGTGAGCATGGAGGATGCTAGGGTAGATTTTCCTTAGAATCTGTCTTTACATAGGAAAGTCTAGCACAATAGATGGGCAAGAGTAAGTTTTTAGAATCAATTCAAAGAAACTAAAGTGTCACTAAATCTTGATATTAAATAAAAATATATAGATCAGAAACTTAACTATGAGACAGGGCCACATTCAAACTTTTCAACATATATGTCTATACCCATATCTGAAGTTATATAGATCCATGCCATTTGGTCATAAACATTGTTAATTTTTTCTCTAATAGTCAACCTTCATGCCCATAATAGTCTCTCTAATTATCCCTATTACTGATGGCATGCCATTGTTAAGAGAAGTAACCCAGAATGACTGCCTAGAGAAGGAGACGGAGAGACTGAGGAAAATGCATCCTTTGTCTGTTGTCTGGTCTTAACTTTATTTCTGTAGCTAGCTGCATCACATGATAGCTTCTTATATGAGATAACTTGAATCTTGTATGAGAAGGCAGCTCTTCCTTAAAACCCGGCAACTAATCAATTCCGTGTCCTAGATCCCATCTCTTTGAGCTAGTCAGATTGAATACTGATGGAGACTTTGACTTCCATTAACATCTGTAGGACACAGAGCTCCCAGATAATGATGGTAACATCTATAAAGAAGGCATCTCCTAAGTGCACCTGCCTTGGAGATAGCTGAACCTGAGACCTCTATCCTCGCTGGAATCAACTTAACCTAAAGTGCTATCAAATCTCAGTCTACAGTAATTTGTCCTAGGAGACAAATTTCATTGAATGATTAAAGATGCTCACCTTGGCTTTCTTCTCTATTTACTAAATAAATTCTCTTCTCTTCTCTTCTCTTCTCTTCTCTTCTCTTCTCTTCTCTTCTCTTCTCTTCTCTTCTCTTCTATATTATTAGCTAAAATGAAGGGTTATCTCTTTTTTCAAATCGGACGAATGGACCTCTACACTATACACACAACCAGTGATAAAAATAGGTACCAGTGCTAGCTCAGTGACACAACCATAGACTTTGAAATCCACAAGAAATGATACTCTCAGGTATGTGACCATTAGAACATGAGGTGCTACTGGGTAAGGGATTTTTGTGTGTAGAAAGAACTAAGTACTGAGTACTGAAACCCAAATAAATTTACAGTTGGCATTTATTATGTTACCTCAAAAGAAACATATCAATCACATTTACTTTAATAGAGTTAAAAAGAAAGGTTAAATTGGTACTTCTCGGAGAAACTATCAGAGTTTGTGGAAAGAAAATACGAAATAATAATGGGGAGAGGAAAACATTTGTCTATCCACGATCGTAAAGGCAGTCCAAAACACTGCCTGAATCTGAGCGAATAGCATGAAGGACTTACCTAATGCTCGTTCACTAGTGACAATTGCCTGAGAATGAGAAAGGCATTGAGGATGCATGAAGCAGTGATCTGAAATGCAGGTACCCACCCAGGCACAGGCAACAGCTCCCCAGCAAAAAAAAAAAAAAAAAAAGCTTCAACCAACAACTCT